>NC_136496.1:118945461-118955461 GCF_053919585.1 Euprymna scolopes
AAAGGTAACCAGCCACGTCTTCCCCCACTGTATGACGCGATTTCTTATTTAATGATTAGTTTTATTTAACTATTACGCCCAGATCTTTTTATGCATATTTTTTATGTACATGGTATCATACAAACCTAGACACCTCAAAAGCATGTGGACCGGATCTCACCCCGACTGTGCTATTAAAAAAATGCTCCGCTGAGGTTGTTCCAGTTCTCTCCAAACTTTTCAATAAATGCCTAAACGAATCCTGCTTTCCTGACTGCTAGAAAACCGCTTCTGTGGTACCAATTTTCAAGAATTCTGGCGAAAGAACTGACCCAGTAAATTATCGCCCAATTAGCCTTCTCCCGCTTTTCGCCAAAATATTTGAGTCCTTAATTAATCAAGCTCTAGTCCATCACCTTACAGCTGCTAACAACAAACAATATGGATTTAGGCAAGCACGTCCCACAGCAGACATCCTAACTGTAATCTCTGAACGTATATACCGTTCACTAGACAAAACAGGGGAGGGTAGAACGGTAGCCCTCGAAATATCTAAGGCTTTTTACAGGGTGTGGCACGATGGTCTTCTCAGGAAAATTAGATCATATGGTATCACTGGAAGAATACATAATATAATTAAACCATTCTTAAGTAAGAGAAAAATCTAGGTTGTCCTCGACGGTCGTACATCTAAATGATATGCTATAAATGCAGGAGTACCTCAGGGGTCTATCTTATGACCTTTATTATTCCTGATATTCATAAATAACCTCTCTGATAAAATTGTTTCTGAGATGGGTATATTTACTGATGACACCACTCTCTATAACAGGCACGGGGGGGAAAACAAATGAACACATATCCAAAGAAATGGCAGAAACACTAAATGGATGGTCACATTCAATGCTGCCAAGACTAAGCTTGTCCCCTTCAATAATTACAAGAAACCTTCTCTACCACCAATAGCAATGGTCAAGAACACATTACCCGACAGTATTTCCTTTAAACTCCTCGGCCTAACGTTTACAGGGAACATGATTGGAATAGATACATTGAGAACATTACCAAGGCTGCTGCGAGAAGGTAGGCTCTCTCTACCGTGCTAGTTACGCCTGAAAGTATTCTGTACCTCTGTAAGGCCACCATTCGCCTATGTATGGAGTACTGTTGTCACATTTGTGCTGGTGCATTTGCTACTTGTCTCTCACTCCTGGACAGAGTTCAAAAGAGAGTCGCCAACCTGATAGGTCCTGAACTGTCATCTAGGCTTCAGCATCTGTCCCATCGACGAAATGTTGCATCCCTTTGCCTGTTCTACAAGTACTTTAATGGTGAATCCTTTGACGAACTACAAGCACTTGTACCCCCTCGACGTAAATACCCCCGACAAACCCGACAAACAGTCAAATCTCACCCCTTCACACTAGAAATCCCTAGGTGTAAGAAGGCCTTCTACCTCAATATTTTTATCCCCAGCACTGCAAGACTTTGGAACTCCCTTCCGGTATTCTGCTTTCCCAACTGTACTGACATGCAGAAGTTCAAGTGTAATGTGAACAGACATCTTGCTACTCATCTCTCTTCATAATATCCCTGCAACTTATGTCCCCGATAGTAGCTCCCTACTTCAAAGTGGCGCTGTGCCTTATTTGGGGTCAAAATTGAATTTTAAAAATTTTACATCGTCCATAGAATCGTACGTAGCATTTATGGCAGAAAACATTCTTGCAGACAAAAACACACACATGTTATATATATATATATATATATATATATATATATATATATATATATATATATATACATATAACATTGCCTTTGTGCGTGCGTTAACTTGATATAGCGCGTATTTGGTCCTGTGGAACATTTTCGATTTGGTTTTCAACCGGTTAATAACTGTTAAAAGGTCATAGTTGAAATACAAGTGTTATTGGCTTGGCGTAAGTCAAATATATCCGTTTATTTCGCCTATGTTTCAAGTAAAGTTTAAAGAGCGTTATTTTTTGCAGTGTTTGTACACGTATAGGTTTAGGTCATTCTTTAACGGTTTAAACGCAATGGCTATATGTTTCGGTTTCGATTTTAGTTATGGCAATGAAGTCATATTTTCTTACTTTTAAAATTACTAATGCATATAAGATACACTATAATAATCGAAAAGAATTGTCTCTATAATACTAACTATGAAATCTGCATGCATTAATATGTAATCTGTAAGCGTAATTCACGACTGGGAACCGCCAGGCAACTTGCTAGTAACAAATTAAAAAAAATGACAATATAACGCCCTGATATGAAAAACAAGGCCGATAACCATTAGTCGCGTGCTCTCGTATAATGAATGAATGCGTGAATGTAGGATTGACATGAAATTCTTAAAGATAAACTAAAATGACCGAAAAATGGGCTGAAATGACTTAAATAAATAAAAAGTAAATGACTTAAAATGACTTTAATGAAATTAAGGATGAATTGAATGACTTGAATGCTTCAAAAACAACTTGAATGATCTGGAGAATGCCTTAAATGGCATTGAGACTGAGTGGTTGTAAAGTGGGTGATCATTTTACATAAAATTAATACCGTAATGTGATCCCCCATTTATATAACAATAAGTACAACATGTAGCAAGTCAGATACTACACTTTGATCTTGGCCAAAAGGCCAAGAAAAGGGTATTTATTTGCTCCCCCACCGAGCAAATTAGGCATAAGGCCGATTTTTAAAGTGAGGAGTGAAGGGGAAATGGGGACCAACTCCTCTGGTAGGGGAACTGGATAGTGACAATTGGTATGAAGGGTTGCCCCTACATTGACCAAGGTCTTATATGTGGGGTTTCCCCCACATATGATCTTTGCTTGCAGTATCTGCCGGAATAGATACTACACTTTGATCTTGGCCAAAAGGCCAAGAAAAACTTAAGAAGCTAAGAACAGCATCTATTAACAACAGACCTTTGATCTTAACCAAAAAGGCCAAGCACAAAAGTGTTATGGACAGACCAACAGACCAACCGACGGAGTGACTTATAAAGTCGCTTGCACGCGACTAATGATACGAAAAATCTAGTTTATCTACTTTTTGAAATAACTTCCAACTTCCACTTAATACTTTTTATCCTGCATTAAACTATAGAAAATACTCGACGAAATTCGAATCTGTGGGTCCTTTTTTATACCATTCACAGCAAGAACTCGTCGTTCTTACACAACTGAAAAGAACTTTCTTTCTCATCCGTCAGTAGAATGAAATCAGGCAAAATTTCCATGAACAGATTTTCTTACATACAACATTTAATTACAGGCGTTTTCCCTACAGATCACTGCGTGAATATCTTTGAATCCATGTCAACAATTATTTGTCAGAAACTGTTTCTATAAATAATCAAACTTTGCTCATTCTAGTAATAATTTTCAATCCTCTTATAATAATTTCCAGCGTGGACAAACCGGGGAATTTTTTTAAATTTATTGTACTAAAAGATAGAATGAAACAGAGATAGTCATTAATAGTAAGTTCATTGCTTATGACTTTCCAGTTTTTATCATACCATATGTAACGTGTGTTCCTAGCCCAGTTGCTTTTGCAAGTTACACAGTGAAACTTTAACAACAAATGTCGCTCATCTGTCACAATATTCATCCACATATCATCAACGTTTCTTATGTACTCGCTGTATGCTTCTAGGTGGTGTGACTTCTGAGATAGTAGCTATTTGTATTCAATTGTCCGAGTCACTTTTACCGGTGAATGATTACGGATCCAGTTGAGACTACTTTTATTGAATCAAGGTGCCACTTCCTGGGAAGTGGATTTGCTATTATCTAGACCTTGTGTCACATCTTATTTACTCGGAAAGCAAGTAAGCGTTTAGCTTCAACAAAACTATCTAAAGAGTACCCTGTTTTGCTTTGTTAAAATATCTTCGTTTTATTCGGTCATATATACATTATTTTACACGCAAAAGACAGATTGAAAAAAGTTTAACGAATCGCACATAAGCATTTGCGACGGCCATATGCAATTATAATAGACGAGAGAGGCGTTGGCATAGAAACAGTTCGTTTCTTTTTCTTTGCAACTAAACTTTGCAGTAATGAGATGAAAATGCTCCAATGGTCCACAACTTGGTCTGAAATGAGAAAAAAAGAAATGAGGAAAAAAGAAATGGGGAAAAAACTAACTGTATCGATTCTTATAGTCTAACCGTGGCCATTTTTAAATCCGCCATCTTTATATCCACCATCATTTAATTCGACATCGTTCTTTTTCATACCTAACACTAATATGTTTAAAGAATTTGAACGTCTTACTTCTTGTTCCTTTTCATTTGATCTTTCCTACTTTGTTTGTTTTTTGTTTTCTTTTTCTATTTTTCACGTTCCTTTCTTTATTCTGTTAATTACTTTTTTATCTTGTCCGTTATCTTCTTTTTTTTTCCTCTGCTTTTTTTTTTCTATATTTTTTGATTTTTATAATTATTTTTTCTTTCTGTATTTATCTTCTATTCTTCTTTTTCTTGTACATTTAATCTCGGAGCTGTCGCGAAATTATATTTCTTTTTTAATAAGGCAAAAACACTAATACAATGTAGAAACAATACCAAACTGAAATAAGTGCTTTATAACGTACTAGCAGGGTGATCCGACGTTGCCCGGGATTGAATAATAATCAATTATTGCTTCACACTCCTCTATTCTAATTTTCATCAAGATCGACGAAAAATCCGATTTTTCAATCAAATCGATTGATTACCTACTCTAATTGGGGACACATCGAGATACACATGGAGGATACTTCACATGCCTCTCGCAATGACTAAGTTCACAATATATTGTAGACTGCATTGCACTGTAGAGAACATACTATTGATTTTATAAATGTAAATTTATATATAATGGACTGCATTAAAGTTTCAAATGCAAAAGTCAAGTATCATGCTTCCATTGTGTTCTAAACAGAATCATTCATTCCGACCATGCCCTTTCATATCCAAGAACCTACTCTTGATTTTTTTATGCCTGACATTACTGCTTGTGCGGTGATAATGGCTTGAATTAAAGTTTACAATGAAAACGTAAAGTATCATTGTGAAAGTGTGATTTAAACAGAAACATTCATATCAAAGAACATACTATTGATTTTTATATGGTAAGACTTTCGGCTTGTAATAAAACTTCTCAAATTAACTTGTGATGTTCGGCTGTTTAAGGTTTTAACTTTGGTCAAAATCGCCTGTTCCCTCTTATGTTGGATTATTTCAATTTTCGATTATCGATACTTATCGAAACATTTCGACACATAACCTGTTTAATAACACTGCTAGGCACATACGGCAATTTCGTGTGAATTTTCATAAAAGTCTACCCAGCCGTTTTCGAGTACATAGGAAAAGAACTCACAGAGACACAGAGACAAAGCTCCTTTTATATAGTAGTAGAGATGTTGGATTATTCGAACTAGTATTATAAAATTGGTTGTAATTTTTACGTTTCGGCCGATGTAACCGTCCGCAGGTATTTTAAATACTTTGCCTCATAACTGTATATTAGATTTTTAAGCTCAGTAACTAGAAAGAAAACAAGGCAGAGAATGCAGAATAACAATGGAGTTTAAAAAAAAAAACAAATACAAACACATATGTTATCGTTGCAATTTCAGAACCGCTTTTTTTATATAATGAAGAAATCGTTTACAGATGTTACACAATAAAATGTATAAAAAATTCCAAAAGACATTACAAAGAAGTAACTTGTCATCTAAATGAGTGAATCGCTATAAATAAGTGTATATTTGTAATGGAAACGTTCTTGACAAAGCATGAAGCCACTTGATGTAAGGAGCTAAACAATGCCACTTCAATGTCAAAAATTAAATACCGATAAATGTTATAAAGATAGATTCTAATCCAGAAAACAGCAATTTTCCTCCATTGTCAGAAACATCGTTCAAAAAATGTAAAAAGTGAAAGAACAAAATAACGGAAGAGAGGGTTATAAGTCTGTCGAAAGTATACCCAAACTTAACATTTTTTCGTAACGTTAAGTATCAATAGTAGTAGTTATACTAGCATCAGCATTATTATTATTATGCATTTTCATTACTATGAGTAGTAGTATAAGTATTATTATGTATTATTATGTATTGTTATTAGCAGTAGTGGTGGTAGTAGTAAGATTATACTTTTATTGGTTGGTTTTTGCTTTACGACATATCAACCCTTTTCAGGTTATTTAATGCCGAATCCAGTGATTTTGAAGAACAATTTTTTAAATAGAATATATTTGTTGTTTTCAAGTCGGTTTCTATTTAACCCATAGTTGGCACCCTAACAGGTACTACCACTCCGGGTCAGAGTTGACCTGGGAGCTATAGCAAGTAAAGGGTGGCTCCACACTCCCCCAAAGCCCGCAAGCTGGGGCCTCACCATCGGATATAGTTTAAGGTCATATCCAGGACCATTATACTTTGATGCATTGCACAGTAAAAAAAAGAGGATTCCGACGTCACTTGACCATTGTATAATGTTAAAACGTAACATTCGTAATAGGTGTCATTTTAGGTAAGAATTGAAGTGTAGTATCTGTTCTGATAGTACAATTCATCTTTTCTATTCCCAATCAGTGGAGGAGAAATTCTTCTAGACTGAGGCGTTATTTATTTTTGTTTCTATCCTGAATGCCCCTTTTTAGGGAGCTGGATTTTCCTCACATTAAAAACCAACCTTGTGTCTAACTCTGTCCATCGTGGGAAAGCAATACATAGGAACATTGGAAATAGTTGGTCGCGTTTTATCTATGTCGACCCTCTCATCAGAATAAAGTGATATCTTCACTCTCATCAAAATACTCTCCATGAAATCGCTGATGAAATATACATTTATTTCTGTGATAATGCGTTTATGCCCGATTTGTAAATCTAGATTTAATCATGATTTTCCAACGGAATTTTATTTATGACTTCAGTGATATGCACACTTGAATATGCAAATTTGTCTGAAGTTACCCTCGTTTTGGTTCTGATGACCTGCGTCAGTTTATAAATACCCTGGAGATTGTTTAGATAGTATTGAGCTATTATAAAGCCAATGAAATTAATTAATCAAATAATTACATACGTTGTATAGACTTTGTTGAAGTTGACGATGGAAGAAAAGAAAATATGAAAGACACGTTGGAAAGACCTTTTTAATAATACAATAAATGTGTGATCAGCTTTTATTTAGATGTAGAGAAAGAAAGGGAAACGTCAACTCACTGTTTATATATGAATAAAAGAGGAAGTTCACGTAATCAAAATTACAATCCAAGGGAAATAACTTCTAACATCGCTTAACCATAACAAATAGATAGTATATGAAGGATGACGTCACGGATAAAATTTGAACAACAATCAGTTTAACTTCTGATGAGACAATCATTAAAATGAGCACAAAAAACATTGAATAAAAACAACACTAAGAGAGGGCTCAATTAAAGTGTACAATCACCAACAATATTGTGAAAAATACTACAACATGCCAGGACATGCAGAAATTTAGACGAACCCTACAGATTATGTCTGAATGAGGAAATCGAAATTTTTTAATTTACATATCCCCAAAACCTATTAAAAAGTAGACGTGAAATAGCAAGCTACGGTATACACAGAATAAATATTATTTTAAGATAACAATATATAAGTAAAATATAATAAACTAATAATATAAACACTAAAGAAAACCAACAACTAAAAACAGAAATAAAATTACTCCAAACACGCATTTGTTAAAATAAGTTTGTTTATTAATTCGCAGCATTCACAAGCAAAAGAGCGAACAATCTTCTTCAAACATAACTTAAAGTCATCCAAATCTTTGTATAAGAAAAGCTCTAATTGAAATATTAACCTATGCGAGGGAATAACAAATAATCTACTTGGTAGTTAATTAGCGTAAACATCATGTATATATATATATATATATATATATATATATATGTATATATATATATATATATATATATATATATATATATATATATATATATATATACTCGGTAACAGAAATTCGACGTAATTTGGTTTGACAGTCCCCTACAGGAATGTAAAGAGAAAGCGTCTGTTTAGCTTAATTGATATAAATATTTTTCATACATATATATATATATACATATATATATACATATATATATACATATATATATACATATATATATATATATATATATATATATATATATATATATATATATATATAGTAATTTATAAAATATATATGGCGACTAAGCTACACTGAATATTCTGCGTTTCATCCACTGTAGGATTCGTCATGAAACGCAGAATATTCAGTGTAGCTTAGTCGCCATATATATTTTATAAATTACTAACTAGCTCTACCTACGTATTGAGCACTTTTGAAGTAAATACTTAAAGTTTACGCATAAATCTATACTTTCGTATATTAAATTTATGTGAGTAAATGAAGTTCAGCCCGGTTTTGCCCAGACCCTTTGTAATGTTCATAATTTTATGTGCATATGTATATATATATTAAATAGTTGACTCATGTCAGGTGACCTACATCTAGAATTTAAAGTGTTTAGAGCCAAAATTGGCGGAGGAGTTTGGTAGAGTCTACAAAGGTCAACTCTTTTAACTTTGACCTCTTGGCAGACAAATTTTCGCCCCAAAAGTGATTAAAAGTCTTGCTGCATGTCTGAATACTCTTTATGCAAAATTTCAAATGTTTAGACACAAAATTGGCTGAATAGTTTGCTAAGGTCACATCTTATATTAGCGTTAAGAATATACATAAAAGCCAAACAACAAAATGTTACATCGACCTTCGGATAGTTTTCTCATTGACAATCCGACAGATTCACAATTTAGAAGTTGTTTATAGTCTATCATTATAATATCTCTCTCTCTCTCTCTCTCTCTCTCTCTATATATATATATATATATATATATATAAATATATATATATATATATATATATATATATATATATATTCGTGAATCTAAATAAAACTAACGGCTCATGTTAGTTGCGTCTAAGTTTCAAATTACCGACGTAATTCCACATGTATATAACATTCACAACGGAATTCATCTGTTCTGCAAGTAAAGCGTGTGTTTTTAAGAGGCGGCAAACTTGACATTGATAATTGACAACGTTATTTTCTAAAATTACAGATTTGCCAACTATTGGTTATTTGAAGTTCATCGTGATTCGGCAGTTACAGACTTACACCCAAGCAGCTTTTGCAAAGTGTAAATGATACGATCAATTTACTGAAACATTTGACGAACGAATAGTTTCACAAAATGAACGTGTCAACTGACTACCATGCTCGTACAAGTTAACCTCATTAGATTATTTTCTTTGGCGATGTAAGTTTCATGCTTACGCTGATAAACACGACACAATAAACCACTTCGAAGACAAAATTCGACGTGTTATTGATGAAATACAGACTAATTTAATGCGTATTTTTATGAAATATACACCTGTAGACTACGCTATATAGGCGAGAGCTGCGAATCCATATGTACGAAATTTTATTTAAATTATTTATGTGCTGTTATTCAATATTGTATCATGAAACTTTTTACCCTGATTTATTTTAATTTAAAATTCCCCGCCTTTAAAAACACCTTCTGTATATGTTTTTCGTTGTTTTTTAATTTATGAAAAGTTTAACGATTTTATTTTATTTTTCTTTCAGGTATGTACATTAATGGCAGATTTTCGCTGGTAATGTATGTTTTCAATTATGATTTTTTTTATCTGTTCTATCAGCTCATATATATATATATATATATATATATATATATATATATATATATATATATATTGTGTGTGTGTGCGTGTGTGTGTGTCTGTGTGTGTTTTATTAAATAAAATAGATGTTTTTAGTCTATTAATTCTATTTTCTCATCCTTTCCAACTTCCGACTATCTGTTAACTTCTGGCTGATTAATAACCATATTTATCATAAATCCGAGTACTCTCTAACCTTTCACAATTCATCGTCAGGAA
>NC_136496.1:118960461-118965461 GCF_053919585.1 Euprymna scolopes
AATCATTAATGAAATTTACTGCGTGCATTCACTGAATTTAATTTCGTAAAAAAAAAACAGTTAATGAAACTTCTGATTTTGCGTATGCAATTTACTCGATAATTTGCGTTTACACACAGATGTTGCTAGCCTTGCCGTACTGCAATATTATGCTCGTGATACGTGCTTGACAGAGCTCAAATCCTTGCCCGACCCTCAAATACATTTACAGTCACAAAAAAAGCTGTTTTCTCTCACTCCTCTCCCTCTCTCTCTCTCACCTCTCTCTCTTTCTCTCTCTCTCTCTCTCTTTCTCTCTATTTGCCAAATAATTAAAAAAAAAAAACTTCTATGAAAACAGTTCTTTTTCTAGAACGTCTTATCTGTGCAATCAAAATACGACTGTTCCACAACCGAATATATGATCGTCTTCAAGGCTAATGTGAACAAATATTGTTGAGCCACCTTCTTGGATAATTAATCTTTCTTTAAGTAATTTTTCTCAATTTAACTCATTTTATTTTAATTCTTTTGAGTAATAATAATAATCGATTAGGCAACAATTCTTTAAACCATTTGCTTGTGTGCTCCGTTAGACCTTGATAAGTGGTAATCTATTAGTAAAATGGCCTGTCGAAAAAAACTGATGTTCTTTTACAAAGGATTCACCACTTATCAAGGCTCGGAGGCACCTCAAGGATAAGGGTTAATCTGTGTACGGTTGCCATTGGGACAATAGCGTGGTAAATGTTAGTACTAGAAATTTTGTACAATTTGATAATTTAAGAGAATGGTTCAATAAGAATTTGTTTACGTAAGAATTGAAGACAACAATATTGTAGTCAGCTGGGCAAAGAATCAGCAGAACAGAGTTCAATATGCAGTCAGTTCTAGAAAACAAGCATTGTTTATGGAATCCACGTTTAGGCACAGATAGAAAGTGGGAAAATTTTGAATAGTTGTTTAAGTTCGTTGAGTTTTCTTTGTTAAAGTTTGTAAGGGCGGACCATAAATTTGAGCTCAGACGATGTTGATCCGTGGCAGTAATTCTATAATATAAACGTTGAGTTGATACATAGCGTTTCGCGCCCTCGTTACTTTGTTCAAGTTACGGCACGTCAACCCTTTATATTTTCGATAGAACCATACTGGCATAGATTTTCAGTAACCAAATAATGTTCATTATAAATATGCGTGCGTGTGACGTAACTTAGTTCGTTGTCTTTCCCTTTCTCTTTAAATGTCGTCTGACGGCGCTGCTTCACTTGCTCTATTTTTCATTACCGCTATCATCTATTTCTCTATAAAGGAATCATTTATATAACGTAATAACGGGACGCCAAGTCTTGTGTATTTTTGATACAATTTAGTTTATTGGAATTTAATATAGCGGTTCGGAAATGCGCCACCAATTTCTTCGTTAGTCGTCTATCTTATGGGATGTCCTGAAATGTACTGTCTACGTTTTAAAACACCAGTGTGTTTTCGTTCCAAAGAAAAACTATTAAAACCATTTTCAAATCTTACCTTAAACGTGAACTCGCAAACTCTCGCCAATTCTCGCTCCCATCAATTTAGTCTTGTGACGTCACAATCTGGTAGTTTCGTATAAATTAGACCATGTGTCAAACGAGTAAAAAGTACCTTTTCGACCTACCTCCAGTATGACTTCTTGTCAAATAATCTGCAGCTGTTTTCGCGACAGATTTTGAACTTAATCAGTTTTTAAGTAAAATAGAAGCAGTTTCTAAATGTATTTACTAGTTAAAGCTGATAGTCTGCTAACGTAGGGTTCTATTATGTAACAAGTGACCATTGTGTTATAAAAGGTGCTCCTTGCAGACACATTTTCCAGGTCGGAAATCTATTTGGCACCGTGTTTAGCAAGGGAATAAGGACAGTTGAGCAGGAAGATTTCAGTTTACATTACGTTCAAACTTTTGCATGTGAGTAGAGTCAGTCGTTCTGGTGTTCCCGACCACAGATTCTGCACAAGGAGTCATAAAGGAACTTAGGTTACATATGAAAAAAGTAAAGAAATAATAGAATTAAAAAAATGTGTTGATTTAAAGAAGAAAAAACGTTATATGTTAAACGAGTTGAAAGAAAAGAAGAAAAACACTGAAATGTTGAATTAGGAAGGAAGATAGAAAGAAAAAAATGAAAAAAAAAGATACGACACGAACAGAGACAAAGAAAAAAGAAAGAAAAAAAGAAACTGTTACTGACACACATACGCTGAAAAAAAAGAATCTAAGAAAAACAAAACAAAACGAAAAGTTAATTAATTAGGTAATCAAGAAAAAAGGGGGGGGGCAATATACCACAATTTTTTTTTTGTATGTTGAATCGTGTAAAAAGAAAATATCGTGTACGAGAAAAGATAAAAGGAAAAAAATGCTAAAGTTTACGCACAGACATCTATCGTTTCATAAGAATTGTTTTTGAAATTAATGTTTGTTTTGGTAACCTGTCAATCAAATGCAGATAAGATCTACTGTGTATTTGTAAATCAAAATTCTTCTTATAAAAAGTAAATATGAATGTTCTTTGTGTTTTGTGGTATAGTGGAGCAGCCCGGAGAAAGAGATTTTGCGTCTCAGCTTTGAACAATTGTGACTTTTTGTGATCATTGAACTATTCAGCTTTTTGTTTTTTGTTTTTGTGTTTGAAAAAGAAAAACTTGAACTTTGTGGCTGTATGTGTAATGTCTGAACATTATGTGACAATCTGTTCTTTTTTTTTTTTTAATACGACACAATCATGTCGACACATCGGTTCTCGCCAGATCACCGATGTAAAGCAAGGTTGAGCCTGGCAAGTAGGAGATGGCTGACCATTTGGAAAGGTTAGGCACTGTATGTACCGCGAGGTAAAATACCAGGTTGAGAAACTGGCGCGGCCTATCCTTCTCTCGAGGCTAGATGGGACTTTATTAAGCCGTAGTAGGCACCCCATCTAGTTATGGCGTCACAATAAAAATATTAAGTACTCGACCCGAAAAGATTTCAATTAGACTGCAAACTCGTTTAGTGACTTAAATTTCGGTTGCGGACGCGCTGGATGGATGGTTGCTTTTTTCTAGGATTTAATATTTCATTGTTGCTAGTTATGTACTATTTGGAAAAATAGAAAATTTAATTGTAATGTTTGTTTTGTTGTCTCGAATTGGCATACTATATATTAAGAAGAATAAGGGGAAAAACAGATTGTAAATATAGTTGCGACTTAACCTACAACGTGTTGGTTTCCGAACAACGTTAGAGAATGCAAATTATCAATGTTCATTTCCGAAGCGCTTTTCGTAATGATTAATTAATTAATTTTGCAATAATTAACATTATTAATATGATTAATTGATAATTTTGCAAATAATTAAAATTTAATTAAACTTTTTCTGCTAAGTAAATGTACTAAAATCCTCCTCGTAAAAAAAATAAAATAAAATCGATGTTGATATTTTCATTCTCTTCAAATTTCAACGAAGTATGAAAAACGCATCAAATTCTGCTTGATGGTCAGAAAAAAACCTTTGATACGCTATCAAAGATAATTTAGTCATAAACAAAAATAATATAAAGAAGAACAAACGCCACAATAAACTCTATTTCCTTTTTTGTTTTACAGAGGATAAAAGGCCCTGTTTTTTTTTAAATTAAGGCCTCCATCGGAAATTGTCAAACCGTAGAATAAATTACAAGGGACTCTCGGAAATAACCGGCGCCTATTAATTTGCACGGATGAATAAGATAATAGTCAAGTAGTAGCCATTTTTGAGCTATGGTTTTCCTCTTGCTTAAGTCCTCTCAAAACATTTAATAGAGCGGTAGTAATCAGTATTCGCTTGCTTTGTACTAGAACAAACTGTCTTCTAGATGGGTATATTTGCTGATGACACCTCCACCTATAAGAGACAGGAGGGGAAAGGAATAAACACACATTAAGGAAATGGCTAAAACCTTAGAGGAAGACCTCGAGTTTGTAGTGGAATGGGGACATAAATGAATGGCAACATTCAATGTTGTCAAAAAAGCTATCTCTCTTTAAGATGAACTCTGGTTAAGTAAATGAACAGTCCAAATTCCCCATTAGGGCGCCTTGGGAGTAAACTAACCCAATACTCTATTGAAAAAGGTAAGATAGAGCGAGAGCACCTTACTCAGTAGAGCCGATCATTTTACTTAATTGGTGTCAAATTGGTTCAATTTTTATGCAAATCTGACATATTTGATTATTTAAATGAAAGTTTAGCAAATATTAATTTCCTTTAAAGGTTTTTAAGATACAATAATGAAATTTGAGGAAAAAATTATCAGTTTATTTGCTATTGTCAAAATTTCATCACAAGCGGAAGTATTTGAATTTTTAAGAAGGGATTATCTCCCTTTTAAGTCCTCTTTGCATGGAACAACATTAACATATATATATCCCACATTAGAAAAATTACATGTAGCAAACAACCATAGAATTCATATGTATATATATATATATATATATATATATATATATATATATATATATATATACACTAAGACTAAGCATCATTTCTTTATCTTTTGCAAGGAATCTTCTTTACCACTGATAGCTATGGCTAATGATACACTACATGAAAATTCTCCGTTCAAACTCCGTGACTTAACGTTCACAGACAACATGAATTGGAACAAATATATTGACGACATTGTTAAAGCTGCTGGGAAAAGAGTAAGCTCTCTCTATCGTGATAAAAATTACTCATAGCTAAGAGTACCCTGTCCATCTACAAAGCCACCATTATACATCTGGGCTAGTGCATCTGCCACTAATCTCTCATTCCTTGATAAAGTTTTAAAAAGAGCTGCCAACCTTATATGTCCCGCGCTATCAACCAAACTTCAGCCTCTGTCCCATGTTAAAAGTTTGATTCTTTGTGTCTGTTTTGCAAGTATTTTCATGAAAGTGCTTCCACAAACTCCACGTGCTTTCCCCGTAAAAACCCGCTACTAACCAGACAAGTAGAAACATCCCACAATTACACTGTA
>NC_136496.1:118967961-118995461 GCF_053919585.1 Euprymna scolopes
TATTGTACTCAATATATAGTAATTATATTGTACTCAATGTATAGAAATTATATTGTACTCAATATATAGTAATTATATTGTACCCAACATAGAGTAATTATATTGTACTCAATATATAGTAATTATATTGTACTCAATATATAGTAATTATATTGTACTCAATATATAGTAATTATATTGTACTCAATATATAGTAATTATATTGTACTCAATATATAGTAATTATATTGTACTCAATGTATAGAAATTATATTGTACTCAATATATAGTAATTATATTGTACCCAACATATAGTAATTATATTGTACTCAATATATAGTAATTATATTGTACTCAATATATAGTAATTATATTGTACTCAATATATAGTAATTATATTGTACTAAATATCTAGTAATTATATTGTACTCAATATATAGTAATTATATTGTACTCAATATATAGTAATTAAATTGTACTCAATATATAGTAATTATATTGTACTCAATATATAGTAATTATATTGTACTCAATATATAGTAATTATATTGTACTCAATATATAGAAATTATATTGTACTCAATATATAGAAATTATATTGTACTCAATATATAGTAATTATATTGTACCCAACATATAGTAATTATATTGTACTTAATATATAGTAATTATATTGTACTCAATATATAGTAATTATATTGTACTCAATATATAGTAATTATATTGTACTAAATATCTATAATTATATTGTACTCAATATATAGTAATTATTTTGTACTCAATATATAGTAATTATATTGTACTCAATATATAGAAAGTATATTGTACTCAATATATAGTAATTATATTGTACTCAATATATAGTAATTATATTGTACTCAATATATAGTAATTATATTGTACTCAATATATAATAATTATATTGTACTCAATATATAGTAATTATATTGTACTCAATATATAGTAATTATATTGTACTCAACATATAGTAATTATATTGTACTCAATATATAGTAATTATATTGTACTCAATATATAGTAATTATATTTACTCAATATATAGTAATTATATTGTACTCAATATATAGTAATTATATTGTACTCAATAAATAGTAATTATATTGTACTCAATATATAGTAATTATATTGTACTAAATATATAGTAATTATATTGTACTCAATATATAGTAATTATATTGTACTCAATATATAGTAATTATATTGTACCCAACATATAGTAATTATATTGTACTCAATATATAGTAATTATAT
Organism: Euprymna scolopes; assembly: GCF_053919585.1. Lineage (NCBI taxonomy): Eukaryota > Metazoa > Mollusca > Cephalopoda > Sepiida > Sepiolidae > Euprymna > Euprymna scolopes. The sequence continues at coordinate 118,969,213 of NC_136496.1, forward strand.
CGTACCCAACATATAGTAATTATATTGTACTCAATATATAGTAATTATATTGTACCAACATATAGTAATTATATTGTACCCAACATATAGTAATTATATTGTACTCAATATATAGTAATTATATTGTACCCAACATATAGTAATTATATTGTACCCAACATATAGTAATTATATTGTATCCAACATATAGTAATTATATTGTACTCAATATATAGTAATTATATTGTACTCAATATATAGTAATTATTTCGTACCCAACATATAGTAATTATATTGTACTCAATATATAGTAATTATATCGTACCCAACATATAGTAATTATATTGTACTCAATATATAGTAATTATATTGTACCAACATATAGTAATTATATTGTACCCAACATATAGTAATTATATTGTACTCAATATATAGTAATTATATTGTACCCAACATATAGTAATTATATTGTACCCAACATATAGTAATTATATTGTACCCAACATATAGTAATTATATTGTACTCAATATATAGCAATTATATTGTACCCAACATATAGTAATTATATTTTACTCAATATATAGTAATTATATTGTACCCAACATATAGTAATTATATTGTACTCAATATATAGTAATTATATTGTACTCAATTGATAGTAATTATTAAAAAAAAGTTATTTGAAAATTCAAATATCATCCATAATAATTAAAATATAATCTGCGGCCTCAGATACTTAATCCTAACATTTTGGATATTTTAATTAAAATTATGTGCTTGACTTGCTTCCGAAATCGAACGAGTCATTTCAACACGTGCATTTTTAGCGTAAGATATTGATTTTTAGCTGCACACGAGAAAAGTGATTAAAAATTCCTCTCATCGGTAAATTAATTTTGACTATTCTAAGACGGGCATTATATATATATATATATATATATATATATATATATATATATATATATATATTAAAGTGAACGTGTATGTCTGTCTGTGTGTCTGTCTGTCTGTGTGTCTGTGTGTCTGTCTGTCTGTGTACATTTCCCTTACGCAATAACTCTGTCAATTTTTAGTCTATAGACTCGAAATTTGAAATATCGAGTACTGAGATTTGAGAAAACCATTGTAATCCGTTTTCAGCCAGAAATTTGGCTGTTAAGGGGTCAAAGTTCAACGATTTAACCTTTGAGAACTTTACCAAAGTCATCCACCAATTTTGGGTCTGTACACTTGAAATTTTAGATATAGGTTCCTTGAACCCGGATCTAACTTAATAAAGTGATTTGAACCCGAAACAATAAATTTTAAGGGGTCATAATAGGGGTCAAAGTTTTAAAAAATTAACCAATTTTTTTTGTTTTTTTGCACAGCATACACCTCCAAACACCCGAGCAACGCCGGGCACCCCTGCTAGTATATATATATATATATATATATATATATATATAAAGTTGGTAAATTAAACTCTTATGCATAGATTATCGTATAACAGTTAGATCACTGTCTGACTGACGTAAATGAACATTTAAAATTTTAATGTTTAAATTCAACGTTATTTCACGCGGTTAATGGTAGCCGAATTGATACGGTCTTCGCTAATCAAGCCAGAGATGTCTCGTGTTGCAAGGTTCGAATCGTTCGACTGGTGTTAATTGTGACAGCCTACACTGAAAATTCGCGAAAGGATGAAACACTAGTGTCTGTAGGTATTTAATTATTATAGTAGGAAAATAATTATATATATATATATATATAAAAGTGAACGTGTTTGTGTATCTGTCTGTCTGTGTATCTCTGCGTCTGTCTGTGTGTGTACATTTCTCTACGCAATAACTATGTCAATTCTAAGTCTACAGATTCGAAATTTGATATAGAGGGTACTGAGATTTGAGGAAATCTATGTGATCTGTTGTCGGCCAGAAATTTGGCGATTAAGTGGTCAAAGTTCAACGATTTGACTTTTAAGAACTCTACCAAACTCCTCTGACAATTTGGGGTCTAAACATTTGAAATTTTCGTATAGGTTCCTTGGACATGGATCTAACTTAATAACTTGAGTTGAGCCCAAAACAATAAATAAACACGCTATGCAACATACAAATATCTGTGCGTGAGGTCGGCAAGCTAATCAAGAACCTTGATACCAGTAAAGCAACTGGCGCTGACGGCATTCCAGTTATAGTGCTGAAAAAGCTCCAACCAGAACTTGTCCCCATACTTACAAAATTATTTAAACGTTGCCTTAAGGAGTGAAAAGTCATCATTCCCTCAGTACAGACCAATAAGTCTCCTGTGTGCCATGAGTAAGTTGCTGGAATCCATAGTCAACCATCTCAGCAGAAACAATCTTCTTAGTGATATGCAATATGGTTTCCGCTCTGCAAGATCTACAGCAGATGTGCTGACGGTTATATCTCATAGGATTAGTGAATCTCTTGGTAAAGGCTTCCTTTGCAGGGCAATTGCTCTTGACATATCGAAGGCCTTCGATAAGGTATGGCATAAAGGCCTATTTCACAAGATTTCCAACTACGGTACCACTGGTAATGTTTTCTCAATTATTAAATCATTTCTCTCCGCTAGATTCATTAGAGTAGTGGTTGATGGCAGAAAGCAGAGGCCCACAGTATTAATGCTGGAGTCCCTCAGGGGTCCATCCTGGGCCCAACTCTCTTCCTGATATACATCAATTATCTCTCAAAACACATACTTAAATCATTCGTTGACATCTATGCTGATGACACGACCATCTATGGCAACACATCAAAGGCGGTAAATTACAATGTTCTCTCTGATTCTCTCTCTTCTGATCTTGAGCGCGTTGTACAGTGGGGGAGGATGTGGCTGGTTACTTTAATGCATCTAAAACCAAGCTTCTATCTTTACATCATCAACGCTCTGATCCCCAGCTGGCATCAATTGAAATGGATGGCTCTCGTCTTGGTGAGGCTCCATGTTTTGACAAGCTTCTGGGTTTGACCTTTACCCCTGCTCTGAAATGGAACACGTACATCAGGTATGTCGCCAAGGACGCTGGGAAAATGGTGGAATCTTTCTACCACTCCAGATCATATCTCACTACTGATGCAATTATCTATGTGTATGAAAGTCAAGTATGTCCAAGGATGGAGTACTGCTGCCACATCTGGACAGGAGCTGCTAAAAACAGCCTATCCTGCCTTACAAAGAGTACAAAATAGACTTCGTAGCTTAGTGGGGGATGTCCTTTTCTCTTCCCTACAACCTCTATCCCACAGAAGAGACGTTGCGAGCTTGTCTGTTTTATCGTTATTTCCATGGCAATTCCGTGTCTGAGCTCTAATTTCTCGTCCCCCCTCGCCAATCTTTCACGAGAAACACCCGTCTGGCTGAAACTACTGTCAATAATTTTCCCCACTCTTTATACGTTCCTAAATCCAAACGTAGATTCCATGAGAAGAGCTTATTTCTCAGCAGTGCACGACTGTGGAACTCTCTTCTGTTTGCCTGTTTCCCACCTGACTACGTCTTAGATGTCTTCAAGTCCAACATAAACAAATTTCTGACAAACCGCCCTCTTAAGTAAGACGCTCAATCAAATCTCCAATACTAATGATTACTACAATACTATCTCATTGATTACTGTACACGCAATAACCTTTATCCCTGAGTGGCCTCCGAGCCTTGATAAGTAGGTACCTCCATGTAATAAAATAAAATAAAAGAGGTCATAATAAGGATCAAAGTTTAAAAAATTGACCGCTTTTTTTTTTACTCAACATACACCTCCAAATACCCGGGCAACGTCGGGCGCCCATGCTAGTATATATATATATATATATATATATATATATATATATATATATATATATATATAGTCAGTTACAGAAATATATATAGCAAGTAAGCTACACAGAATATTCCGTGTTTCATTCTCGTGAGAATTCGTCGCTATCCCTGATGAATTCTCACGAGATTTAAACGCGGAATATTTAGTGCAGCTTAATTGCTATATATATTTTTATAACTTGAACCAAGTGCAAGAGAGATTGAAACAATTGCACTTAAAAGGATGGTCAAAATATTAAAAAGATTTCGCAGTTGAAATATATGAAATAGCGAGCAAATATTTGGCATCCGGTAGGATGCCCTATCCTCAGCTTGAACAAAACGATCAGAAAACTACAAAAAAATCGTTATGGTTATATATCAATGAATCTAAGAACGATTGAGGAAATTACCGAGAAATACACAGAGGAATATTTGCAGACAGTTGTTTTCTAGAAATACTTTATAAAAACAAGATCAGATCTGAAAACACACACAAAACCTGTTTGATTATTTCCGTCTGTTCTGCATATTTGTTTCCAGCACTCAAAGACCTGCATGGAATTATATTATTTTATTAGTACATTCTTTTTTATTGATGTTTATTTCATTGACTTCTTTATTTTTATTTTTTATTTTATTTTCCAATAGTAAACTGCGTCTTTTTTCATAAAGGAAAGAGATGAATAAGTTTTTCTTTCAGCGTTAGTTTCGTTCTAATCTCTTTGTACGAGGATGTCTCGTTTCAGTTTAGAATGAAATGTGAAGCGCTAAATATTCAGATCGGGTTAAATCATTTCATTACAGATGCATTCAAGACATTTCACTTTATTTTTAAATGACACTAGCGTACCCGATGTTGTGTTAAAAGGGGGGGTGAGGAATAAGCGAAGTAAAAAAACGATGTTCATAAAAAAAAAATCGGCAAAACGAGAACAAAAGAACAAAACAGCGGACAAAGGTAAAACTTCTTTCAAAAAGAAATAGGAGAAACAAAAAGCAAAAATCATGGAAAAATATGTTCGGAAAACCAAAACCAACAACAAAAAAAAAAACACAGCGAAAAGCGGGGGAAAATGGCATAAAGAACCCTTCGATTCGGTTAGTTTTTTGAAGTAGCTACAAAGTAAAGAAAACTCAAACCGATGGTCCTTCAGAAATGTTCCTTGTGAATGATCCTGCAACGGTGTTAAGTGGTGGCGGGGAAAGGAGGAATTTATTAGAGAAGAGATTTTACCACTTCCACTGATTGTAACCGATTTTTGCCGTGAACTCTCAGCACACCTCAGATATTCCGCTGCTGTTTGTGCATTTGCATGAAATGTCTTCAATTTTAATCCTATTAAGGTCAAAATCAAAGGGTAAAAATGAGTTCATTTTATATATATAGATAGAAGATAGAATAGAAGAAAGATGACACTAGCGGGGGGAGGGGGCAACCGGCTTTACCCAGTCTAGATTTCGTATATATAATTAAAGAGTCGTGATTTCAAAAGTAGGAAAATACTTATTTGGGTGCCATCAGCTAGAATCGCAACCGAAAGTAAAACTATTGTAGTCAAATCTGGTGACGTTACCACTGTACGAACGTGACACGCATATGAACTGATTAAAAATTAAAAAGTAAAAATAAACTAGTATGAATGTACAAAATGTATAACGACTTTTTCTATTTTGACTCATCTTTGACGCCTTAAAAACAATTTTAACCGGCTAAAGACCCTAAAAAGAACGGCCCATAAAAATCCAATCATTTGAGACCCCTAGCGCCGCTCTGAGACTTTTAGATTCGGTAGAGATTTGGATGTATGGAGACAAATAGAAAGACAAACAAACAGAGAGACTGATATATAGCTTTTTAAATATTAGATTCACATCAAACATAGCAAGTTACCACCAGGAAATAAATGAGTTTTTGTTAAATTAGGGGCCATGGTTATAGGGATATACAAATTGAGTAGTTGAACGTTGAAATTGTTATTAATTTAAGTTCGGCATGTCAGTAAAGTCGGGAGACGGGTAGCAAGAGCGTGACTTCCAAGGCAAGCACTTTGAAACAAAAATAATCCATCACAGCAGAAAGGTTTCTGGCATCTTTAAACGTCTAGATTTAAGTGGTGGGATTTTGCTAATCGGCGGTTCGGTCGGGATATTTATGTTGAAGTGGTTCCAGTGCAGTAAGTTAATCCGAGCACATTCTATGCAAATAATTGTAAAACTTTCACAGGGATGTAACATTGTGGTGATGGGACAGAGGATAGAGCTTGGTAGATAGCATGTGACCAATTAAATTGAAGGTTATTTTTGACTGGTGATGTGTTCACCAAATTAGATGTTGCAAAAAAAAAAATCCATGCATGGGCGAATGGTGGTTTTATAAATGTACTAGCAGGCCGCCAGGCGTTGCCCGGTCTTAAAATACGCATAATTTTTATATTTTAATTAATGCAGAATTGTTAATTATTATAAACAGAAATAGTGTCGGTACTAAATGTAACACGGAATTCTTTTAAAAAAAACGAAGTAAAGCAAACAGAAAGAAACTGAGACATGTGCATGCGAGTGCTATGTTTTTTTTTTCTAAACAGTTCACGTCTTCTAAGTAAAAAACAATACTCGGGTTGAGATCGAAACCAAAATCTAAAGAGAGTGAATCAAATTAATCCGACGTCACATGATCTTTAGAAGTGTTTACAAACGCACTTATTTTTAACATAATGAATCTGTAATGTGAACCATTCCCGCATCTGCATTCTCGGAACAGCTAACAAACATAAAAATCCGACGATTCCCACGTGCCAATTTTTCAGCTTTAATCGCTTAGCAGTCGTTTTCTTTTTCGGATGAAAAACAATTTAAAACTGTTCCACATATCTGAATACCCTATATATAAAATTTCACATCTGTAGATCAAAAATTCGTTAAGTATATAGGTTGAGAAGTGTCCTCACAAATATGCTCACTTATATAGATAAGATGCTGACAGCTGAAGGAGGTTTTAGCCAGATAAAATTAGGCCATACTTCTTTTTAAATTATCAATCCTCATCTCAAACGTTCACAAACATTGATTCGTTTCTTCTGTCTTCTAACTGTTAACAAAGGCACAAAAACTTAGCGACGATGCCAAGATCAAAGTTGCTGTTAGGGATCTCAAATTAAGATACAAGAAAGGACTTGCGCTAACAAATATATATAAACAAAGATCGGTAGTTCAAAATATATATAAATGGGAGGATTATCAGCGAAACTGTTCGGTCTGAGTGTCAGGGCTGTCTGTGCTATTGATAGCTGTGAGCGTTCATGTATACGTTGACAATTAGCATAACATTATAAAAAGAAGTGTGTGTTTCCAAAAGAAGGTTGGGTACGATTCAAATTTGATGAACTCACGAAAATCAGCTTGTCGACATTATTTAGGCGTAATTCATAAAGTGTGATATCCTGAGGGAGTTAGACTTTTTAACCTGTTAAAAACTCGCAAAATTTATAACCTGTTGACTAAGGAGGAGTGTCTTATTCAAAATTCATAGCTGATAATCGTACATTTGTACTCATTAAATACTAATATCTATCAATCTTTCTAATCCAAAACTGAGCAACAATCATACCGATACCATAATACTTAGTTCGGTGCGCTGCATCATGACAAATGTTTATTGAAAGTTTCAACCAGATCGTCAGTAGTTTACAAGAAAAAGTGGAATGGACATACTTATATACATAGAGACGGACAGACTAAGAGGAATATAATATAGATGGCCGACACTGACAAAGCTAAGCTATGGTGACCGGGTTATCAGTGTTTTTTTTGGGGGGTTTCTTACTCTTATTAACCTAAAACAAGACATATTGCAACTTGTATGTAATACGTTACTATTTAGAACCACATTTACAGAAAACTATTTAAGAATATTCTTTTTACATGGTAGTCACCACTTACCAAGGCCCGGAAGCCACTCGGGGATAAGGGTTATTGCGTGTACAGCAATCAATGAGATGGTATCGTAGTAATCGTTAGTATTGTAGATTTGATAAAGTGTCTTATTAAGGTGACGGTTCATCAGGAATTTGTTTATGTTGGACTTGAAGACATCCAAGTTGTAGTTAGGTGGGAAACAGGCAAACGGAACAGAGTTCCACAGGCGTGCACTTCTAAGAAAGAAGCTTTGCTCATGGAATCTACCCGCTCTTTGTTTTATGTCTCTTTCATTCCTATCTCTCTCGCTTCCTTTTCTTTCTACTTTTCTCTCTCTTTTTATTTTTTATTTGCTATGTAACGTGAAGGAATTCCAAAGTTTAGCTGTCCGAGGAATAAAGCTATCACAGTAGAAGGCTTTGCAGTATCTAGAAACTTCTACGGCTAAAGGGTGTCATTTTGTTGCTTAACAGGTTAGTCTGTGATATGTATGTCGATAGGGTACAAATGCAATGAGTTCATCAGACCACACTCCATTAATATACTTGTAAAACGGGCACAGAGATACAACATTACAGCAGCATTTGTAATGTTTTCAATCTATTTGTTTTATTCGTTTCTGATAGAAAGGTGAGTACAAATGCAATGCTTTAATCTGAAAGAGGGATACGGATATCGATAGAGTGGCAAAGTGTATACAATCGGGTTCGAGAATGGTTTCGCCATCCACTTGCCCTTGGATTCCAAAGAGATTCAGCTGTTTCACATTCTTTAGACATCGAGAAATCAAAGATCTAACCAAGAAAAACAAACAAAAAAAGAAAATGGGTTTCTGCTAATTAATTGACTTTTATACATTTTCTTTTATTGATTTCACTTCCGTCGAATACAAAATCAACCTTAATCGAAATGTGTTCTTATTGTCATTGCTTTCTTGTTAAGATTTTGTATCGATCTTAATCGGGATTCATACTGAAAATGGTCTTATATAAAAAGAAAATCCGAACATTCTTTTGTACATATACACACACACACACGCACACACGCACGCGCGCGCACGTACGCGTGTACATAATATGCATATATATATATATATATATATATATATATACATCCACACACACACATATATATATATATATATACATATATATAAATACATTTTTCTTTATTAACAAAGAATATGCAAATTTCCTTTCTTTTGTTAATTATTTATAGTTTACGTATTTTTTCTTTATTTTACATTTTTGATTTGGTTTTACTTAGATTTTTTCCGCTTTCTTATAGTCAATCTGACATTCTTTGCGTGGAATTGTCTGATTCTTGTATCTTTAATTACGCTGTTTTGTTTCCGAAATAAAGTCGCCATACATTATCCCCCCCCCAAAAAAAAACAACAACTAATTATTAAACAAAAAGATGAGAAAATATCGTCCACCCCCTTCTATCTCTTTCTTACTCTCTATCTGTCTTTCTCTCCCGCGCTTTCTATTCCCGTTGTGTATTTCCTCCTTCCATTGACTTTCTCTCTTTCTTTTTTACCCAGGTTTACATCACCTCTCTTTGTTTGACGCCATATTCTTTCACTTGTTCTCTCCTTTTCGCTCTTTGTTTTATGTCTCTTTTATTCCTATCTCTCTCGCCTCCTTTTCTTTGTTTTCTTTCTACTTTTCTCTATCTTTTTATTTTTAGTATCTATGTAACATAGTATATAGGAGAGCGTGGGAACATGTCGGTGGCAGTGGAGGATGGCTTGCTTTAGGGGCGATTAGCAGCAGTAGCAGTGGCCGAAAAAGCCTATATGTAAATTAGGAAGTGTGAGCGATAAGAATAAAGAAAGAAGAAACAAAAACCCAGCATGTGCTCGGCTGAGAAACAAAGTTGACGTCGAAGACAATGCACGTTCAAATGCTAAGACGAGAAATGGCTTGCGACTTTCAAACTTTTTATTGGAAAATCAATTCAGGTTACTTGATTATGTAGTAGAGCTGACATCTACTCAATGTAGCCGCATTCAGCCGCAATCACCGCATTGATAAATATTTACAACTGAGAGCATGCATTTTCCACAGGCACCGGCGGATGGAGGTAATCAAGCTGGCTTTGGTGTTGTGTGAGGGCATGCTTGTGATATTCTCAGCATATGAACAAACGAAGTAGTCCGGTGGGTTCAGGTCGAGGGAGGAGGGGGTCAATAAGAGAGGTGTACGAAGTCGTAGAACTCTATCTGAAGCCAAGCATGGGTCTCTTTGTACTTGTGAGCCGACGCCGAGTCCAACTGCCACACCAAAGGTCTGTCAGCGGCACCTGATGGCACCATCATCCTGGACACGTCCCTGTTATTCACGGCAATCCAGCGATGCATTTAGAAGGTGCTGGGAATAGCCCTGTTGTCATAACTTGTATTGATAGCGAGTATAAGTTTTATAGCGGCGCATCACTGATCTCTCGCTATTTGAACTTTGCGCAACTTTCAGACATTATGGAAGGCTCCTATCGCTCTTGAGATTTGTAAACAATTGGCCAACTAGTAGATGGTCTGCAACAAAAAAAAAGAAAGTCGGTTATCATCAAAGGGAAATAAAATCATGTCGTCTTTTCTAGCGCGGCAATTATATCGTTGCATACTGTATTTCTCTCCATCTTTCGCGCTTTCGTTTCACTATTATATCTATTACAATCCGAACACGTATCTCTCTCTTCCATTCTTTTTTTATCTTTAATCGTTCTCTACATTTTCTTGACTCTTTGTTTGATAATTACATTAATCTTTTTGTAAACAATGAACGCTAAGTAATCTTCTGATTTGAGAGAAACTTTAATGGTTTTATACAATTGGTCGTGTAGAATGCTTTGACTCACGTGCCGATGACTTCCGCTTATAAGTGCAAATTCTTCCTGGTGTATATTTTTAATTTTAAACATTTAAGCCTTTATGTACTAAAAGAACCTTGGCTACGTTAACTTTAAAAATAAATGCGTACAGTAGCAACCTCCTAAATATGGCATGCCTTTTTAAACGTACTAAAAAGGGAGACATCTATTTTTCTATTTGAATTGGTTACAGAATATTCATTATAAGATCAAAACTACTTTTATTCTGAATATATATATATATATATATACTTATTTATTTATATGTGCGTTATGGAAGTAAAGCGGAAAATATCGGTATCCTTGGTTTCAAATCCAAACAAAAGAGGCCGTTGTTTGGTTTCTTATGTCCAGCTCTGTAAAACCTCTATATAACATTGCTGTTTATCTGATTATCTAAACATATATGTATATTTATATATATACATACATAAATACATATATATATATGTGTGTGTGTGTGTGTGTCTGTGTCTGTGTCTGTTTATTATATATATATGTATATATATATATATATATATATATATATATGAGTGTGTGTGTGTGTGTGTGCGTGTGTGTTTGTGTGTGTGTGTGTGTGTGTGTATTATCCGAACAATGATTAATTAATCTTGTTGTTTACAGTTTTTCGATTAAATATTGTTCGGAAGAAAATATTTTTACATAAGACAATAGCATCCAAATAAAATAACTAAATATACAAGTAAGGATTATATGATTTAAAAAAATTTTTCGCTGTAAATATTTATTGAATTTTTGAATAAAAGTTTAATATTTGAAGTAAGGAATACATGAAATTCGAAGTTCTTTCCTTAATTCATAGATTTTCAATGCATGGCTAATCTCTTCAGAGTAGATGTTCACTCAGACTCCCTCAATCTGGTAAATTTGCAATTGTTCTATGGTAAAACGTTGTTCCTCCCCATTTAACCATTTTTTTTATATATTATTTTTTTTTAATTTGCTCTTCAGTTTATTTTTAGATCAATAATTTATCATTAGCAGATTTTCTAAGTTGGTAACCTGCACTTTACTGCATTCAAACACCATTTCTTTTAAACACTATATAATATACTTTATTTATTTATATCTAGCACTATTTCGATTTCCCTTCTATTCTTATTCATAATTCCACATCCGATCATAACTTTATCATTAAATGTCCTATCTACTTTCCACAAATGACTACTAGATTTACTTCAACTTACTTTCATAACCTTTCTGTATGCTCTGTTCTTTTATATTAGATATAACCACATACAGTTTATCCAAAATATCTTAAGTAAATTCAGATAATCACCGACTGAAATTGAGACCAATAACATAAATACGATAGTTATACATTTAAATACTTCTATAACCAACTTATCCTCAAGTTAATCTTGCAATGAATAATACATCGATCAAATCTGACGTTCACTAGCATTTAAATTCTGAAACATAAACTTTGGAAAATATTTTTTTTTTAATTTTTATTTGTTTTAGTACTAATTATTTATTTAGTCTGTGTACTTCAGATACTCTAATACTATTTTTATTCTATATTATAATAATGGTTAACTGATTTTATATAACAATTCCATTATATATATATATATATATATATATATATATATATATATATATATATATATATATATATATACTATATAGAGAGAAATAAAAAGGAACAAACCGAGCTATGCGTTCATCAACGTTTCGTCTTTATTTCGAGACTTCCTCTGGATGAATGAGATTAAGAAAACAAAAACACCAGTACGAATATTGGGAAATTTTTCATGTGCAAAGTGTGACGCTGTTCTATTTCAGAAACGGAAAAACACATTGGAAATCCAAAAGATTGCGTTGTTAAAGAGAGGGAAATTTTTAATAACGTCATATAGTCGTAAATATTTTTAAAAGATATAAACGCAGTTAATATTCTGTCTGAAAAAATATGTCCGTTAAAATTCAAATATAGATGTGTAACAGAAATGAAATTAGTGTGATTCTGTTATATAATTTATTGATTGAGATTATATGTATTAATTATTTTAGGAGTTGTTTCTATGGCGTGAGAAGGTTAACCTGTGTCTACGATTAAATTATGTTCTTTTAATAAAAGTGTACTTATTAATGCCACTATATGTACTATGTATATAGCTTTTTGTCCTATTCCATTATTCATTTATATATTTAATTATTCTGAAGTGAAATTATTTTTAATTTAATTTTAATTTCTACATTGGCATCCTTTTCGAGTTTTAATTTCGACTTCTAGGTTTTAAGATACTTTCAAATGCTGATTCTAACTCTGTCTGTTTATTCAAAATTAATTCATGAATCTGTTTCTATATATTGATTTTATTCTTTATTATTATTCTAATTTTAATCTGCTCTGCGTCACTTCCTGACCCTGATAATATTCAGACAACCTCACTCCACTTGTTCTGTTTCCTTCACGCGTTCGACAGTGCCCTTTCATACGTCAGAGCCACATTGGCATTCAATAATATCAAGACATCCTCCCTCTCTTTCCCTATTTTTCTGTCGCGTTGGCTGCGGTCTTCTCTCCCACTCGATTGCACTGAGACTTTCCTTTCTCCCAATATTCATTCGCTCCCCCCCACCCTACCATATTTCCCATGATAAAAGTTGTCACTTTGCTCTGTTGTGTTTTTTCTTCTCTCTCTCTTTCTTTAGTTCTCTCTTTAGTTCTCTCTTTCTTTAGTTCTCTCTTTCTTCAATCATTTGCTTCGCATATGTATAAAAATGAATCTTATAATTTTAATTTGGTTGGTATCGTAACGCCAAATAAACAACAAAAAAGCTTGCGTTGTTTTATAATAGTTTTGTTTTTTTTTAATTTCGACTCTCAGAAATATGACACTTTTCATCTAATTAAACGTTCAAATCTAAATTAAAAACTTATGTATGTATGATGACTGTTTTTACTAACTGGAAAATTCACATGGTCTAGCAAGATTTTACCATGATATTTTTTTCTACGGACTGCCTAATACCAAACTAAAGTAGACTTATAGCAAAGATCCTTGGCAACAATAAAAAAAAGAAAGTTTTTATGTCACATATGTGTACTTTCATGTAGGACTAAAGCTGGATTAAAAAGTCACCTATGTGCACGCAGAATTACAACATTTAACTGAAGAGATGGCAAACGTCTGTAAAGAAGTTGCAATCAATGTATATATATATATATGTACATATATATATATATATATATATATATATATATATATATATATGACAGATACAAATTTAGAACGAGTAACAAATTTTCTAAACGTAACAGCTTTGCAACACTTATACGAAAATTAACATCAAACTATAATGATACTAACCCTTATTTGTTTCCAAATCAATTCAGGATTTTCCACAAAATCTCTAAAATTTAAGGTTTAAGCTGAAGGGGTTATAAAACGAAATTGAACTTCAGCGAATCTTGCTATGGACTAAAACTAATGCACATCTGAACTATTCATATTTTAAAAGAGGTAGAATACTGCGTCCATAGTATACCCCCAAGACTCTTTAAATATTGTGAAGAAATGAACATTCGCGGAATATCAATTGACGTTCAATACCGATGGTAAAAATTTGATGAAAGTCATGTTTGAATTATTACAACGACTTTTCACTTCATAATTAGTTTATATAAAACTAAATTAAACGAAATATAACCAACATTCTGACCACTAAAGATAACAAATGGGTTCTAAAATAAATAATGATCGGTTTATTAGTTGAAGACTGAAACCTGTACATACATATGTATATATTTATGCACTACAAAAGAGAGGTATATCTTTCTCTAATAATTACTACGACTAGAATTTGAGTTCATTTTTTTTGTACCTAATAGTATTTGATACTCGGTTGTAAGACGCATTAATCCAAACGGTTGATACTCGCGACGCATATATTTAATTTGATTCGATGATCAAAGAATAGTCCCTTGCGGATTGAACCACTTATTGTGTTAGCGGATCAAATGTGCTGTAGACTCTCATATAAAAAAAAAACGTAATTGATTTTCGTTTTCTAAGGATCAAAGACGATTCTGTAATGGCCGAATAAATAAGATAGCTGTGAATTCTTTTTTGTAACCAGGACAGAATAATAAGAAGACGATCTTGCATATTTTTTTTTGCCTTTGATGTCAGGAACATTCTTCAAAAATCCCAGGGAATACAGCGATCTGTTTTACAAATGGCGACAGAAAAATAATTCTATATGTCGGTGTATAATTTGACGAAGAATTATAAATGTTCGTGATACTAATGCAGCTAGAATTACTTTTTATTTTCACACACAAAAAGAAAACAATGAGTAAATTCGAAAAATAAAAAAGGTATTATTAAGCAGAAGCTATCTTATGTTTAAATAAAAATGCTATCTAAATATACAATATATATATATATATATATATATATATATATATATATATATATATATAGTGGAGATGGTAATTAATAAAAACTGAAGAAAGTGCTCAATACTGTTGTAGAGCAAATCCCAAAATCCCAAAATAGCGAACATTTCTGTAAAAGTCTGAGGACGCTACAGACGGCCAAAAAACAAAACAAAAAAAACGGCCGTGTAGCCGAAACAATAATGTAACTTAACAGAAAGATACGGTAATAACAAATAAAACGCATATATATATATATATATATATATATATATATATATATATATATATATATATATACTATCTACGTTACTATAATATAACAGTAACTGTGTGTGTATGTGTGTGTATGTGTGTATGTGTGTATGTTTATATATATATGTGTGTGTATGTGTTTATATGTGTGTATGTGTGTATGTATGCGTGTGTGTGTGTATGTGTGTGAGTGTGAGTTCTTTCCTGATAGGTTCTGAAACGGCCAAGCGTATCTTTTGCAATTATCACACAAAATAAATTTATATGTTTGGCAGTATTCTTAGATATATTTTGTACAGCAATTCATTCTTCGCTTTTAGATAAAACATTTTTACAGCAGAATATTTTGCTTTACATCGGTGTAACTGCGGTCGGTTTAACGTAAAATATTCCATTGTAAAAATAATTTTCTATATCTAAGAGAATAAGGACCATTTTTAAAATTGTCAAGCCCAAATATTAACTGACGTATACTGTAAAAAAATACAGACACAATAACAAATTATAAGATATAACTAATTGATATCGAAATACACAATATATATATATATATATATATATATATGCTATCTACGCTACTATAATATAGCAGTATCTGTGTGTATGTGTGTATGTGTGTATATATATGTGTGTGTATGTGTGTATATGTGTGTATGTGTGTGCATGTGTGTGTGTGAGTTCCTTCCTGATAGGTTCTGAAACGGCCAAGTGTATATTTTGCAAATATCACACAAAATAAATGTATATGTTTGGCCGTATTCTTAGATATATTTTGTGCATTCTTCGCTTTTAAATAATATATATATAATTTTTCCTCGCGAATAAGTGTGTGTACAGTTCCCACACTGGCATCAAACTGTGCATTTATTTTCTCTATAAACACACAACGGTCCTTATACATGAAATTCTTTATTTCGCCAATCAACTCTAGTGTTCTGACTAAGCGTGTAGTAGACTGAGTTATCCTGTCTTAAATTACATTCTAATTCATCGCTTTTCAATTTAATGTTGTAAACCGAACAATAATGCACGTGTAAGTGAAAGAAATTTATGTGCATATACTGAGAGGCAACTTCCCTGGGTTTAGGAGAGCTAATTCATATCAGTTATACGGTTATCGCTGGAAAAAATAACTAAACACGAACATATATGCATATACGTACACACAGAAACACATTTTTATACTATTATATAAAAAGAAAGTTCCTGTAAAATGATACTTTTCTGTAAGAAAAATATATTTATTTAATTGTAAGAATGTTTCACAAAAATAAATTAATAGTTATAAATATTACACATTTTCTAAATAAAAGTAAGGATTGTTCGCATTTAAATGTTAATAACAAATAATAATAAATAACATTATAATATTACATATTATATAATAATATCTATTGGAAGATGTTTCGTCGGGGACACCAAATCATCTATCACCGTCTAGATAAAAGGGGGTGTAATTCAAGAATTAAATATCTCGAGGCATATGGTGGAATGCTGGGGATACTGTTACATTCTCCCCTAACCGGGTGAAAGAAAGTGACCATGTTAGAATACTAGGAATACTTTACAATAGAAATTTGAAGTTCGTAGGTATAATAGCTTACAATTGCTTTTTAGCGGACAGACGGTGTTTAACTTTCTAAGGTATAGATTTATTTACATTTTGTTT
Source organism: Euprymna scolopes (assembly GCF_053919585.1). NCBI lineage: Eukaryota > Metazoa > Mollusca > Cephalopoda > Sepiida > Sepiolidae > Euprymna > Euprymna scolopes. The sequence goes on from NC_136496.1 coordinate 118,986,127, forward strand.
TGATTTTTGATGACACGGAATGTTTTATTTTATTCGAAATAATATTTTATTTAATTCTTGGAAACATTAATCACTGGAATTAAATGCAATTAATGTTTCTAAAGACAATACCAAAAACGGAATAATAAAAGCAAAATAAACGACGAGGAAAAGAATGGCAGCAAAAAGAAACAGGCAAAAAGACCAGAAAATGGCGTCGTTGAGAAGACAAGTCGTAAGCGTTTTATGAGATTTTTAGAAAATGATATGAATGGTTTTTAATTGACCAGTAGAATAACATTATAGATGGTGGCACAGGGAAAATAGTCTTGAATTGCAGAAATAATGAATGTCGAAAATGTTTCAGTCAAAACAGTTGTGACTGTCTGTAAAAATAGTTAAATAAAAGTATGTATTATTGTAAACAAAGCCGTAACACTGACAGAGAGAGGGGGGAGAGAGAGGGGATACTAAGTGCCTTAAATAAGTTTGCAGACTTTTTTCGTATGGGCACTTTCGTTGATAGTACACACATGAAACTCTAGTACCATTCAAAGTAATCTCCTCCGGCTGCAATGCACTTGTACCGTTCCAACAACTTCTAGAAAGTCTCATGAAAGTCCTCTTGTGTGAGCGGGTAAATGAGCCTCGTCACAGACTCTTTCATCTCCTCAATTTTCTCATTACGACAGCCTCTTAGATTTTCCTTAAGCTTAGGGAATAACCAAAAGTCACATGAAGCAAGGTCTGGACTACAGGGAGGGTGAGGATCTATCTTGGTGCCCATGAGAATGTCTTTTGTCTGATCTTCTCTAAGCATCCTTGAGACAAACTTCGCGCAAATCTTCCGCATTTCCGTTTCTTGCGAATAAGTGGGTGTACAGTTCCCACACTGGCATCAAATTGTGCATTTATTGTCTCTATAAACACACAACGATCCTTATACATGAAATTCTTTATTTCGCCAATCAACTCTAGTGTTCTGACTAAGCGTGTAGGAGACTGAACTGAGTTGTCCTGTCTTAAATTACATTCTAATTCATCGCTTTTCAATTTAATGTTGTAAACCGAACAATAATGCACGTTTAAGTGAAAGAAATTTATGTGCATATAATGAGAGGCAACTTTCCTAGGTTCCAGGGAGCTAATTTTTATCAGTTATACGGTTATCGCTGAAAAATAACTAAACACAAACATATACGCATATACGTACACACACAAACGCATACACACAGTTTTATACTATTATATAAAAAGAACGTTTGTCCCTATGGATGCGTGGGTTCGTTCCCTATGAACTCGGGAACGGCTGGGTCGATGTAGATTACAATGTATTGTGGAATAAGTCACTATGGGGAAACAGGTGAAGCTTCATCACGGTACACCGTGGTGGATCCCTAACTAGAGTAGGCAATCAATCGATTTTATTAAAAAAATCTAGATTTCACCGATTTCGATGCCAATAAATGTATGAGAGAGTCGAACATTTGTGGATTGTAATTCAATTTCTGACAACGTTGGATCTCCTTGCTAATATATATATATATATATATATATATATATATATATATATATATATATATATATATATATATATATATAACTTACACAGATCAAGTAACTCGCGGCGCAGATCCGACAATGGAAAGAACCTACCTCTATCGAACAAGGGACTAGGTATCAAACCAGCTTCAATCCAAGCCGACGTTTTACCATCACTTGGTAGAGTGCCCGCCTAGTATGCAAGCGGTTCGGGGTTCAAATCCCGAGTCCGGATGTGTCTAACTGATGAACCCAAATGAGGGCGAAACTCGAGTCTTGGACTTCCGGTTTGTTAACTTTCTTGGCTCTTGTGGGCTGCGACATTGGTTCATCTGTGGAAATAATTATATATTCTCTCACACTTTCTGAAAATTCTATTACTGATTGCTCGCTAGGTTAGCTTGTCGGGGCGACATCGTCCTTTCAACAATATAAATACCTACTGCTGAGACGTCGGCTTGGATTGAAGCTGGTTTGATACCTTGTCCCTTGTTTGATATGAGGTAGGTTTTTTACATTGTCGGATCTGCACCGCAGGTTTCCTGATCTGTGTAAGTATATATATATATATATATATATATATATATATATATATATATATATATATATATATATATATATATATATATAAAGAAACTACACAGAAACGTCTAGAGGGCTATGCCAATATGCTATTCAGAGACGTCTGGATATTTCTGCATTACTTACGTTCCACGGATAACATTTCGTTTTACTAGTAAGTAGTGTTTAAGTAAATGCCGATCATATATATATATATATATATATATATATATATATATATATATATATATATGTGTGTCTGTGTGTGTGTGTGTGTGTAGTATTTTATGGGCAAATTCATGAAACAGCATACATATATATTATATATATATATATATATATATATATAGAGAGAGAGGATGACTTGAAAGGCAGACACATAAACAGAGAAGGAGATTACAGCGATACTAAATATTCATGTGTATACTTAAATAATAAATCATCATAACTGACATTTATCTTAACACTTGACCGCAATCTCATCGTTTATTTATGCTTCCCGAAAGTTTAAAATATATTCTTAGGGGTGTTATACTCTGAAATAACTGTAGAATGCTATGACACAAAATATGGTCCTAACATCGTATTTCCTTTACTGTTTGACCAATTTGAATTGTTTTCCCTAAACTGCCTTAGAAACGATCTAACTGGGGAAGCTTGAATGATGTAGTGGTCGAATCATCTCGCTGAATAATTCCCTCAACTCACTGGACACAACCAAACTCATTAATTATGCTTTCAATTTTGGCCATGAATGTCGTCGTTTGTATAGCCTGGAGATCTATAAACGATAGATGATGTTATTGCACAATAAGGAAACCAATCTCCCTACACCCAGTGGGAACGACCTTTGCGCATACTTAGACAGATTTCGAATTTCAAATGGGGTTATTCTTTTTATTTTAAATTTATTACCTTTATACAATATTCAAACAAAACTAAAGTTTCTTGAAACAATTATATATATATATATATATATATATATATATATATATATATATATATATATATATATATATATATATATACTATCATTCAGTCCGGCGCGGCCTGGGTGTTTGGAGGGGTATGTTGACCAAAACAAAAACAGAAAAAAAAGTGATAGTAGGAAGGCAGGTTTGAACCCGTACCGCGAAGGAGGAAAAAACAGGAAAAACGTGACGTCTTCGTTGTTACAACCACCGCCAAACGGGAAGTGACGTAGGCTTAAATTAAGGCTAGACGATCGAAAAGAGTGGATGACTTTCGCAAATATCGGCGAAAAAAAAGCAACCCCTCCCTGTAGAAGAATGCCCATTTGAGGGTGAAGAAATTAATGTTTTAGCCAATTTTTTTGATATTTGTCGTCTGAAGAGTCGAGTTTCAAAATGATACTGATCTTGCGAAAACCCGTCGCCTCTGTCGAAAGTTTTAGGCAGACATGCAAACATACATACATACATTTATATATTGATAGCTCAAATTTTCGACCCGAACCGATTAAAAAGCTTGCCCAATCTCTGAATACCCTTTATGTAAAATTTCAAATGTTTAGACCAGAAATTGTCTGAATAATTTGATAGAGACTGCAGAGGTAAAATTTTAAAAAACTTTTACCCCTATTATGACCCCTATAACATTGTTTTGGGCTCAAATAAAATTATTAAGTTAGATCCAAGCTCAATGAACCTATATCTAAAAGTTCAAGTGTTTGGACCCCAAATTGTCGGAGGAGTTTAGTAGAGTTCTCCAAGGTCAAATCGTTGAACTTTGACCCCTTAACAGCGAAATTTCTGTCCGAAAACCAATCATATAGATTTTCACAAATCTCAGTACCCTGTATATCAAATTTCGAGTCTGTAGACTAAAAACTGACAGATTTATTGCGTAGGGATATGTACACAGACAGACACATAGACAGATACCCAGACACGCTCAATTTTATGGATATATAGATAGATAGACTAATTGATTAAACAAAAATATATACGTACACATAAATATATGGAAACAATTTTTGTTTTACTGTAAAGATTTTACGCAAATATTATGCAAGTATACATCATGTGGAATATCTGCATGAATATAATTACACGTAATAGTTAACTCTAGATGATCATCCCATAAGAAAACCGAAAAAACTGATAGGGAATTAATTAAAATGAAATTTTTAAAAATATATGCAAATTAGCTAGATCCTTTGCCAGTGAATGCATTTCCACAACCCATATATAAGAAACTTGTACTTTTTTTTTTAATAAATAGAAAAGAGGGGGTTTGATATGAATATCAATACACGCAAAAGAAAAACGAATTTATAGGAGTACAGAAGATAGATAGATATGCTAGAAGTTCCGCCCGGCTTTTCTCGGACCTTATATACTGTTCATAAGGTTATGTGCATATATATATATTAAAAAGTGTGAATATGTAATGCCTTTCTGTATAATAGTCTTCCTTAACTACCATAGAGAAAAGATAGACAGAGAATTTAACTTTTATAGATAGATAGATTGGATGCAATATGTAGTAATGATTTAAAAGTATATAAAACAGACTCATGCGCCACCACCGAGAATCGAAACCAAAACGTTCAGCTCACGATTTATTTTGCCTCGGTCGTCAATGAGTGGGCTATGAAAACATGTTAACTGCGAGGCTAAAAATTAAAACATGAACCAATAGCTACTACGTTGTGCATTCGTATTGCCGGCGTTCAATTTCTCCGAAGCACCGATGTTAATCACCTTTGCGAGAAAGTAGAAAGGAGCTAGGGAGAAGGCGCTTTGGAGAATGATAAGGGAGGCAAGATCAGCTATTCTAGGGATGAAATTGGTTGAAGAAGATCACCCATCGCTAACTCCGATTAAGACAAAATGTGAAGGGAGGGTCCCCCTTTATGTTCACCCTTCCTTCTGTAGAGCATTGAAGTTAACATTTCCCCTTGACGTTGGGGGTCTTGTTCGGAACTGTCAGTACACAACAGAGTTGTTAACCGGCTATATCGGGCAAGCCTGTGATGTCCTCATTCTCGAAGACTTTAGACCCGTACTAGACGAATATTACTAGTTAGGGAATAATGGAAAATTTAAACCTAGCTAGTTTAAATGCGAGGGGCATGAGATCCCGAAGCAAGGCTGCTCGCGTGCTGAGGGATCTCGTGGCCCTTGAGGTAGGTATAGCTACGATTCAGGAGACCCACTTTGTTGGGTCCGGGGATTGCGATGTGCTGGTGCGACTTTGACGTTTACTCAGCATATGACATTTCCCGTAGTCGTGGGGTTTATGTGCTAGTGAGTTGCACCCTAGCTGCGACGGTTACTGTAGTCCACGCGGACGCTCATGGAAGGCTGGTCGTGGTCGATGTTGCCGTTAAAAGCGGTAAGTTCCGGATTTTGGCTGTTTACGCGCCCAATATCGCTGGGGAGAGGGTTTCCTTTTGTCGGCTGGTGGAGGTGTTCCTATCGGCGGGCCTGGAGCGGGTAGTTTTAATGGGGGACTGGAATTACATCCTGGACCCCAAGATAGATAAGGTCGGGGGGATAGAGGATCGGAGAGGTGTGAAAGCAGCCTCTCTTACCTGATGGCCTCGTGCGATCTTGTCGACAGATTCCGTCTGGATCACCCGGGGAGGGAGATGTGGACGTAGCAAAAAAGTGTGGCCCCCTGTTTAAGTACCTACTTGGATAGGATGTTAGTTAGAAGAGGGGACATAGATATCTTGTCCCACGTTCCGCTAGCTAGGTCATTCGGACCATAAATTAGTAATGGCCTGTTTGAGAGTAGGTAATAGGCGTAGGTTAACTGGCTACTCGAAGTTGAACGCCTCTTACTGAAGATGAACGACTTCCGGGAACTGCTAACAACACTAATTACGCTGGAGTTAGTAGGGCGGTTACCGGGAGTAGCTGGTGGGTTAGACTTAAGGATACCATTAGGCTCTTTTTCGTCCAATATAGTCAACGCCTCGCGTTAACTAGGGCACGGACCAAAAGGCACCTAGATGGTAAGCTGACCCAGACGGTGGCTGGTGGCGATTCTCTAGAGATAGCAGTAGTTAAGGGGGACCTCCAGCGCTTGGCTAGCGAGCGTTACGAAGGTCATGTAGTTAGAGCAGGTTAAACAGAGTCCCTAACGAAGCCGTGAACATTGACGCTGTTGAGCGTAAGGCCGCCTTAAGACGCAGCTCGGATGGGTATATTCGGAAGGTGAAAAACCTGGAAGGACATACCCTCGTATCGCCTCGAGAGATTTGCAATGGGTTTCGGCAACATTTGGGGAGCGCTTTACCCAACTCCCCAGACTCCGCGACCAGGAGTTTGGCAGCTATTTAGATGGCTCGCCCCGCCTTACTGCACCCCGAGCAGCTAGCTGTGATGGGATAGTTACGGGGCGTGAGCTCATTACTGTGTTGAAGCAGGTTTGCCATAACAAATCTCCAGGACTCGATGGTCTGCCCGACGAACTGTATTTGAGGCTGTCGCCCATGTTTGTTCATCTTCTGACGGGTGTGTTTAACCACTGGTTTACTCAGGGATCCATCCCTGGGCAGGTAACCAAAGGAGTGGTCACACTTCTGAAGAAAAAGAGAGCGGCATGGTGGGGAGGACTTAGATGATAATAGGCTCATCACTCTTCTAAACACAGAGTTAACGATTTTGTTCCGCGTTCTTGAAAATCGACTGCAGGTTGTTATCGACGACTTGGTCGAACCGGATCAGACTTGTTCTGTGAAGGATAGATCGATTCAAAACACCTTGCACTTGGTGCGCACGATCATCGAGGGGTTAGAAGATGGCACATGAGCCGCGCTGACCAATTTAGACCAGTCCAAAGCGTTAGATAGGGTCGACCATGGTTTCTTGGAATCTGTTATGGAGACCGCCCGCTTTGGTTCGGACTTCCGCACGTGGATTTCCGTTCTGTATCGTGATCCTGTGGTATCGGTACACATAAATGGTAGGTTGTCGGAGTCCTTTGGGGTCTCTCGGTCGGTACGCCAGGGTTGTCCGCTGTCGCCTCTTTTGTATGTCCTGGCGTTGGAGCCCTTCCTTAGAAAATTAAGGGACGAGGCGGCTAGACCATTCCTGCGCGGCATTGCTCTACCTGGCGGCAAATTCGCCAGGGTGTCCGCGTACGCTGATGATGTCGGCGTTTTCGTTGGGCGAAGGATCGATATTAAAGCGGTGATAGAGGCGGCCGCTTAGTGTGAAAGTGTCACAGGGGCCGTAGTCAATCGCAGCAAATCAGTTGACCTGCGGTTGGGCGCCTTGACCGGGGTAAACTCGCTTCCAGGTGGGTTCGGCTGGACGGATGGCCCGGTAAGGGTTCTCGGTGTGTGGTTCGGGCCTAGACTCCAGCTGGACAAAAATTGGTTGGAAGTAGAGACGAATATTGAGTCGTCAGTAAGGACTTGGATTCGCAGGAGCTTATCCCTAAAAGGTCATGCTGAGGCGTGTCAACCTTACGTCTTTCCGTTGATCCTTTTTCACTTGTCAGTACTTACTCTGTCTACGGACCGTTGTAAGGCTTTGGAGCAACTCCTTTTCAAACTTCTTTGGAAAGGGGGAAAGCCGTAGGCAGGTCTGTACACAGAAATTCAGCGAGGGAGGCTTGTGAATGGCTGACTTGTTGTCATAAGTATGTTGAAAGATTGGCGTTCCTGAATCGGACACTGCTTCAGGAATTGCACTGGGTACCAGTTGTGGAGCAAGCTTTTCAACGGCTCATATCCTCCCCTGCCGCTGAAGTTCCTCTCCGAATGCCGAGCCGCCCTTAGGGCCTTGCCGGGGTTCAGTGACCTTGCACGGCCTAGAAGGAGGTTATGTCGGGATTTAGTGGTGGGTACCGCAAAAGATCTGCTGGTTGAGCGGCTGCACATGTTGAAGGAGGAGGGCCTCTCTCAGTGGAATTGGGCGCCAGCCAAAAGCTTTATAAATAATTCAGAATTGTCTTTGTCCGGAATGCGCTGCCACTTTTTGCCAGAGGGATGAATACGTGCCCTTTTCTCCCCGCTGCGAGGATGACGAGGATGAAACAAGGGATCACGCCTTTTTTCTTTTCAGCAGAGTTCGGAGGCTCTGGGAGTACGTCGGAGAGGTAACGGCTCGCATCCACCCCGAACAGTTGGTGCTACTTGATTTGGCGTACGTCGTCGACAACATGGACCCGCCGTTTACTAGTGAGAAACGGTTGGTGTTTCTCGCGATCCTAGCTGTAGCTAGGTTAGTGACGTGGGTTACACGTCTTAACATTGTCTATGGGGTTGAATCTGTTTCGGATCGGGATCTGGTCGATTACTTTAAGCATCAGCTTAAAATAAATATCAGATGCGATTGGAAAAGATTACATCGCATAGACTTTGATAGGAGATGGGTGCACAACACTAGTTTGTGCATCCGACGAGGCGCTAGGTTTAAGTTTGTTTTCCCACCCTAGTAGTATTGGTCAGGCGGTGCTAAGGTTCTACGGAACCCAGCCCCGAGCAAAGTTTATTAGAGTAGGGTTAGTTAGGTTTTAACCACTTCGAGTGGAAAAGACTTTATTAGGTGCTAGACTAGGGCAAGTATGATAGTTGATCCTGTCCTCGATTTTATTTTACATCGGCACTAGGAGAGCTTCCAAAGATGCCCAGTCCACCCTTTGTTTTGCCCTCCGTCTGTTGCCACTATATGTACATCTATCTTGGAATACGCCGTCCATTCCCTGTGTTACCCATCCCTATCTAATTTGTTTTGGAAATACCGTCCCTAGGTCCACCACTCCCAACTAGGAAACGATCTGCTTGTCTTTGTGACCGGAAGATAGTGGGCGCTCCAGATTTAGAAGTAGTTTGGGGGGATCCCTTACTAACCCGCCCCATAGGTATTTTGTTTAGTTGTATTATTTTTCTTTCTTTTGGATGTATCTTAGTTTGCCGCCTCCCCATCATCTCATCCCTCATTTAGTTTTATTTTTAAAAAGTCCTTTCTGTCTGTATATATAATTTTTGTTTTGTTAACATGTAAATATTCATTTTTTCAGATTGTATATAAAGCCGACTCATACACTGGAGACATTTTAAATAGATAAACTCCATGGTAAGATTAGGTATTATAGTGATAGTGTCTAAGTTTAGGGAACTCAATAAAGTCTTTTAAAAGACCTAGCTTTTAGTTAGAATAACCATCGACCCCCACTTCCCCCTACCGGCTCCATGCCTAAATGCTTTGGACCCCAAATGAAGTTCTGGCATTAGATAATGCCAGAGCCGGGGCCAAACACTAAATAACCTG
>NC_136496.1:119000461-119035461 GCF_053919585.1 Euprymna scolopes
AGTTTTAAAAACCTTCTTATTCTTAATGTAAGGAATCTGTAACGTGAAAGATTCACGTGTGCGCATTCGTGAAACAGACAACATAAAAATCCGATGATACCCACCTAATAATTATTAAATTTTGCCTCCTTAGCTGCCTGTTTTTTTCTGGATGAAAACCGATTAAGAATGTTTCCACATGTCTACTTAGATACGTATCTATCTGGTCGGGTGCCTTGCCTGGTCCAATATGATTCTTTTTTCGCCAGATTTTTCTGTCTTCCATCAGCAACCTTAGATTTTCAGGATCACACTTGACATCAATTTGCTGGATGCACGTGGAGTCCACAGCAATACTTGCTCCTCTGGCAGTGATCGGCCAATCTTAGAAATCATTCCCTGATGGTAGTAGATATGGCAGGTAGTTTGCCATAAAGTTTCTGCTTCGTGGGATGATCTTGCCAAGATATATGTAACACTTATACAGCATACGGGTGTACATGCTGTCTAGCTTTCTTTCCAATATTTGGAGAGTGCACCGTAAACAAAGATGGACTCGATCACTGCTCTGAAGAACTGTCTTTTCAGTTTTTCAGTTAATATTGAAGACCATACTGACCGTAGCTTATCAAATGCAGCCCATGCTATTAAGATGCGAATTTCGATATCTCTCTGTGTGAAACGTATGTTACTGTTCAGATATGTAAACTAAGTGACTTATTTCAATGTTTTCCATATGTGTAAATACACTATATATCAACATCAAAAATTCGTTGAGTGTATAGGTTGAGATGTGTCCTTACACACACACGTACACACACACACGTACACACAAGCACGCACACACACACACACACAAACATTGTCACTTTTATAGATATGATAGATACGCGCACATTTTATTTTTTTGTGAAATTTTTCGATGACGATTAATAATTTATATCATTTGGATTATTACGACTATTCTTCTCATCTCGAGTGTCTCACAACGTTTCAACCGATGTAACCTTCAGCGTGCATCAGATGTATCTTGTGGAACTCCAGAAAACATTCCGTTCCAAGCGACTCTGTTTTGGAGGTTTAGGGTTCAACCCTAAGAGTGAACGGTACTAAGAATATTTTTACAAGAGAGTCACCACTTATCAAGGCCCTGAGGCCACTCTAGGATTAGGATCAATGAATGTAGGGGTGGTAGTTTAGTAACCTTTAATGTTGTAGATTGGGTAGAATTTGGATTATTTAAGAGGATGACTAAACAAGAACTTGTTTACATTGGACTTGAAGACTACCATATTGTAATTGGCTGGGAAGCAGACCAATAGGACAGTGTTTCAGATGCAAGCAGTTTTAGGAATACAATGAATTAATGAAGTTCTTGAATACACTTACTAATTACTTAAGACTTTTATACGGCCATAACTGACGGAACGAAAACATGGTGCCATTATGGATTTAAAAAGGTGGCTCCGTTCAAAATTTGTCCATGAGCGAAAAAGACTATTTTTTAAGATCAGATTTTTTCGGTTTTTAAAAATGATTTGCTGAGATATTATTATTTCACTAGGCCGGTGTAACGTAAAATATTCCCTGCAAAAATTATTCTTTCTATCTATAACAGGAGAAAGACTGTTTTTAAGATCGGATTTTTTTTTTCGATTTTCGATATTTATCGAATGAATTTCTCTACAAAACATATCTAAGAACACTGCCAGACATATAAATTAGCTTTCTGTAGAATTTGTAAAAGATAATATCAGCCGCTTCGAAACATTTGTGAAAAGAAATCTCTCACACACACACACGGACATAAAGTGAGAGTGGATATATGTATATATATATATATATATACTCGCTCTTTGTTTATAAACAAGCGGTTAGAGCACTGTAAAAGTGGTGGACAAATGTTTGTGTAAATAGACATTTTGCGTGGGCCGATCGGTAGAACTGCCGACTGTTAACGCAATGGTTCTAGGTTCAATCCTTGGCTTAGTAGAGGTGCTAGTCTAGTGACAGTGATGAGTTGTGATACAACGAAACAGGACTGCCACCTCTCCCAAGCCGAGGATTGAACCTAGAACCGTCGTGTTGACAGTCAGTAGTTCTCCCACTCCACCACGGACGCGATGTCTGCAAATAACCTGTTCGAATGTCTATTTACACAAACATCCGTCCGCCACTTGTACAGTGCTCAAACCGCCTGTTTGTAAACAAATCGCGAGCTTCACATTTTTCAGCCAATATATATATATATATATATATATGTGTGTGTGTGTGTGTGTGTGTGTGTGTGTGTGTGTGCATAGGTTACTAATTAACCTGAAATGTTAATCAATTGTAATTGATTAAAAATTTTCAAAAATAAATATATTCTTATTTTTTGTTTGTTTTTATTAGATTTTTTAAACGTTTTTTTTTTTATATAAAGGTAAAAAGTCTAGGCTTGATGAATATCTTTTGTGAACGCGAAGGAAACAGTATTGTAATGTATTTGATCAACTTGGCCTTTTGGCCAGAAACAAAGTATCTGTTATGATACTACACATCACTTTTTCTGTCCTCGGTCAGTGGAGGATAAATATTTCATGACTGAGACAATTTTTATTTTAGTTCCTATACAGAGCGCCCCTTTTGGGGAACTGGATTTCCGCCACATTAAACACCGACATTGTGTCTCACTCTACCTTCATGGGGAATATATATATATATATATATATATATATATATATATATATATATATATATATATATATATATATTAGAGGTAAAAAAATTCATAACATTTACAGTAATTCCAAGAATTAAGCATATGCAACAGTTTCACGTACGATCGTTTCCAAGACGGTTTAGACTAATATATTGATATCAAGCCTCATAATAAGTACACTATTTTTGTCTGTAGAAGGGTCCATTGTTCTGTAAACGTTAAGCTATACGGAGAATTATCAGATTGTTCGGCATTCGATTTGTTATGACAGTCTGTCCACTTGTTTAATAAACATCTACTGGCCGATTCATTGGACACTTCTTATATTCGATGCGCCCAGCCTCTCTATAAAACCTTTTCTGTTCCTCGTTTTTTAAAAGAAGCTTAATCGCTATATACGCAGATTGAAATTTAAATTGTGAGCAATAGCTTTTAAAGAAAAGGAAAAACAAGCGTGTATATACGTTAAGAGTATTACATAAAAGACTGGCCCGGGTACCCGGCGTTGCCCGATTGTTTAGAAGTGAGTGTTAAGCAAAAACAAAAAATAAATAAATGTAGTAGGTTAGCAGATTTGAACCCGTGCCACGAAGGCGGAAAAATAGTGAAAACAAACCGACGTCTTAGCCGATGTGTCCATGACGCCAGCGGAAGTCAAAAGCGTTGAAATTACCCTATGCCAAACGAACGGTGACGATGACTTGCTAAAATCGATTTTACAAAACGGCCGAGTTTAGGGTGAAGGAATTAATGATTTTGACCATTTTTTTTATATTTGTTGTTCGAGACGTCGAGCTTCAAAATGATACGAATCTCGTGAAAATCCGTCGCCTCTGTCGAAAGTTTTAGGCAGTCATACATACATACATACATACATACATTTTAACAGACTACTAAGATTTAAAAAGTAAGTCAAGTCAAAAAAGAAAGTGAAAGTAATGAGGTTTGATTGACAGGTGACCGCTTAATGAGGTCATCGCGCGAGCATTAAGACGATGTAAGCAATAGCTATTCAGCAGTGAATATATTTAGTGCAACAGTTTTTAATGATTGTTTATTGGGGGGGCGGCTCCCCCGTTTATTATTAGGGGAGGAGTAATAAAGCAATTGTCTGATAGAACGACGAAGCCGACATTGACGAAACGTTTAGCTGGATATTCGAACCGAATGGACCTGGATTTATTTAAAAAAAAAAAAAGAAAAAAGAAATAGATTTGGCGCTATTTTTCACTATTCACCAATACCATCCAGTCTGAATGTATCCGAAGACGGTCGAAGGTTACATCGGCCGAAACGTTGTGGAAATAACAAGCAAGGTGAGAACAGTAGTCCAAACAATTCAAATAATACAAAAAATAATTATCAAGCCCTATCTCAAAAATATACAAACATCGTATCGAAAGAAGTTTGCGAATACATGCTTTCGCGAAAAATCATTTATATTTGTTAGTCATTGTTATTTCATTGGAGATGCAATCAAACTTTCTTTGACATGAACTGAATTAAAAAAGTGACTGAATGGGGACTGTTTTGCTAGCAAATATGTAACTTTCCTCTTGAATAATACTGTGTAAATATGTTTTTGTTATAATGTTTTTTTTTTATAAAAATGACATGTTTAGTTTTACTTTAATAATTTTCGCTATTGAACCCGTTTTCTCACTTTCATAAATATCCTATCTCTTTATAACCCCCCTTTTCTCACACTCTCAATTTCTCTCAGTCTCTCCTCCCCCACTGTCTCTCTCTCTCTCTCTCTCTCTCTCTCTTTGTAATAATGGATTTTCATTTAGACAAACGACAAGTCTATGAAGAAATGTGTTCGTAAATAAATTTGGCCAATAGTTCAGGCTCGAACACTTGTGCCACTCTCACAATTATCCTTTAATCTTTTTCTTTATTTCTCAATACAACTTCTCTTCAATGTATTGATTTACTTTGTTCCCAGCCAAATAATTTAAAACGTGACGATCGTTCAAATGTCAGAACGATAGCAACACACGAGAGTTTGATAGCTGAAGCGTACGACCGCTACGTGACATCAGAACTTGCTGTTGTCTTTGAGGTTTTCTCAGCTTTTTTTTTTCTTGCTCTCTTTAGCGCCGTTTTATTGTACACCCATTTCTATCCCGCTCTCGACCGCCATCAAAAATGCTTATAGAAATTGGAAGCATTCTTTGTACAATTAACATGGTACGATTATAAAGGAAATAAAGTTAATATAGACAATTAAATAATATAGACAATTACGGCTTCATTTTACAATTCACAGTGGAACGAAAAAGTTGTCCAAAAATCAAATATAAAACAAATAAGAGTTACCAAACGCAAGACACATTACTCTTCTAAGTAAGTGGATAGGTTATTGGTGTTAGTATATAATGTAAAATGTTTATTCTGCTCGAAAAACGACTAATGTCAACCGTTGCATGAGCACAAGGAAAAATGGTCGCAATGTATTTGTTACGCGGCCGGTTAAAGTGAACACATTGAACCCCTTTCCACATAGGTAGAAGAGTAATATGTTGACTTTGGTCACATTTATTATACGTTTGATTTTTACCACTTCTTCGAATATCTGTGGATTATAAAACAAACTCACAACACTTTTCTACATACCTTAGCACTTATCATGTTGTATAGTCGGTTCTCTCTGTAACGATTTATCTGTTTATCGCTGTCACGTGTATATTAATGATGTTTATAGCACTTCTACAAAGATCCGTGCTGTTAATAATACATACACTCTGGCTTGTTACAGTCGTTTGAATATTAAACACGCAGACGGTTTCATAACAAAACTGTATTTATTTCATTATTACTTTCCCTGTAATTGGTTGTCGGGCGTGTCGAGCAAGGGCGCTGTAAATTGGAAGTTTGGATTGACGAACTAACGACGTAACGATCGTGCGTTTCTCTCCGTCTCTATGACCTTGTGTTTCTCAGAACTCTTGCTTTTATTTACAGTTATTTTTTCCTTTGTTCTATCAGAGGTCAATATGTGTGTATGCAAGTCCGACCTGGATCTCTTTGTTCCATCACAGGTCAATATTTGTGTACAAGTCTGCTCCGGATTTCTTTGTTCCAGCAGATGTCAATATGTGTGCACACAATCCGACATGGTATTTTCTTTGTTCTCTGCTAACCTGGAATTATGTATTTGCACGATCTCCGAGTTCCTTTATACAACAATAATGTTTATTTTTAGTGAGTTGTTTCTTATTTTTCGCAAGAATTTAGGTAATATCTACATCGGTAAAAAAAAGATGTAAAGATACTAAAAATATAATTGCTAAAACCTTATGTAATAAATTTACAATGTAAAATCGTATTACTAACAAATATTAACCCCTCTTACACTCCACTTATACTCACCTTTATTTCTCCTCGGTCAGGGAAGGAGACACTATTCAAGACTAAGGTAGCCTATTTTCGTCGCAATGTAGAGTAACATTGGGGGGTATTTTTTCTACCTTAGAATGCGTTTTATATCATGATGAAGAAACAGTTAAATAAGAACATGATGTTTTTGAATGTAAAAATTAGTTATAAAAATTAAATCATTCAAGGAGATTATTTTTTCAGTCAGTAGTTCCATATAGGCAAACAAGTGTGTACATTCTATTAGATAAAAGACTCCATGTCTGTCTGTCTCGATATTTTCAAACCCTTTCTCTTCCGAAACTTTAAGTCGCAGAGGGGCTACCGACCTTAGATGATTTGATTTTTATGGACCGTTCTTTTATTGGTCTTTAGCCGGTTAAAATAGTTGTTAAGGGATCAAAAATGAGTAAAAATTGAAAAAATCGTTATACATTTTGCACATGCATCTTAGGTTATTTTGAATTTTGAATTTTTACTTTTTATTCAGTTCATATGCGTGTCATGTTGATAGAGTGGTAACGTCACTGGTTTGAATGTTGCAGTTTTGCCTTTGGTTTCGATTCTAGCTGATGGCATATAAATACTTTTGTTTTACTTTTGAAATCACGACTCTATAATAATAAATATGAAATCTGGACGAAATTAAAATATCATACTTAAGCGTATTTTACGAGCGGGCAAAGCCGGGCGCCTCCTGGTAGCGTTTTATATTTGTTTGAATAAAATTCACACCAAAACTAATTAACCGATCATTATCAATTTTGGAGCTCAGCTGGTTATCGCAGGGAGGACGTCTAAATATGATCTGTAAATACTTTCCCTTAGTATCATGAGAAAGAAATGAAAACACTTCTTAAAAATTAAAGATGATTTTTACCATATTATCAAATTGTTTTATTTACCAATAAAGATTTTTGGTTTACATTATGGCCCCGGGTACGCCGGGAGGCCTTGCTAGTACTCCATAAGGATGGACGTCTCTGCCTTACACCGTTCCAGATCACACTTGGATAAGGTGAGGCACCTATTACGGCACACTGATATTCTGGAGGCTTGTCATGCAGGACATAGATCTAGTTTTTCTTTCTTAGTGAAAATAATACATCTAGAAAAGAGGTTTCCATAAAACAATATAAACTGGATAGAGGGAAAACTTTGGCTCAGTATGACAACGTCCTATCAATGGTATCATAAACAAAGCATATGCTTCTAATTTATCATGAACTATCATGGAAGCTAGAAGAATGAAAAAAATGTTCAGTTTATCAAAACAGAGAGAACCAAACATAAAAATTCTACACATGTATAAATAGGAAGAAACGATTAAATTGACACTATAGAAAAAAAACAACATGACTCCATTTCCGTTTGATGAAAACCGGTTTTCTTTATTGTTTCATGCTACTAGTTTGCCAGTGGTGTACAAATCCCACGTCATGTCTGAAAATGGCACAATGTTCAACAAGCGAGATCGGAGATGCGCCGCTGTACAACTCATGCTCTCTACCGATCCAAGTTTTGACAACAGGATCATTGCCAGCACCCTCAAAATGCATCGCTGGATTGCCACGAATGACGGGGAGGACATAGGGAAATGGAAATAAAGTTCCAAGCTACGGATATGGTCTTTAGTATGGTTTCAAATGAGGGGCATATCATGCCACCTCACATCTTCAAAGTCAGCTTGAACGTCAATACCAAAGTGTACCTGGATGTATTGAAATATTTATTGATCTCTTAGTGCCAGTAGGTTGCCGCTTTCCAATCCTGGGTGTGTCAGCAGGACTCAGCGCCGGCCCACAAACACAAAAACACCCAGGTTTGGCTTCAGAAGGAGTGCTACGAATTTGTAATCTTCTCTAACTGCCCCCCTACACCCTTGACCCCGCTAGACTGCTTCGTTTGATCATATGTTGAAAACAGCACCAACATGACCCCCACAAACAAGCCAGCTTGATCGCCACCATTCGCCGAGTATTCGCCGAGCTCCTACTGGAGCTTGTGGAAAAGACATGCTTTCAGGACCTAACCCGTATCAAAGCGATGATTTAGGCTGAAAATGGTTACATTAAATAGATGTCGGCTCTACTAATATAATAATACCATTTTCAGTGCCATGAGTTGACGGGTGAAATTAATCAGGTTTTTAATTAATTAAGCAAGTTAAAATGATAAGTTAATTAATTGTGAAAATAATTAATTTCAAATTACTGTATCATTTGAATTTAAATAAATAACAGTTTGTAAAATTCAGTGAAGAAAAAAATAAAGATCGTCAAATGCACATACGTTGACAAACAACAACGAGTTTTAACTGTCAACGTTTGCCAAAAGCAAAACAATTGTAAAAAATTGCACGGAGTTGTCAGAAACAAAACAAAATCATTTTAGATTTTAATAAAATGAAAACAACACGAAAGTTTCGAACACTGACAGGTGCGCTGGGTCAATATTATCAGGGCATGGAGTGCAAAGTTTGACACAAGACCTTAGGAGCGGTCAAAGAAATTGAAGCCAAGATCATTAATTACGGCATAAGCTATTGGCTGCTCTAGAATGACCAATCATATACGAGCTCGGAGGAGGAGTCTTTCCTCTATGCCCTTCTCCATGGTCGTGGCGTTAAAACATTGGTCGACAGTCCTGATTGGAACGCGCATTTGCCAAAAATCAGGTGCACAAAAAGGAGGACACCAAATTGAGAAATCGAGTATGTTCGTTTCCTGTTGACTGAGAACCATGTCTCTTGCTGATAACTCTGCCGCCGCTGTACCTGCAATTTTTGGTTAACAAGGACTTTTTACCAGTCAACCATATTCTCCTCGTATGTCCTGTATTCGATTTTATTTTAACTAAGTTTTTTTCCCCACATATTTTTGTAACACTAACGTATAATAATCTTGTTATTGTTGTCGATTGGCTGTTTCCCAGTTTAGTTTTGGAGTTGCTAAGTGCATTTGGTAACCCAACAACAAGCATTGAACATTGTATTGGCCGAACCACCTTAGGCCTTCTTTTGTAAAACTATTCTGACACAACGTGAGGTATACAAGAAGGTCTGGACTGCCGAAACCCTATGTGATAGTCAGGAAACTCCGACCACTTCATTATCGTGACATAATTGTGTTGGTTGATTTGGTTTTGTTGTACGGCATATCAACCCTTTTCAGTTTACTTAATGCCGAATCTAGTAATTTTGAAAAAAAATATCTTAATAGAATATATTTTTTCAAGTCCTTTTCTATTTAACCCATAGTTGGGACCCTAAAAGATACTACCATTCCGTGTCAGAGTGAACCTGGGAGCAATAGCAATTAAAGGGTGGCTTCACACTCCCAAAAGCCCGCAAGCTGTGGCCTCATCGTCAGATATAGTTTAAGGTCATATCTAGGACTAGACCAAAGTTAAGGGACCACACTATATAATCAAGTTACTCGAATTAATTTTTGCCATGAATTTTTTTTAGAAAGTTGTAATCTTGTTTTCATAAGGGCGATACTTTTATCGTTCCACCATATATATATATATATATATATATATATATATATATATATATATATATATATATATATATATATATATATATATATATATATATATATTATAAAGCTGAATGTGTGTGTGTATCTGGTCACGAATAGGCTCCTATATGGTTGACTATTTTAAAAAACTGATTACATATAATGATAGAAGATCTATCGAGACACAGGAATGGGTATGTTTGATCTAGCAGAACGGTGGTTCGTTAAAATCATGGGGTCTGCGTTCGCGCCTGATCCACAAACTATGGAAATAAAAAATTTTAAAGTTTATAAAAACACGTTTACAAGTGTTTTTGATATAGATGTACATAAGAATACTTTGATAAGTAAATTTAACTTAAATAGGGATGGTATAATAAAATCGCGGGATCTGCGTTCGCGCCTGGCCTTCATAGAATGGAAATAGGCACACACTTTAATAAAGACTTTTCATACCTATCTGCGTAAGTATACTTTGATAATTATGTTTCAGTTTGAAGAAATATGGTACAATAAAATTATGGGGTGTTCGTTCGTGCCTGACCTCCAAAGAATGGAAATATGTCACAAAGTTTAACATTTTTTTTTAATATAGATCCAGATAATATTGTGATAAGTGTTTCAGTGTGAACAGGTATGGTATAATAAATTATGGAGTTTATCTATTTTATTTTTACTTTCATCATATTTTGCTTTGGTTTTGATAGCCCAAATTCGAAGCTATCTCATTACAACCCTTCCTTTTCTTAACCAATCATACTTTCATAAATCAGAGTTCCTTTTCTATAGGCTGTTTTTGAACCCAGTCAACGACGGGTACTTTTGCTCGTATATATATATATATATATATATATATATATATATATATATATATATATATATATATAGTAGTAAGTTATTTAATATATATGGCAATTAAGCTACACAGAATATTCCGCGTTTCATCCACACTAGGATTCATCAGGCATAGTCCTGATGATTCCTAGCGTGGCTTATACCTGATGAATCGTAGCTTGGATTGTTACATAGAAAAGGGGAGGACCGTAATTGTATTTGTTGTCATGGAATGATTATTATTAGAATGAAAGGAGATTATGCGTGTCATAAAAGAATTCCGTGTGCGTATGATCGTCTAGTTTCATATGCGGTTGTGTGTGTTCATATCTAATTGTTCATATGCTTTTGTGTGTGTGTGTTACATGCATTTTCTTCGACATACCTTACTTCATGTGTCGTCGATGTTGATCCATCTGGAATTCATCTTCTCTTGGAGGGAGACTGGTACCTGTTAGACGAAGATTTATCACTCCAAGACGATGAATTCGTTTTATAGTTTTTTATTTACCTTCCAAATGTCGACACAGAATATGGAAGTGAATCTTGCTTGCTTTGAACACGTCAGCGTCACCCACCCCCAGTGAAGGGGAGGGAACAGCTATTAAGCCGTCCGTCTTCTTCAAAGCCCAAATCAAGTCTCTCAGATCTAGCCAACCTGACCACGTCACTCATACGTAATCTGGTCAGCTGACCCTCGGTTCTGGTAAACGTGTCTACACTCCACGTTTTCTCACCTCTCTCTCTCTCTCTCTCTCAATCTATTCTGTAACATTCCTCCCCCCCCTTTTTATCAAAATGTATGGCGAAGGCATACATTTTCTACTTCCAAAATTTACTAAGAATGGGATATATATGCTCACCCCACTGGCAAAGAAAACTGTCATACCTTTATTCAATCATTAATGACATATGCTAAGTAAAATAATATCAACAAATAATACCATGTAGCGCTAATCCTTGCACCCTCGAAGGTCAACAACTCCCTGTGACCCCATGGTCTCTTCATAATTTAAATCAGAATTTCAGAAGCATCCTTTACTCCCGTCGACGCTACGTGTGATCGATAAATTCTCGGCAATCAACCGAATAATAAAATCGAGGTCCATCTGCCTCTTCAAAACGGACTATCATCGTCCTTGGCTTTACAGATCAGCTTTTCTTCCCATAGGTAGCACACAACAAAAAATTTTCCCATCCCAAGCCTTATCCTATTCATCATAAGCCTACTCTTATTACTAGTAATTTCTGGGAAACAAAAAACCTCTTAACATTCCTTATGGTGGGTAGCCTTCTATTTTCCTAAGTACTTGCATACATATTTCATTCATCTTCTCTTGAGCGATTCGTAACATAATGGCCACGTCAACCATTGCACCCCCTCTGTCCCTTACGCCATGTCAGAGGGCATTTCATTTGCTCCCTGAAGTTGATTACAACTAGATCTGCTCACGCTGGACAGAATACATTCCGTTTATTGCTATGTCAGCAAAAACTTTTTTTTCCAAAGTCGGTAAGCGCAACCTGCCTTGAAGACACATAGCTTCACGGAAAACATCGGATTTCCACACATGAAGTACTCAAAGTTGCTCCATGTTGATTCTACTCGAAATCAATAGAAATCACGATAAAAAAAATAAAATTCGAATCACTTCTTGAGAATAATGAAATTAATAACTACCCATGTAATTCAACACCTCTCCAAAATTCTAACATGCTTGCCACAGAAATTAAATTCCATTCACGCCCCACTTTTTTCTTTCATTTCTTAATCTAGTTTATTTAACCCTATATTTATCCTTTTTTTTCTACCTTACTTATGTGGTCGAAACGTCACTCATGTCGAATAGAAAATTTATTCTACATTTCGAAAATTAAAATTAATACCGACTGAACCTTTGAATCTTCCGAAACTTAAGAACTAGTTGATACCTTATACATAACCCAGTAGTGTTTTCTTCTTATTATTTATTACACTGTTTAAATCTTATTTCTTTCTCTTTTTCCCAATTTTATTATTACTATTATGATTATTAATTAATTAATTAACAACACGTTCTTTCTTTTATTAATCATTCTTTCACTAGACCCCACAAGCAAAGATTCCACCTCCCCATTCTGCGAAAAAAAATACATGTCAAAGAACAAGAAAATTCTGCACAATACCGTTTGACAACACATCAATTACATAAAATAATAAATTTTAAAAAATACAAAAATATCCTATAAGCAATCACAAAGCCCCATCTCACAAATAACAAAATTCCAAATAACAAAATACAGATTCGTGGAAACCCAAAATTGACCACCTCATCAACTCCTGAGGTCGGCTGCATCCACAGAATTCAAAATTAAAGAAAAATCACAGTCGTTTACAAAAAATACCTAGACATTTACAATTAAAATACATAGTCGTTTCTACAATAAAATAAAACGACTCACTTATAAAGTCTCAGACAATCCTAACACTCGATGGAACTAAAATTTTCCACGTCACAAAAAAAATTCCTAAGAAAAAAAAATCGTACAATTAGTGAAAAAGGAAAAAAATCACCTTGGCAGAACCTATCCATTGTTTTTCATCAAAAGTACATATTGTTTTTCATTAAAAGTTACACTTAGTTTCACAGTTTTAAAATGCGACAAAATATTCATAACACATATTTGTGATTGACGTGTTTATCTTTTGGTAAGCTGAAATGCTCATTCCTGACTCACACTGTTACTAAAGTCATATGTTCTATTTCTTTTTTTCTTTCTGTTTACTCACTGGCAGTTCATTAAATATTTACAATTTATTATCTGTATGTCTATCGTCGTAGCTGGGTTTTTTTTTAATTTCTTCTATTGTTTTTTCTACACACAAACGTTCTTTTTATTCTTTTCTTTTCTTTTCTTTTTAACGTACCGTTCTACCCTTAATTCTTCTTATTAATTTATCATATACATCTATCTATATATAATTTTAATGTGTCTGTTTTTTCTTCAGAACCATTTCTTTCTTTCTTTATAAGAGGTTCTTCATGTGTAAATGTGTATTTCTTTTCTTTTTTTTCCAGACATTTCTGTGATTTATGTTGGACCCCTTCAAAGCGTTGTGTTTTTAATTTTTTTTTTTTTCGTGGTAACCGAAGTTCTTTTTTTTTCTTTTTTAAACCCACCCTTGCTGGGTGGTCTGGTACTTTACGGCACCAAATTGAACGTTTGTTACATAGAAAAGGGGAGGACCATTATTGTATTTGTTGTCATGGAATGATTATTATTAGAATGAAAGGAGATTATGCGTGTCATAAAAGAATTCCGTGTGCGTATGATCGTCTAGTTTCATATGCGGTTGTGTGTGTTCATATCTAATTGTTCATATGCTTTTGTGTGTGTGTGTTACATGCATTTTCTTCGACATACCTTACTTCATGTGTCGTCGATGTTGATCCATCTGGAATTCATCTTCTCTTGGAGGGAGACTGGTACCTGTTAGACGAAGATTTATCACTCCAAGACGATGAATTCGTTTTATAGTTTTTTATTTACCTTCCAAATGTCGACACAGAATATGGAAGTGAATCTTGCTTGCTTTGAACACGTCAGCGTCACCCACCCCCAGTGAAGGGGAGGGAACAGCTATTAAGCCGTCCGTCTTCTTCAAAGCCCAAATCAAGTCTCTATGATCTAGCCAACCTGACCACGTCACTCATACGTAATCTGGTCAGCTGACCCTCGGTTCTGGTAAACGTGTCTACACTCCACGTTTTCTCACCTTTCTCTCTCTCTCTCTCTCTCTCTCTCTCTCTCTCTCAATCTATTCTGTAACATTCCTTCCCCCCTTTTTATCAAAATGTATGGCGAAGGCATACATTTTCTACTTCCCAAATTTACTAAGAATGGGATATATATGCTAACCCCACTGGCAAAGAAAACTGTCATACCTTTATTCAATCATTAATAACATATGCTAAGTAAAATAATATCAACAAATAATACCATGTGGCGCTAATCCTTGCACCCTCGAAGGTCAAAAACTCCCTGTGACCCCATGGTCTCTTCATAATTTAAATCAGAATTTCAGAAGCATCCTTTACTCCCGTCGACGCTACGTGTGATCGATAAATTCTCTCAGATCTAGCCAACCTGACCACGTCACTCATACGTAATCTGGTCGACTGACCCTCGGTTCTGGTAAACGTGTCTACACTCCACGTTTACTCACCTCTCTCTCTCTCTCTCTCTCTCTCTCTCTCAATCCATTCTGTAACAGGATGAAACACAGATATTCTGTGTAGCTTAATTGACATATATTTTGTAACGTACTATCTAGCTTTACCTACGTATTGAGCACCGTTGAAGTAAATACTTAAATTTTACGCATAAATTTATACTTTCGTATATTAATATATGTGATTAAATGAAGTAATCATACCATTCACTTGACAAAGCAGGGGGAGGTAGAGCGGTAGCTCTAGATATATATAAGGCTTTTCTACAGGGTACGGCATGAAGGTCTTTTCAGAAAAATCAGATCATACGGTGTCACTGGAAGAATACTTAACATAATTAAATCCTTCTTAAATAAGAGAAGAATCCAGGTTGTCCTCGATGGCCGTACATCTAAACAATAAGATATAAATGCGGGTGTGCCTCAGCGGTCTATCCTTGGACCTCTATTATTCCTAATATTCATAAATGACCTCCCTGACAAGATTGTCTGTGAGATGGGTATATATGCTGATGACACCACGCTCTATAAGAGACACGACAGGAAAACAAATGAGCACATTCTAAAGAAATGGCAGAAACACTAGAGAATGACCTCCAATCTGTAGTGGAATGGGGACAAAAATGGATGGTCACATTCAATGCTGCCAAGACTAAAGTTGTTCCCTTCAATAACTACAAGAAACCTTCTCTAACACCAATAGCAATGACCAAAGACTCTTTATCTGAAAACACATCTTTTAAACTCCTTGGCCTAACGTTCACAGGAAACATGAGTTGGAACAATTACATTGAGAGGATTGCCAGGACCGCTGCGAAACAGGTAGGCTCTCTCTACTGTGCTCTAAAGTTACTGACCCCTGAAAGTATCCTGTACCTCTATAAGGCCGCCATTCGCCCATGTATGGAGTATTGTTGTCATATTTGGGCCGGTGCATCTGTTACTAGTCTCACTCCTAGAAAAGGTTCAAAAGAGAGTCGCTAACCTAATAGGTCCTGAACTATCATCTAAGCTTCAGCCTCTGTCCCATCGACTCAATGTAGAATCCCTCTGCCTGTTCTACAAGAACTTTAACGGTGTATGTTCCGACGAGCTGCAAGCACTTGTACCTCCACGACGTAAATACCCCCGACAACCCCGACAAGCAGTACAATCTCACCCCTTCACGGTAGAGATCCCTAGATTTAAGAGAGCCGTCTACTCCAGTAGTTTCTTCCCCAGAACCGTTAGACTTTGGAACTCCCTGCCAGGTTCCTGCTTCCCCAACTGTACTGACATGCAGAAGTTCAAGAGTAACGTGAACCGACATCTTACTGCTCGACTCTCTTCCTAGTACCCCTGTAGTTTTTTTTACACAGTGGTCACCACTTATCAAGGCCCGGAAGCCACTCAGGGATAAGGGTTATTGCAAGTACATTACGTTAGTGCGGAGATTTGATGAAGTGCTTACTTAAGGGGGCGGTTCATTAGGAATTTGTTAACGTTGGACTTGAAGACATCCAAGTTGTAGTCATGTGGGAAACAGGCAGGCGGAACAGAGTTCCACAGGCGTTCAGTTCTAAGAAAGAAGCTTTGTTCATGGAATCCACGTTTTGATTTAGGCACAGTGGATTCAGCTAGACGGGTGTTTTTCGTGAAAGATTGGCGAGGGGGGAGCAGAGATTGGAGTTCAGACGAGCACCTGCCATGGAAATAAAGATAAAACAAGGATAGGCACGAAGTCTATTTTGTACTCTGTCAAGGCAGGATAGGCTGTTTTTAGCAGCTCCTGCCCAGATGAGGCAGCAGTATTCCATCCTTGGACGTAGCCTGTGTCCCTAATAGTAGCCCCCTGCATTAAAGTGGCAATGTGCCTTGTTTGGGCTGAAAATGTAATTAAAAAAATAAATAAATAAAAAATGATTAAAAAAAGTAATAATCGGGAATTATCAATCAGTTTCAAAAGGAAAAACAAACAAAATCAACTTGAATGTGCGATCGTTTCGGAAACGATGTTCATTTTAATTAAAATTGACAATAATTATTGACAATAATTGGCAAAGGTTTTATCTTGGAACACCATCTCCTCATTAGCAAAAATCGGGGAGAGTTAAGACATCAAAATAAAACTAGTGTTTTTGTCGTAAGGTGGATCTTTCTGCAAATATTTAAAAATATAAGAACGAAGTTGTTAATTTCATGTTGATAAAGAAAATAGAAAAGTATTAATGACTTTTTCTAATGTTTAAATAGTATACCTCTGTGTCCTTGCTCTTACAGGCGATACCATATTCAATTTCGTATTTTTGTTATTTTGGCTTCACACACAAACACACATGCATACAAACACACTAACAGACGATTCTCTTTTATATTATAGATAACAATTTCTGATTCAGATACTTAGGTACAAAATGTAAATAAGTGATTAAATTGTATAGTTTCGACTTCAGACACATAATTACCAAATCGATCATTAGTAATTTAAGATTTGTTAAATTGGCAATCTTGGAGAATTCGAATAAAGTGTCAACATAGCGGGAAACTTCTTAACTTGTAAGATGAGATGGATTATCAGTGACATTTATTAACGAATGCTTTTAATTCTATGATGGATAGTTTCCAATTGTCAGGGGAGATAACTGATATTTTACCCGGACTTATTACCGTTTTTTTTCATCATCACCATCACCACCCTGTTTCTCTTATCTCCATCTAATTCTCCGGTTGTCGAACTGTCCATAAGAAATGAGACGGCTTGGCGCCGGTCGTCCACGAACCTCATTAATGTCCGCATAAATCACTTTGAAATCCGATCGTATTTGACGTTAAAAACTGGAATAAAAAAACAGATGATTACCATTATTTTCACTTGACAACTTGCGTGGCCTAATGAACTTCTCACCACATAAAAAAGCATGTATGCAAATTAAATGGCCAAATAAATCCCTTTATTTCTGAATTGTTCTTATTCAAATATTTAACTCTAGAAATTTCCCGTAGCAATAAAAGGTTCTGTTCTATAATGGTTGCTCAAGATCAGAGATTGATGACCAATGCATTCAAGATGGCAGATCTCAGCGATGACAACAAATGCAGATTCTGCCACACGGAATTGGACAGTGTGAGCCATCTGGTATCAAGTTGAAAAGTTTTTTGGGGGGATGGTTTTTACACAGTGAGACATGATGGAGTATGTAAGTACTTCCACTGGACCATCTGCAAAAAAAATAAACATCCACTCTAGCAGCAAATCCTGGGAACATCAACCTACAAGAGCAGTTGGAAATAACATATACCATACATTACGACCATGTTATCCCTACAGCCACCTACCTTGAAACTGCTGCTGTCAAACCTGACATAGTTATATGGAATAAGTAAGAGAGAGTGGCAACTTTGATTAAAGTGAATGTCCCTAATGATGGAGGTCTGAACAGAGCTGAAAGGGAGAAACAGACCAAATATCAAGGTATCATGTATGGTATGTAAAGAAAATGGAATCTCGGAGATATTAATCATACCAGTTATTATAGGCGCTACAGGGCTTGTGAAGAAGAACCTGAAGTCCTACCTAACTAATATTTCTGGTGAACCAAGTGCAAAAGTGATCCAGACAATTGCCCTTAAGGGAACAACGAGGATACTAAAAAGAGCACTCGGTTGATTTCATTAAAGAGCGGGACATGTTGGCAGCTGGTTTGGCTGCCCTATACCCAACGTTATAATCTTCAAAGAAAGAAAATAAAAGAAAATTAAAAAATTATATTGTTGTATTTCTACTTGTTTTAAAGTACGACGACAAGCTGATATATAAAAATATAACAATATGTCATTTATGGTTGGGGTTAGGAAGGAGATACCCGCCTGGATTGACGGATTGATTCTTCTCGGCCCAATAGTATGATAACGACTATATCTATTTCGGTTTTTATTATATAAGTATTTGTGATAACAAGAAACGCTTGACGGATGGTATTGTCCTGTAGTCACACTAAAAGGTTGTTTTATTTTGACCTTGTGGTCAGTGACATGCAGAGAACTTTTTCAGGGTATGTGCTCTAGTGAAAAAAATTTAAATATAGTGATCGAGCACATACCTATAATACATTTCTCTGAAAAGGACACTTTTAAAACAGGCGCAGGTGCTTGGGCACCCCTAGCAACTCCCCCCGCACGCTCCTACTCGTGGTTCACTGGATTAACTGACTTCGATATAACCTGCATAACTTTTTGCGGAAAACGACGTTTCAAACATGATACTTTAAACTTTTCTTTCTGGCAATTCTAAGTTTATTTCTTTCAAACGGAAGTGCCTGTCAGGTTTATATATTTTTTTCAATTGACCTTTTGGTACATTTGATAATTATTATTATTTTGCAGGCGCAAGCTAATTTCAAAACGATCCTTGATATACACGGCCTAGGTATTATATAATGTCAGGTGCATGATACCCACCTAAATAAGCTTTTGGTTCATTAGATAATGTACATGCAAAAAAATGAAATCTCAAAACACATTGTCCACATATCGAAGAATATATCCTACATTGTACGTGCTAATAATAAACGTGATTAGTTCACTATTTCGTGAGGTTTGTTTTTATTAAATACAAACATTAACTCTACCATTATATAAAAGTCACGTTGTGTTTATGTGTGAGTTCCTACCTTATTTGTTCCGAAACGACTGAGCCTATCTTTTGCAAATTTAACACAAAGGCAATGTTTAAGTCTGGCAGCATTTTGTTCTGAAATCAATCCGATAAAAAAAACAGATCTTTTTTTTTTTACATAGGCATCACCACTTATCAAGGCCAAGAGGCCACTCGAAGATAAAGGTTAAAGAGTGTACAGTAGAAATCGGACAATATAGTAATCGTTCGTAATGGAGATTCGGTAAATTTGTTAACTTGTTTACGTTAGACTTGAAGACAACCATATTGCAGCCAGCTGGAAAGCAGAAAAACGGAGGACAATTCCATAGGCGTGCAGTTCTTAAAAATATTTTTGTTCTCTTATATATAGAAGAAATTTACAGTTACATCGATGTAACCTTGGCCGGTGTAATGTAAAATATTTACCCGTAAAAATTCTTCTTTTTTATCTATAAGAGAATAAAGACGATTTTAAAGATCGTCAAGCCCAAATACCAGCTGACGTAATATTGTAAACAAACCAGGTAGAAACTTGATGCACGACATTATCATCATTATTTTTTTAATTTATTTTTATTTTATTTTATTATATATATATATATATATATATATATATATATATATATATATATATATATTTGTAAATTAGTCCACCGGGCAAATTATTCCTCATAATACATAATATTCAATAGAGGATTGACTCCATATGCTACATGCGCAATCTGCATAAATTAAAATATTATGTCTAAGCGCACAGTACGACCGAGCAACGCCGGGTGTCCAGCTAGTTAAATATATTTGTATTTGAATTACGTAGATTATTATCACTACTATTCCTAATTTAATTATTGTCAAATAGTTTCGGCCGATATCATCTCCAACCTGCTTCATGTACAACGTTTCGAACTTTGCAATCTAAATGTCAAACTCAGGTGCCTATATAAAAATTCGAACTGAAAATACCCAAGTTCTAAATCAAGATTTTTAAATTCGAAGAACTGGAAATTATTGCTATATTAATCGCGAACCGCTTATTAAGTCCTAGGAGCAACTTGTGGATAATAAATACAAATAATAACACGAAAGTATCAGAGAAAAAAGAATGTTTTCTATTCTATCTTAGAACCTCTAATATAGTATTTGATGATACTAATAGTCAAACACGGCTACCTATAGAGAAATTCTGAACTGCAAATTCCCAGGTTTTAAATAAAGATTATCAAATTCGACGATCTGCATTTTAGACTTTTACTAAGATTTTACAGCTTTAATTTTACAGCTTATGAAGGCCTAAGGGCCACTCGCGGATAATCGTGTAAGAGATTGTCTCTTGAACGAAGAACACCACCACTTATTGATTAGAAACAATAAACACTATAGGCAGAAATTACTTAAGAGGAATTATTATCTAAGAGAAGGGTAAACTCGTATTTGTTTACATTAAACTTGGAAGGGAAATGTAGTAATAGGTTAGGAAGCAGCCTTGTAGATGGTCCGTTTGGGTTTTAGTACAGAGATAGTAAAAGGAAAGTGATGTGCTGTTGTTGTAGATAGGCGAGTTCTTGCGATGAATGATTTACAGGCGACACCAGGAACTAGAGCTCAGTCGAGCATATAACATGAACATAACGATTGAGTAGAGAGAGAGACTAGTAACATCTTTTCTCTCTGGAAAAGTCCATGGGTAAAGGAAGAAAAAACTCCACTGTTGTATTGTTGTCTGTATATTTTATAGACACATATTTACAAAATATGTGTCTATAAATTTTATAGACACATATTTACAAAATATGTGTCTATAAATTTTATAGACACACATTTACAAAATATGTGTCTATAAATTTTATAGACACATATTTACAAAATATGTGTCTATAAATTTTATAGACACATATTTACAAAATATGTGTCTATAAATTTTATAGACACACATTTACAAAATATGTGCTAAAATATATACACTTTGATCGCTGTTTTTTTGTAAACAAACAAGAGCTTGTTAAATGAACAAAGTTTTATTTACTTTAGAGATGATAATCTGACAAGCGAGAGAGTTCGAGTCAGTATATGATGTGGCGTGTGGTTGGTCGGATGACGGCAGAAGTGTGTTTCTGGCTTCTCTCTCTTCTTTTGTCTGTCTTTCTTTTGACTTTTTTATATTTAAAATCCGTTGGTTAGAATTACTGTTCAATTATTGTGACTTCCTTCTTTTATTATGCTTGAAATTTTTAGCAATTCCATTCTAGAGTTCAATATTTCTCTTGTTGTTTCCTGATCTTTGATTGGAATGTAGTGTTGACGTCATCGTCAGCAATCCAATGTAAATCTGGTGTTACCCGGATCCGATATATTTCTGGCGTTGTTCGTAATATATGCAACACCATTAGATTGTAAAGTTGTTTTATTCTATTTTATTTTTATAGCAAGAAAGAATGCTCTGAAAGGATCTACGCAGATATTAAATCAGTACTCCATCTTGGATGGATTTCATTCTTGAATAAGGTCGATGATTACATTGGCGTAATATTGTGCAAATAACAAATCAGTTGGACAGAATGATTCAGTTAATACAAATGCAAAATCCTCATGTAAGAAATGCCGAAACATGTTATCATGTTTAAGATGTATTAGCAGAAAAATTATCGAATGATAGCATTGTTTTACGATATAAATTTAAAAACGCAAAATGGCAGATAAAACAAAATAGAATAACACACGAAAAATATGTTTTTCCAATAAAGGTATTTTACATTCGTCTCTTTGAAATGCTTTATAATAAAAGTGAAATAACCTTGTTTCTATTCGCTACCGATATGGCAAAATCTAAACAGCATACACGCACTTGTGAATATTTCCCATGTATTAGATTCATTGTTCTTTCTCTTTTTTTAAACAGGCATCACCACATTATCAAGGCCAAGGGGCCACTCTGTTACAGAGAGAGAGAGAGAGAGAGAGAGAGAGAGAGAGAGGAGAGAGTAAACGTGGAGGTAGACACGTTTACCAGAACCGAAGGTCAGCTGACCAAATTACGTATGTGTGACGTGGTAACGTTGGCTAGATCTGTGAGATTTGATTTTGGCTTTGAAGAAGACGGACGTTTTTTCTGTTGTCTCCCCCTCTTAACGCTGACGTGTGTGAAGAAAAACCCACACAAGCAGATTTCACTTCCACCTTCTGCAGGACCTCTGGGGAAAGTGGAATAAAAACTATAAAACCCATTCATCGTCTTGGAGTGATAAATCTTCGTCAAACATGTATCAAGTCTCCCTCCAGAATGAGAAATTCCCAGATGGTCCAACATCGAAGAAGCAGAGGTAGGTTCAGAAATTACATGTCACACACACGATTCCCTTTATGATAATCAAACACACAACCATTTATATTAGAGACAATCATACGCACACGGAATCCTTTTGATGTTATACAGTGTATACACCCAAACGTAAATGGTGCTGATCGATGATAACCCCAGTGAGAACTCTCGATGATACCAATATATAACAACTCGAGGATAAGGGTTAAAGATAAGGGATGAACACAGTTTCCTTCTTAGAACTGCACGCCTGTCTTCAAGTCTAACATAAACAACTTCTTATTGAACTGTCCTCGTAAATAATATAATTATACCAGATTACCACTGCAAACTATTATTACGCAAATGACTACAATACACACATTAAAATAAAAGAGTGTACAGTAGAAATTGGACAATATAGTAATCAATTCGGTAAATTTGTTAACTTATATGGAACGGCTCATCAATAACTTATTTACGTTAGACTTGAACACAACCATATTGTAGTCGGCCGGAAAGCAGGAAAACGGAAGACACTTCAACAGGCGAGCAGTGCTAAGAAAGAAGCTTTGTTCATGGAATCTACGTTTAGGTTTTGGCACAGATAAATAGTGGGGAGGAATTATTGATAGTGTTTTCAGCTAGACGAGTGTTTCTTGTGAAAGTTTTTCGAGGGAGACCATAGACTGAAGCTTAGTCGAACACTTTCCATGAATACATCAGAGACAAACTCGCAACATCTCTTCTGTGAGATAGAGGTTGCAGGGAAGAGAAAGGGACATCTCCTACGAGGCTACGAAGTCTATTTTGAACTCTATCAAGGCAGGACAAGTCCTTTCTAGCAGCTCCTGCCCAGATGTGGCAACAGTATTCCATCCTTGGACGTACCTTTTCCCTCTTTCTCGTAATGTAGATTATCTCTATCGCTGCAATCATTTTCACACACATAAGGATATTCTTTATCTCTAAAAATCTATTACAAGACTTTCTATGGAGTAGTTGTCATATTTGAACTGGTGAATTACTGTGTTACAGAATGAATTACTGTGTTATGTCGGGTGGCGATGACATCAGCTAATATTAATCTTGACAAGGATCGAACTAAGTACAAATGAAAGTGAAAAGAAGTTTGGAAAATAAATCAACACCAACGAAACAATAACAAAATAAGAAATCCAGAAAACATAAATTCTTTCCCCTTTGTCAGGAACATCGCTGATGGAATATGAGGAGTAAAGGACTAAATAAAAGCAGCTAATTACGGGACTGCCGAGAGTAAGCTCAAGATCCACTTTTTACTCTCCCAAGAAAAACATGAATTTCTTTCAAATAACATGAAACAATAAGTTCATTTGAATTCTGGTCATTTTGGCTAGGAGAAAGCTGTAGTATCTGTTCTCATACTTACATTCCATATTTTCTCTATTATTTCAGCTAAGGAGAAAGCTGTTCAGACTGAGGCATCTTTTATCTGTGTCTATACCTAGAATCTCCCATTCCTTATGGGAACTGAATTTTCCCCTCATTAAAAACTCCTCATGTGTTTACCTCTATCTAGTGGAAGCAACTAAACAGGAAGTGGGATAATAGAACAGAAGATTCGACAGATAAATTGAAATTAATAGCTCTCCCCTTGAGGAGGCTCTATGTTTTGACAAGCTTCTGGGCTTGACCTTTACTCATGGGGTGAAATGGAACAAGTACATCAAAGCCGTTACTAAGGTGGCTGGAAAATAGTGTAATCCTTCTATCGCTCCGGCAGATATCTCACTGCTGATGCAATTCTCTACCTATATAAGAGCCATGTACGTCTAATGGTTGAGGACTGTTGCTATCTCAGGGCAGGAGCTGTTAGAAAGATGTATCCTGCCTTGACAGAGTTCAAAATAGACTTCGTAGCCTCGTAGGGGATGTCCTTTTCTCTTCCCTGCAACTTCTCTCCCACAGAAGAGACGTTGCGAGTCTGTGTCTGCTTTATCGTTATTTTCATAGCAAGTGCTCGTCTGAACTCCAATCTATGGTCCCTCTCGCCAAACCTTCGCGAAAAACACTCGTCCAGCTGAAAACACTATCAATAAGTTACTCTACTCTTTATCTATGCCTAAACATAAACGTAGATTCTATGAGCAAAGTTTCTTTCTTAGAACTGCACGCCCGTAGAACTGTCTTCCGTTTGTCTGTTTTCCAGCTGACTACAACTTGGTAGTCTTCAAGTCCAACGTAAACAAATTTTTGATGAAGCGTTCCCTTAAGTAATCACATTTACCAAATTTCCGCTACTAATGATTACTGCGATATTATCACATTGACTGCTGTACACTCATTAACCCTTATTCTTGAATGGCCTCCGGGTCTTGATAAGTGGTGACTCCTATGTAAACAAAAGAGTACAACAAAAAGACTATAGTCAATACGACGTATGACGTCACGAATATTTCCGTATTAATTCAGATTCGTACCTATTTGCAACATTATAACAAATCAATACAACCCGAATTGAAACAAAAATAGACATGCCTCGACTACATTACACATTTTTAATTCTAACAACTATAGTTCGCCGAAAAATACGTAACTATCAATCCTCATTTTAAAAATTAAAAAAAAAATTGACAACAAAAAATGGCTATATAATGTATTATGTAAATGGCCAAATACTTTATATGATCTTTGCATATGCAGTACCCGCACTGTTACTTAAGAAATAAGAATAAGAAAAAATTCTTTAACATTCAGGAAAAAACCCTAACGATCAGTATATCTACACAGATGATTCCAAAGACAGCAAACTGGATGCGGAGTAATATCAAATAACATTACTTTACAGAAGTGACTACCAGAATATGCTTCAATTTTTAATGCCGAAACCACAGCTATAGACTTAGCTCTAGTTTTCATTACTGACATCATCGACAAAAAAATTATAATTCTTTCAGACTCCATATCGAATCCTTAAAAAACCAAAACTTAAATAATCTGCTACTGATCAACCTACTACAAAGAATACATAATCTCTCAAAATAAAAACATCAAATTCTGCTAGATCCCTAGTCATTTTGGAATTCGAAGTAATGAAAAAGCAGACATCTGTGCCAAAACCTCACTAAAACTTAATATAATTAGTATGAAGATTTTACACACGGACTACAGACAACTAATTAATAATTTCATTGGGAAGAAATGGCAATACTAATGGTACAACTTTCAAAATAACAAACTCTACAAGAACGGTTACCAGAATCCAGGAAATCGTGCGTGAGAGTAGTTTTGCCCTGCATTCGGATAACGCACATACACACGTAATCCACTCCTTCCTGATAAAAAAGAAGATTCTCCAGAATCGCTATCATGTCAAGAACCCTTTACGGCAAAGCACTTTCTTTTAGCATGTAGCGATCTCACACATATCTGTTAAACTTATTACAATGTCAGCAACATAAAAGAACAATTAAAAAAATAAATTTTAACAAAATACTAACATATCTGAAAAAAAAAACTTATACAAAAAGATATAATTTTAATTCAATTCAACTGTACCCTGTCAAAAAATAAAAGAAAGAAATAAAAAGCTAAAAAAAAACTAATGATCCAAAAAGGTTGACTTGATTTACTGAGTTAAAATTTCCAACTCACATGACGAAAAGGAAATCTTAATTACAGAACTCCGCATTAGATAACAAACACAAAACAAAATCAAATCAAACAAAAGTTACTGTTGCACCTTTTAACTAATCGTCAGGCTAAAATTATTTAGCTTGATGATTCATTTCAAGGATAAATATGAATGTTTCTGATTTATTCACAAAATACTTATAGCAAGTAAGCCACACCGAGATAGTTATGCCTCAATCTTTAAAAAAAGTCATCAGACTAAATACTTTTAGCCTGATGACTTCCTGCAAGAACAAGACATAACTATTTCTTTGTGACTTACTAAAAGTATAGTCATTATATATATGTATATATATATATATATATATATATATATATATATATATAAACAGAGAGAGAGAGAGAGAGAGAGAGAGAGAGAAAGAGATAAAGAAAGAAAGGAGGGAAGAAAGAGCGATATAGATAGGCAGAAACAGACATAGACACATATGTCGAGATCGAGAGTATGTTAAGGGTGATAACTATGTGTTAGTCTAATATATAAACATCTATATGCCTGTTTGTCTGTCTCTACATTTTCAAACTGTATCTTCTCCGGAACTAAAAGTCGCATAGTGGCGTTGTGGGCCTCAAATGATTGGAATTTTTACGGACCGTTCTTTTATGGTCTTTAGCAGGGAAAATAGTTTTTAACGGATCTAAAATCGGTAAACATTGAAAAAATCGTTATAAATTTTATAAATTATTAATTTTAGTTTATTTCTAATTTTTAATTTTTAATCAATTCATATGCGTGTAACGTTACCAGCTTTGAATGCAACAGTTTTGCTTTTGATTCTAGCTGATGGCACCCCAATACATTTTTTTACACAGTGATCACCACTTATCAAGGCCCGGAAGCCACTCAGGGATAAGGGTTATTGCAAGTACATTACGTTAGTGTGGAGATTTGATGAAGTGTTTACTTAAGGGGGCGGTTCATTAGGAATTTTTTAACATTGGACTTGAACACATCCAAGTTGTAGTCAGGTGGGAAGCAGGCAGACAGAACAGAGTTCCACAGGCGTGCAGTTCTAAGAAAGAAGCTTTGTTCATGGAATCCACGTTTTATATTTGTTTTACTTACTTTTACTTACTTTAATTTGTATTACTTTTGAAATCACGACTCTATAATAATATATACGAAATCTGAACAAATTAAAATATCATATTTAAGCGTATTTTACGCCCGAGACAAGACCCCTTCTCCGTCACCATCTTTAAATGCTACAGATTTGTTTTCGGTTTCGATTCTAGCTTATAGAATTAAATATAAATAAATTTTTTTGGAAATTTTGAAATCACGACTCTATAAAATTATATACGTAATCTGGAAAAATTAAAATTTCATATTTAAGCATATTTTACGACCAGGCAAAGCCGGGCACTCCCCTCCCTCCGCTAGTTATGCTATAAAACATTTTAGATACAGATATAAAATTGGATTTCAGTTTTCAATTTTATCTTGAAAGTTGGCTGATATCCAATATTTATTGCTCAATCGGGTGTTTTCATGAATCGTATTTGATGAGGAAAGCCGCACCAATAATAGATATATAAAGCCGAAATATTGGCCATTTTTACTTTCTTTTTCTTTTTTTCTTCTCTATCTTTCCCGCGGTTGGCAATATTCTTGGATTTTATACAGTCGGCGAAATTCCTTCAAATACGTAAAACGCATCAATCCATTGTCAATAATAAGTTTTATTTCATCTTAGTTTATTTATAGAAACCTTTTTAGTAAGTAAAACCGTTTATTAATACAATTACATAAATCTGAAACATATATACATTTGAGGGTAAAGAAGTGTTATGAGTGTACATGTTTCCAGACTACAACTTCAAAATTTGGGTAATTTCGGACACATATTTTTCGTTCCGGTGCAATTCTCTATCTCTTTAAGAGCCAAGTACATCCTAGGATGAAATACTGTTGCCACATCTGGGTAGGAGATGCAAGAAGCACCCTATCCTGCATTGACAGATTTCAAAACTTCGTAATCTAGTAGCCGATGCTCCTGTCTCTTCTCTGCAATTTCTTTCCCACAAAATAGACGCTGCGAGCTTGTTTTTGCTCTATCACTAGTTTCAGAGCAAATGTTCGACTGAGCACCGATCTTTCACAAAAAACACTTGTCTCGCCAAAATCACTTTCAATAAATTTCCCCAGTCTTTATCCGTGCCTAGACCTAAACATAGAGTCGATGAACACAGTTTCCTTCTTAGAACTGCACGCTTGTCTTCAAGTCTAACGTAAACAACTTCTTATTGAATTGTCCTCGTAAATAATATAATTATACCAGATTACCACTGCAAACTATTATTACGCAAATAACTACAATACACACATTAACCCTCATTCTCGAGTCATATCCGGGCCTTGATATGTGCTAAACCCTTTGTAAGAAAAGTAGGTACCTATGAGAAAGGGGAAGTTTAATATAAAATTTGTGGTGATTGTTGTTTCCAAATCCGTAGAGGTTTTCATAACGGTGAAAATTGCTGAGAGCGTTCGATTGATTCTGCATATGCAATATTTATTTAATTTACTTATTAATGGTATTTTTTTCATGTTTTCATCTTCCTCTAAAAACCAAATTAAATTTTGTTTGTTGAAATAAACAGCCACCTGACATACTTTTGAAAAATATACTCATTCAATTATTTTGCCAATAAGTTCTATTTCATCTTATTTTACGGACCATTCTTTTATGGATCTTTAATTATTCTAGACATCTGTCTATGTATGCTTATTTTATTTAATTTCCATTCTTTTATCGATTATGCCATATTAATTTTTTCATTATTTTTTTTCTATTTTGACTCTATTTTTCGATAGTCTTTTACTTTTACTCCTAGTAGAACTCACCCAATAATATTCATCATAATTGCTCTTCGAGATTCCTCAACTACCATCCGTTATAAACTACCTTGCGCATTTTTTTAATACTTTATTTTTATATTTTTATTTCCATTTATCTTGCTTCCATTTCATTTTCCATTTCTATCTAAATGTTCCCTAAACTAAATTCCCATTCTCCTATATCTATAACTAAGCCTCTTTTTACTCTTCCAGTGGTAAGCATTAGACGTTGAAATATCATGGTACAAAAACCTTCTATAATCCTTCTGTTTTTATTATGTTAACTTCATTGAAGTTGCAGATAAATTGATTATATTTGATTTGTCTAAAATTTATTGTAATGCTACGTTCCACCATCAAATGTCATATATATTGATATGTCTCTATATGAAAAAATGTAATTATTAAAACCTTATATATATATATATATATATATATATATATATATATATATATATATATATATATATACATATGTATATATATATATATTGTTTTAACAAAACATCAAGGAATAGATTAATAACAACAAATAATGTATTTCATCGTTAGTTACAATTGTTTCAAGACTATTCGGACAAATTCAAACCCTATATCGTTGGAACTGTTCACAAGAACATTCTTTCATCAAACTATTGAATGAAAAATACTTTAACAATGAACAATGTGGAATCCATTTCCCTTATAAGGAAAAACATGAGAAAATATTTTACCTACATTTAATCCTTCCAAAGTTTTTTTTTAAATTCAAAATACTATATATATACATATATATATGTATATGTATATATATATATATATATATATATATATATATACATATATAGCAAGACAAAGAATACATTTCAATAATTATATCTCCTTAACCTAGAGGTTTTCGACGTTTACCTATCTTCTTAAAGGAAAATATATTAGCAAATATTATAATAGTTTATACCCAATTTGCTATATGTAATAAACATAGAAAATCATAATAAAAAGTTTGTAAAGTTTTTAAATCATAGAATAAGGGAAATTATATATTGGTTCAGAATGAAAAGATGTAAATCCTGAAGTATTTGATAGCAGTGAGGTAAAAGGATCCAATGTGTATCGTAAATCTTCCTAGGCACAAAGTAACAATTCAAAGTAGGCATGATTCTTTGGTAGCTCCTTTGGTTCAATGAGATATCCGATTGAAATTTATTCTTTGTTTTGCATATAATAAAATTTTAGATTTGAAATTTAACCGTTTCACATCATAAAATTTAAATTACCAAATAATGATTCATATATATATATATATATATATATATATATATATATATATATAAATGGTTTTTCAATATGTAAATCCACTGAAATCTGTTTGTTTATTACAGAGTGCTCAATGGAGGATTGGGCAGATATATAACATGTTTTTATACAAACATTATGATTTACATATGTGCATACATGTTTCAGTTGAATCTCAGTTTGGAGAGACTAAGCTCATCAGACCGAAAAAAGTGTATACCAAACGCAAGGAAACAGAATAGAAGCACTTATAAACACTTCTAACGATCTGTTTTGACAATTAATACACTTATCCCCAATCCATGGTAATTTTAAATAAACCGGGCACTTCGCAGACCCAACATTTTCAGGGCATTTGAAATCATCAACCTTCTTGTCAATAAGGTCTAAAAGATAACCATTATTGATAAATATTTCTCTGATCTTATCAAGTTCGGAATCTAATCTATTAGGTGAACATATCATGAGAGCTCTAATTCTGGCGAAAGAACTGACCCATTAAATTATCGCCCTATTAGCCTCCTCCCACTTTTTGCCAAAATATTTGAGATCTTAATTAACCATGCTCTAGTCCAGCACCTTACAGATGCTAAACTTCTGACCGACCATCAATATGGATTTAGACAAGCCCGTTCCACGGCAGACATCCTCACTGTAATCTCTGAACGCATATACCATTCACTGGACAAAGCGGGAGAGGGCAGAGCGGTAGCTCTAGATATATCTAAGGCTTTTGACAGGGTATGGCATGAGGGTCTCCTCAGGAAGATTAGATCTTACGGTATCACTGGTAGAATACTTAACATAATTAAATCCTTCTTAGATAAGAGAAAAATCCAGGTTGTCCTCGACGGTCGTACGTCTAAACAATATAATATAAATGCCGGAGTGCCCCAGGGATCTATCCTTGGTCCTCTGCTGTTCCTGATATTCATAAATGACCTCCCCGATAAAATTGCCTCTGAGATGGGTATATATGCTGATGACACCACACTCTATAGCAGGCACGACAGGAAAACAAATGAACATATATCTAAAGTAATGGCAGAAACACTAGAGGATGACCTCAAATCAGTAGTGGAATGGGGACAAAAATGGATGGTAACGTTCAATGCCACCAAGACAAAACTGGTTTCATTCAATAATTACAGGAAACCTTCTCTACCACCTATAGCAATGGCCAACAACTCTTTAGCTGAGAGTACGTCTTTCAAGCTCCTTGGCCTAACGTTCACAGGAAACATGAGCTGGAACAATTACATCGAGGGCATTGCCAGGGCCGCTGCGAGGAAGGTGGGCTCTCTCTACCGTGCTAGAAAACTTCTAACACCCGAAAGTATCCTGTACCTCTATAAGGCCACTATTCGCCCATGTATGGAGTATTGCTGTCATATTTGGGCCGGTGCATCGGCTACTAGTCTCTCTCTCCTTGACAGGGTTCAAAAGAGAGTCGCAAATCTGATAGGCCCTAAACTGGCATCAAAACTTCAGCCTCTGTCCCATCGTCGAAACGTTGCATCCCTCTGCCTGTTCTACAAGTATTATAATGGTGAATGCTCTGAAGAACTGCAAGCACTTGTGCCCCCACGACGTGAACACCCTCGACAGACCCGACAAGCTGCAAAATCCCACCCCCACACTGTAGAGATCCCTAGATGTAAAAGATCGTTCTACTCCAGTAGTTTCTTCCCCAGAACTGCTAGACTTTGGAATTCCATTCCAGGTCACTGCTTCCCCAACTGTACTGACATGCATAAGTTCAAGTGCAACGTGAACCAACATCTCGCTGCCCTAATCCCTACATAGTGCCCCAGTAGATGTTTCCCCTGATAGTAGCCCCCTACACCAAAGTGGCAATGTGCCTTGTTTGGGGTGAAAATATAATAAAAAAAAAAAAAAAAAAAAAAAAATGTACTAGCGTATTAATTAAGCC
Organism: Euprymna scolopes; assembly: GCF_053919585.1. Lineage (NCBI taxonomy): Eukaryota > Metazoa > Mollusca > Cephalopoda > Sepiida > Sepiolidae > Euprymna > Euprymna scolopes. The sequence continues at coordinate 119,032,753 of NC_136496.1, forward strand.
GACCTTGTGTGATTTGGGTACAAAGGACGACCAGTTCACATATAAACCAGTGAAAGTAAGCTTCCTATAAATGGTAGTGAGAAAGCCCCCACTTGGACGTTCAATGAGAACATCCAAGAAGAAAGAGAATTGTCCTTCTCACTTTCCATAGTGAACTTAAGAGCCCCATGCAAGGAATTCAACATATTAAAAACAGATAACACTTCACCTTGCATTGAAAACATAGCAAAAGTATCATCAACATATCTGAAATATGTGGTGGGTTTTGTTGCAGAATTAAACATAACAGATTCGTAATAACCGACAAAAATATCAGCTAAAATTGGGCCCAACGGACTCCCCATTGAAACATCGTCGACCTGACAATACATAATGTTACCAAAGCTAAACTCCACTGATTTGGTGCACATTAAAATTAGTTCAGTGAATATCTCTTTGGAAAAGCGTAGAGAAGTCAGTCGACCACCATAAAGCGCGTCGGTACAAATATTTATATTCCCATATAACGGTACGTTAGGAAAAAGACTAGAGACATCGATAGAACACATAAAGGATGTCTCTGCATTCGAATCCAACCTACGTAGACATTCGACAAACCGAAAAGAATCAGGAATACAGTGCGTGCTGTATAATTCACGCACCGGTTGCAAAATTTCGACAAGCCACTGAACCAAAGAATGTTAAGCAGAACCTATTATAGATAAGATAGATCTCAGTGGCACACCTTGCTTATGGATTTAAGGGAGATCATACAATCTGGGACGTTGTGACTCAGAGGGTCTGATCTTTTCATAGACGTCCTTGCAAAACACATTCTTTTAAAATAATGCAAGTAGACGTCTTTGCATTTTGGCCTCGTTTTTGCAAGTATTATCCGTTAACTCGACAGGACCAAGTTTCCGGAATTTAGAAGCATCGTTGAGAATCAATTCTCTTTCTTACATTTATATATATATATATATATATATATATATATATATATATATATATATATAAATATCCCTCTTTCTTGTCTCTCTATCTCTGTCTTTCTTTCTACGTTTTCTTTCATGCGAACTGAATCACCTCGATTGTCATCGCTGACCCTAGCTGCCGCGTTGAACATACGTCAACATTATCCCCTTGAACTGTTTTTGCACTAATCAACCTGTAACAATTCACAATTTCCAACATGCTGGCGTAACCCGGAATATATTATAAATCAATAGGTCAGAGAGGCTAGATAGATTCATAGATCCATTTCATCGATCAAGTGAATATGAAAAAATAGCGCTACAACACTTATGTTTCATTTTACTTCAGAGAAAGTTCTAAAAAATGAAGTCCACCGTATCCTGAGGCGAACACTTGATTTGTATATAAGATGCATAGATATTTATGTGTTCTATTAAATTATCTTTTACATCTTAAATGTTGAGTTAGTAAAAGAGTACACATTTATTTTCCTCTCCCAATTGACCGTTTAAATATATTACAGTATATCTTTCTTGTTGTCGCTTGATCTTAGCAGATTCCAGGGCAAGATATATTTCATATATATATATATATATATATATATATATATATATATATATATATATATATATATTTATATATATATGTGTGTGTGCGTGTGTGTGTGTGTGTGTGTGTATGTCCGTGTCCAGCTTAGTGTTGTTTCTATATGCAATATCAATTTTAGAAGGTATGTCATTTCTTGTAAAAGTCGGTGTGGCTTAGCCATATCGAGATCTTATTTAGGCCTTAGATACTATGATATTTTGAATATTTCGCCAGGGTTTACTTTTAGGGAAAGTTATTAACATGCAAGTTGTCCTGACAAACTTAGGTACAGAGAGAAGTTAGTGTAAGTTCTCTTTACACGGCGTGTTACCTAATAGTTAGTTCTTAGTATGTTCGATTTATACATGAGACAAAATATTAAAAGAAGCGATTAAGAAAACTTGTAAGACATTAATGAGGACAAACGTTCACTAATTATTTTATATCAAGTTTTTTCTATAATTAAACAATCCTTTTGATTACACACATGAATCTTACGTTAAACGAGACAGATTTTTTTAATCTGATTTCTGATGTTTTCTATTTCAATTACGTTGTGATAAATATTTATTAGTCACATAATTGTTAATGAAATACATTTGTTTTTATGAAAACCCAGAAATTAAATACTGAGAGAGATGCGTCCGCTCAAACTGTGCGTTTAACGATAAAGATACTATTTTAAAGTGAAACCTAACAGATGGATAAACAAATCGATAGTAAAAAGCATTTTAAGAAGGAAAATGGCTGTAGCTAAAAAAATATCGATTACGAACAGGACAGCGTATGTATGTGTTCTTAGATTCAGCTAAACGTTAAAAATACAAAACAAATACCCATAATGTAAGTATATTTTTGATCAGCGTTACCTCGAATAATATCTAAAATTAAAAAAATAATATATTCGTTCTCTGGAGATCAAATGGACCAAGATTCGTCAAAGAGAGTCAATGTTTTTCAAATGTTATGATATAAAAGAAACTTTGTTTCTATATTTGTCTGTGTGTGTGTGTATCTGTCTGTGTGTGAGAGAGAGAGAGTTTCCTATGAGCTCGGAAACTATTGGACCGATTTTTTTAAATTTCACAGGCTAAAATTAGCAAGAGAGGAGTGACAGTTATGTAACTTTGACAAAAAATTCACAACGGTACTTCCAGGCGGAAGAAA
>NC_136496.1:119040461-119062961 GCF_053919585.1 Euprymna scolopes
CGTTATTGTTTCAGCTACTTGGCCGTTTTTTGGCCGTCTGTAGCATGCTCAGACTTTTACAGAAAACTCCGAGGATGCTACAGACGGCAAAAAAAAAACGGCTAAGTAGCTGAAACAATAATGTAACTTAATAGAAAGGTACGGTAATGATAATAAATAATAAAAAATAAAACGCATATTTGCTCTACAACAGTATTGAGCACTTTCTTCAGTTTTTATTAATTGGCATTTCCAATATATATATATATATATATATATATAAAGCTGAACGTCTGTGTATATGAGTGTGCCTGGTCTCGAATAGGCTCCTATATGGTGGACTATTAAAAAAAATGATTACATATAATGATAGAAGATGTATCGGGGATCATGAATGGGTATGTTTGATCTGGCAGAACGGTGGTTCATAAAAATTGTGGGGTATGTGTTCGTTCCTGGCCCCCAAAGTATGGAAATAAAAAAATGAAAAAAAAAAGTTTACAAAGGTTTTTGATATAGATGTACATAAGAATACTTTGATAAGTATGTTTCAACTTAAATAGGGATGGTATAATAAAATTGTGGTGTCTGCGTTCGCGCCTGTACTCTATATAAATATGGCACAAACTTTAACAAAGACTTTTCACATCTATTTTCGTAAGTATACTTTGATAATTATGCTTCAGTTTGAAGAAATATGGTATAATAAAATTATGGAGTGTTCGTTCGCGCCTGACCCCCATAGAATGTAAATATGTCACAAAGTTTAACAAGGTTTTTTAAAAGGGGTGATGGTCCACAATAACACCTTAACTTTAATCTTAATTCACGTTAGCTTTTATTTATTTTTTAAGTTGAATAATATTGTGTCGAATAAATTCACCTCATAAATTCACTTTCTTATTAATGTAAAAGCAAAAAAAAGTCGGAACTTTAGACGATTCTCGACACAAATTTCGCATAACTCTGTTTTTCCTTCTCCACTTGCACGTGGCACTCTTTCGAAAATAGATGAATAGATAAATAATAAAAAATAAGAATGTTACTTATCGTGTCAAAAGAAGGAAAAATCCTGCTCACGTGATTACGTGTCTTTTTAAAGACATTTACATAACCTTTTTATTTTTATTTATATATCTGTATAAGCTTTTTTTTGTCAGTGTACTAGAAGGAATTCAGTTGATTACAACCCTTTCTGCGTGTTCTTTACAGTACAATAGTACAGCCCTGAATCCGACGGTGCAATACTACACCGTTCAATACTGTAAAATTGAAACGAAGCTGTTCTGCTTGAAAAGAGCGCCATTTTCTTCCTATTCATATTTATATCGATCCTTTGCTTAAAAAAAACTAAAGTAATTACGTGTTTACTTTTTTAATATCCCATTTTAATGTTTCGGATTATTTTACTAAAGTAAGTAAAGATTCATTATTTTTCGAAACTGTTTTTGTTTCTTTGCTTTTTGATATTTCGTCGATATTATTTAGTAAGATTGCTTAGCAGAAAAGCCAACAAACGACTACCCGAAAAAATAAATATACAAGAAATAAATGTTACCATAGTCAATAAAAGCACAGCTCATGTTTTTTTTTGTTTTAGAATAGTTTTTTAATGCTCTGTACTTGAAATAATTTTAGCGAACCGAAATTAAGACGAAATTTGAGGCGATAACTACTTAAATAAAATTTTATATAAACTACACCTGCCATAATCGAATATTTCTCAGCAAAAAAAAACGGAAAACATCAAAATATGTTTATAAATATTCCTTACGTTGACGGAATTGTCTTAAATTGTTAACACAGAATGCTCAGGTGCACCTCCTTCAATTGAAAACGGGGTTCTCCATTTAAAAGTCGCTGCCATTTTGATTTTTTTAAACCGGTGCGTGAATTAATTTTTTTTTTTTTTTACAAACTACTTAAAAATACAAACCAATGAACTTTTCTACCATTAAAGTAACTTTTATTGACTATGGTAACATTTATTTCTTGTATATTTATATTATTATATATATAACATTTTCTCTTTGTAAGGAAACATCATTTTGTTGGTCACTCTTGGCTACGAATGGAAACAAAGTTGATATAAAAAATATATTTTCGCGAAAAGTATCTTTTTTACTCTCATCATATTTTGTTTAGGGTAAACTTTTTAAGTATCAAAATCTATCTCTTTACAACCCTCTCCTTTTCATAACCTATCATACTTTCATCAATCACAGTCCATTTTCTTTAGGCTGTTTTTGAACCCAGTCAACAACGGATACTTCTGCTAGCATATATATATATATATATATATATATGAATATACATAAGGTATGATACACACACACACACACACATATATATATAGTAATTTATAATTATTATTTTTACTATAATAATTATTAAATATCTACAATATTTATTCGCTAGTGTTGTCTTTATACGGTGTTTTTTATTGTTGAATGTACTTTTGTGGTCATACTATTAATAAATACTGGGAACTCAAAGAAGCGGACATTCGCCGATAGTCGAATGGAAAATAATAAGACAAGCTACCACGTGTAGGGACCTAGAGGACACATATAGATTATGCCTTCATGAAAAATTTGCTATCCTGTACTTTAAAGAACCCCAACATCTATTAAACTGTAGAAAAGAAATAGCAAATAACTGTGTTCACAAAATAAAATTTACTCTAGGATAGCGATACAAAATAGTTTTAAAACTAACAAAAACAATAGAAAATAAACAAATAAATAAATTAAATAAACATGAATATACATAAACGATCACACATATATGTATGTATATATGTATATATATATATATGTACATATATGTATGTACACACATATATATATATATTTATATATAAACTAACAAAAAAAAACTAACTAAGTTTTAAAACAGATCCTTTGTCCGATAAAATGCATGCCCATTAGCTGATAGGAAGAGGCGCGGTGGTTACTAGAAAGCTGATTGGTTAACTAAATCCTCAATAGAAGAGGACCATATAAAAACGATAAACAACCACAGAATTCGCACACAAGCCTAAGGAATCCTAGAGTGGATAAAACACCGAATATTCAGTGTAGCTTAATCGCCATATATATTTTATAAATTACTAACTAGCTCTACCTACGTATTGAGCGCGTTTGAAGTAAATACTTAAAGTTCACGCATACATCTATACTTTCGTATATTAAATTTTAAGTGAGTAAATGAAGTAGTTATATATATATATATATATATATATATATATATATATATATATATAGATAGATAGATAGATAGATAGATAGATAGATAGATATAATGCTCCTTATCTTGAGTTGAGCATATTGGGAAGTGATACCCGATATACCATTAGCGTATTAAGCGATGTTCTTTGTGTAAATAAATCAATCTTAGGCAAAACATCGTTAATTCAATACCTGCACAACAGCTACCGATTAGCCGGTTCAAAACCTTGACTGTTGTACGGGCGTCTGGTTTCGATCCTGCTTGGAGTAGTTGCCTGTCTAACACAACTGATTAGCTTTAATACAACGAAACAGTACTGTATGTGGATAACTATATATATATATATATATTTATATATGTGTATAATTAAACTTAATATATATGTACACATTAACATTACATAAAGTACATAAAACGATACTAAAATCATTTATATACGCATGATACCAAACGGTGTTAGTTGATATTGGTTCCCCCTGCATCTGTACTTAGGCCAGATATATAACGGAAAATTGCTTTTATTAAAAGCGATAGAGAACACCTTTTTGCAATCAGTACACTATCAAAGAATTACTGCAATCTTACCTGCATGCCTTCATAACGACGTATCCAGGTTTTACTAATTAGCACGACTATCGTGTTATATTTAATGAATGCTTTGCTGCTCTGCAAAATGGCCTGCTGATTTATAAATCTATACGCCCGTTCTAATCATTTCGTATACTATACATAGTAGCATATATATATATATATATACATATATATATATATATATATATATATATATATAGGCAGCATTTTTCTGTTAAGCATATTTATTCAGAAAAGATTGGAAAGTACATGGATCTACGATAAATATGGCGATCCCATCAGCTAGTTTAGGCTAGAAGTAAAGATCGTTATTTGGAAGTTGGAAATGAACAAAAATAGAATTACACAAAACGTATATTTACGTATTTACGAGTACTTATATATATATATATATATATATATATATATATATATATATATATACGCGCAGATATATATAAAACGGACAAAACGGACACAGCGATTCCAACGAGAGAAAACAATATATTAAATGAGTGAGGTCACCAACAGTTGTGGGGTTTTTATATATTTATTTACTTATTTACGTATTGGAGTAATTCAATAATTTAGAAAAAATCAATAAGTAGAAAGTTAAAATATCAAATAATAAAACGGGTACATAAAACACAATTATTGGTGATTCCATTAATATATATATATATATATTTTTTTTTTACACGGTGGTCACCACTTATTAAGGCTCAGAAGCCACTCAGGGATAAGGGTTATTGCAAGTACAGTACGTTAGTGTGGAAATTTGATGAAGTGTTTACTTAAGGGGGCGGTTCATTAGGAATTTGTTTACGTTGGACTTGAAGACATCCAAGTTGTAGTCAGGTGGAAAGCATGCAGACGGAACAGAGTTCCACAAGCGTGGAGTTTTAAGAAAGAAGCTGTGTTCTTGGAATCCACGTTTTGATTTAGGGACAGATAAAGATATATGTGTGTGTGTCTCTGTGTGTGTGTGTGTGACGGTGTGTGTGTATATGTACAACTTATTTTTGTATTACATGTATCTTACTCAAAAGTGCAAAGGCATTTAAAGATAATTTACAAACCATTTAATAAAATATACTGCATTTAATAACGCGAGGAATATATCGACTAAGCATAAAGTGATAATATTTTCTAAATAATAGACGTCTCTAGGTTACTGGTAGCGTTAAATATAAAATACTAGACACTGTTGAACACAGTTGAAAGTGATCCGGTATTCAGGTTTCGAATATCAGCGTAAGACGCTTGTAGTAGTGAAAAGTCATGATATATAGCCTGACGGATAAAACACGAAAAATTCTGTGTAAATAAATTGCCATATATGTTTAAATCTTAGAAAGAAAGAGAAAGATAGAGAGAGGAGGAGAGAGGGAGACAGAGGGAGTAGTGAAAGTAACATTTTCCACTCAGAGTAAAGCAATACTCTTGTAAACAAAACGTAAGACATATACATTAAACTTCTTAGTTGTTACATAGGAAGTGGCGTAGGAGATCCCCTATATTTGCTAAATTCGGTCTGATCTGATATTCTTATTTCGAATCTTACTAAAGAGCTGGGATATAGTGAAACATTTGTGTGGATATATATATATATATATATATATATATATATATATATATATATATATATATATCTGGAAAGTTCTAAAAAGTACATAGGGCCCGAGCAAAGCCGGGCTGAACTGCTACTATATATATATATATATATATATATATATATATATATATATATATATATATATATGCATATATATATATGTATATGCATATATATATATATATATATATATATATATATATATAGGTAAAAAATATTACTATTTGTAGCTACAATAAATTTACTGTTTCAATATGAAACGATTTCATCAGGCGACAGAGACATCCGTTCGAAATTAAATCCAGTCTTTGTTAGGTTAGAAAAAAATGGCCTTGATTAAGAAAAAAAAGGGGGGCGCTTGTCGCCGGATGGAATCTTTTCAGATTGAAACCGTAATTTTGTTTATCTAAACCGAGTAAAATAATATTCTGCTCCTTGTATTGAGCACTGTTTCGTTAAATCATATAGTATTTGTGCATCTTTACCTGGAACATTTGTATTATACATATATATATGTATATATAGTAAGTTATAAAATGTATATGGCGATTAAGTTACACTGAATATTCCGCATTTCATCCACTCTAGGATTCTTCAGGCTTATGCGCGAATTCTGTAGTTGTTTTCGTTTTTATATGCGCATCTTCTATTGAGATTTTAGTTAGCCAATCAGCTTTCTAGTATCTACCGCGCCCTTCCTATCAGCCAATGAGCATGCGTTTATCGGACAAAGGACTATTTGACCTCTGGTTGACCTACTCCTTTGGTTGTGCTCTATTTAGCCTGGATATTTAGTTTCTTGATCTGTTTTAAATCTAGGTTAGTGTTTTTTTTATTAATGTTAGTTTATATATAAATATATATATATATGTGTGTACACACATATATGCACATATATATACATATATACATATATATATACATATATACATACATATATGTGTGATCGTTTATGAATATTCATGTTTATTTAATTTATTTATTTGTTTATTTTCTATTGTTTTCGTTTGCTATTTCTTTCTACAGTTTAATAGATGTTGGGGTTCTTTAAAGTACAGGATAGCAAATTTTTCATGAAGGCATAATCTACATGGGTCGTCTAGGTCCCTACACGTGGTAGCTTGTCTTATTATTTTTCATTCGATTACCGAATGTCGGCTTTCCTTGAGTTCCCAGTATTTATTCGCTAGTGTTGTTTAATACGGTGTTTTTATTGTTGAATGTACTTAAAAACAACGTATGAAAACAACACTAGCGAATAAGTACTGGGAAGTCAAGGAAAGAAGACATTCGCCGGTAGTCGAATGGAAAATAATAAGACAAGCTACCACGTAACCTAGACGACCCATGTAGATTATGCCTTCATGAAAAATTTGCTATCCTGTAATTTAAAGAACCCAACATCTATTAAACTCTAGAAGAGAAATAGCAAACAACTGTGTTCACAAGATAAAATTTACTCTAGGGTAGCGATACAAAATAGTTTTAAAACTAACAAAAACAATAGAAAATAAACAAATAAATAAATTAAATAAATATGAATATACATAAACGATCACACATATGTGTATGTATATATATATGTATATATATGTGCATATATGTGTGTATACACACATATATATATTATATATAAACTAACATTAATAAAAAAAACTAACTAAGATTTAAAACAGATCAAGAAACTAAATATCCAGGTTAAATAGAGCACACACAAACGAACAGGTCAACCAGAGGTCAAATAGTCCTTTGTCCGATAAACGCATGCTCATTGGCTGATAGGAAGGGCGCGTTGGATACTAGAAACCTGATTGGCTAACTAAAATCTCAATAGAAGATGCTCATATAAAAACGACAAACAACCTAACTAGAGAAATAAAACTAGAATCAGAGGACCAGGCCTTTATGTGCTTCAGACTAAATATGCAACACAATATTCTCTAACGCTCTCCCTCAAACCAAGACTGTACCCTAATAAACAAAGTCTCAGACAGCATAGATATAGCACTCTCCCTCGATACTAGCGCACAAATACATGTATTTGGTGACTTCAATGTCCACCACAGTAACTGGCTAGGATTCTCTAATCACACAGACGTAGTTGGTAGCGCAACACATAGCTTCTCTATATCCCATTCCCTATCTCAGTTGGTTACATTTCCGACACGTTTCCCAGACCAGCAAGATCAAAATGCCTCACTTCTAGATCTCTTTCTGACAACGGTTCCCAATGACTGTACAACAAATGCCCACAGCCCACTCGGGAATGCTGATCACGCTGTGATAATGGTAGAAATCAGCCTAAATTCTCGCCCTAAAACTGAAGACCCACTACTCAAAACAACGAGGTATTACAAAAAGGCTGATTGGGAAGCCACCAGGGAGCTCATCAGAGATGCCCCATGGCAAAATATCTTTACTCTTCTAGCGGAACAGTGTGCAAATGAGACAACTGAATGGTTCAAAACTGCTATTGAAGCACATGTTCCCGCACGGAAATTCTATAGCAAGCCCCACTCCCCCCAATGGTTTACTTCTGCTTGTGCAGTTGCCATTTGTCAAAGGCAGCATGCTTTCCGCAGATTCAACCGACATAATTCCAGCTCAAATAAACAGAAGTTTATGGAAGCTAGAAATAATTGTAAGAGAGTGATAGAGACAGTTAAGACAGATTACTCTGAAACCACCAGAAAGCGCATCGAAGCACAGAAATTAGGAACCCGGGATTTTTGGAAAATCTACAACAGCGTAGTTAATAATGGATAGTCAACTATTCCCCCACTAACAAACAATCATGAGGTTGCGTGCACGGCAACTGACAAGGCTAATCTGATTGCCAGTCGGTTTGCCTCAAACTCCACACTGAACTCGATACACCACTCACTCCCTGATTTTCCTCTGCGAACAGACGCCACACTTGACGATTTGAAAATCACCCCTTCTCAGATACATGCTATTATAAAAAACCTGGACACCTCAAAACCATGTGGACCAGATCTCACCCCGACTGTGCTATTAAAAAAATGCTCTGCCGAGGTTGCTCCAGTTCTGTCCAAACTTTACAATAAATGCCTTAACGAATCTTGTTTTCCCGACTGCTGGAAAACCGCCTCTGTGGTACCAGTCTTCAAGAATTCTGGTGAAAGAACTGACCCACTAAATTATCGCCCCAATTAGCCTCCTCCCGCTTTTCGCCAAAATATTTGAGTCCTTAGTTAATCAAGCCCTAGTCCAGCACCTAACAGCTTCTAAACTCCTGACTGACAAACAATATGGATTCAGGCAAGCCCGTTCAACGGCAGATATCTTACCTGTAGTTTCTGAACGTATATACCGTTCATTGGATAAAACAGGGGAGGGTAGAGCGGTGGCCCTTGATATATCTAAGGCTTTTGACAGGGTATGGCACGATGGTCTTCTAAGGAAAATAAGATGATATGGAATCACTGGAAGAATTCATAATGTAATTAGATCCTTCTTAAGTAAGAGAAAAATCAAAGTTGTCCTCGACAGTCGTACATCCAAACAATATGACATAAATGCGGGAGTACCTCAGGGGTCTATCCTTGGACCTCTATTATTCCTGATATTCATAAATGACCTCCCTGATAAAATTGTTTCGGAGATGGGTATATTTGCCGATGACACCACTCGCTATAACAGATATGAGGGGAAAACAAATGAACACATATCCAAGGAAATGGCAGAAACACTAGAGGATGACCTCCAATCCGTAGTGGAATGGGTACAAAAATGGTTGGTCACATTCAATGTTGCTAAGACTAAGCTTGTTTCCTTCAATAACTACAAGACACCTTCTCTACCACCAATAGCAATGGCCAAGAACACATTGCCTGAAAGTACTTCTTTTAAACTCCTCGGCCTAACGTTTACAGGGAATATGAACTGGAATAGATACATTGAGAGCATTGCCTAGGCTGCTGCAAGGAAGGTTGGATCCCTCTACCGTGCTAGAAAACTACTTACGCCTGACAGTAGCCTATACTTCTATAAGGCAACCATTCGCCCATCTATGGAGTACTGTTGTCACATCTGGGCTGGTGCATCTGCTGCTTGTCTCTCGCTCCTAGACAGGGTTCAAAAGAGAGACGCCAACCTGATAGGTCTTGAACTGTCATCTAGGCTTCAGCCTCTGTCCCATCGACGAGATGTTGCATCCCTCTGCCTGTTCTACAAATACTTTAATGGTGAATGCTCTGACGAACTGCAAACACTTGTACCTCCCCGACGTAACTACCCCCGACAAACCCGACAAGCTACTAAGTCTCATCCCTTTACAGTAGAGATCCCTAGGTGCAAGAAAGCCTTTTACTCCGATAGTTTCTTCCCCAGAACTGCGGGTCTTTGGAACTCCCTTCCAGGATTCTGCTTTCCCAACTGCAATGATATGCAGAAGTTCAAGTGTAATGTTAACAAACATCTTTCTACTCTTCTCCCTTCATAATGACTCCGCTAATTAAGTCCCGGATAGTAGCCCCCTGCTTCAAAGTGGCACTGTGCCTTGTTTGGGGTGAAAATTGAATAAAAAAAAATAAAGAATTCGTGCATAAGCCTGAAGAATCCTAGAGTGGATGAAACACGGAATATTCAGTGTAGTTTAATCGCCATTTACATTTCATAACTTACTAAATAACTCTACCTACGTATTGAGCGCTTTTGAAGTAAATACTTAAAGTTTACGCATAAATCTATACTTTCGTAGATTAATTTTATGTGAGTAAATTAAGTAGTTATATATATATATATATATATGTATAAGGAATGAAAAAATGTACCAGCGGTGGTTGACGTTATGTTTAAAGAAAAAATAGAAAAAACCGAATGAAATTATTAAAAAATCAACGTTTCGTCCTTGTCTAAGAGGACATCATCAGGATAATTGAAATAAAAATGTGATAAAAGAAAAAGTCATAGATCGTGCGAAAAAAGACAGTTTTTTAAAATCCAACCCATGTCGTCCTTTCCCGACATGGGTTGGATTTTAAAAAACTGTCTTTTTTCGCACGATCTATGACTTTTTCTTTTATCACATTTTTATTTCAATTATCCTGATGATGTCCTCTTAGACAAGGACGAAACGTTGATTTTTTAATAATTTCATTCGGTTTTTTCTATTTTTTCTTTAAACATATATATATATATATATATATATATATATACTGTGTGTGTGTGTGTGTGTGTGTGTGTGTGTGTGGATGTGTGTTGATTAAAAAACACCGGTCAGTACTCAGTGACCATAGCAAATGTTTTTAATTTACAGACTGTAAGACAAAAATACTAAATTCTCAAGTACCTTATGCCATAAAAACCAAAAGATGGGTTGGATAAAGGGAAAGGGAAATGAAAAAGATGTTTATTATCTTCAAAGACCTAACTTGTCTTCTCACCGAGTTATGACTCCCACCCAGGTTACATTCTAACTTTACAAACGAAATAGGAAAATGTTTTTTGATTGAAATATCAGTTTTCGACGGTAATTCTTGGCCTGAAGACGTAATCCCCCAACGCGGGTGATTACAGAAACATGTATGCACATATTTAGCCATTAATAGCAGTTCAGTTCGGCTTTGCTCGGGCCCTATGTACTTTCCAGAACTTTATGTTTTATATTAAAATGTTTTACTCATGTCCAGGTAACTTACATTTAAAATTTCAAGTGTTTAGACCTAAAATTGGCAGAGGAGTTTGGTAGAGTCTACAAAGGTCAATTCTTTTAACTTTGCCCTCTTGGCAGCCAAATTTTTTGTCAACAACTGATTAAAAAGGTTGCTGCATGTCTGAATACTTTTTATGTAAAATTTCAAATGGTTAGACCCAAACTTGACTGAATAGTTTGCTAGAGACAGCAAAGGTCAAATCTTAGTATCTTTGACCCCCTTGGCAGCCAAAATTTCGGGCAAAAACCGATTAAAAATCTTCCATTATGTCTGAATACACTTTACTTAAAATTTCAAATGTTTAGACCAAAAATTACTTGAGTAATTTGGTAGAGGCTGCAGAGGTTAATTTTCTTTAACTTTGACCCCAATTTTGACTCCTTAACATTTATTGTTTTGGACTCAAATCGAATTACAAAGTTGGATCCATATCCTAGTAACCTACATCTAAAATTTCAGGTGTTTAGACCCAAAATTGTCGGAGGAGTTTGGTAGAGTTCTCAAAAGTCAAACTGTTGAACTTTAACCTCTTGAAAATTAAATTTCTGGCGGGGAATCGATTAAAACCTTAATATCCCTTATGCCAAATCTCGAGTCTGTAGACTGAAAATTGACAAAGTAGTTTGGTAGGGAGATTACACACGCACAGACACACACACATACACACACATATAGACAAGTTCACTTTTATAGATATATAGATTAATCATGGGACAATTCCAATATCTTTATCGATTTCGATATAATTATCGATTCTCTCCTAAATCCCGATCCCGATATAATTACTGATTCCGATTCCTATTCCGACTCTTTATAATTTGTAAATATTTAACTATTTTTTTTCTTTCCCAATTACCATAAAAACACATGTTTCTTAAAAATTAAAACATACTTGTGGGGAAGATTATTATTAGTTTAAAATCAATAAATATTTATTATTTTAGCAAAACTAGCAGCAGTGCAAGATTTTGTTTTAAACAAAATCAAATAAAAACAAAAATCATGATTAAGTGAATCGTTTTGGGCATCAAAAAAATAGACACAAATTTTGTCAATTCCCGATTCCGATTTATCGTCCCGACACTAACATATATATATATATATATATATATATATATATATATATATATATATATATATATATATATTGCTATTAAATGGTTCCAGAATGAATTTGTCTTTCTCTACAGACAAAAAGTCAAGTCAAACTAAATGGAGCGAATTATCCACGAAATTGTTTGCACATGCTCCTATCCGGACGAATCGTTTGGGCATATTAATGAGTCACAAAATGCGCATGCGTTGTGAAAGGTTTTCTTTAAAAAGAAGAAGAGGAATTGGAAGAGGAAAGAAAAAGGATTTAGTTACGAGTGCCAGCAACGCGTTTTTTTAATGTCTGGATTTAGTTAGAGGTCAAGGCTTTGGCATATTTACGTGAGATCGCTTCACTTAAACAAATTTCTATAGGACGCCAGATCAAATAACCGAAGGATGCAATGCCCCAATTAAAATTACTGCAGAAAATATGGAAATATGGTCTAGCGTAATACAAACCACGTAGCTATACAAATACATATACACACAATATATACACACACGCACACATAGATGGCCACATATATACACTTGATATACATCTTAAGTAAGGCTTTATGCTATTATACCTTTTATATTGTGTGCTTTGTTTATTTTCGCATTTTTTATACGTTTTCTCGGATTTATCCTTGTATTCAATCCCTCTCACGCACAACATACGTACACACACATTTACTTGGTATTCACCACTTCTGAAGGCCAGAAAACTACTCGAGGATAACGATTAATGATTAATAATGATCAATAAGTTATGTATATATATATATATATATATATATATATATATATTTCCATGGCAGGTGCACGTCTGAGCTCCAATCTCTATCCCCCCCTCGCCAATCTTTTACGAAAAATACCCGTCTAGCTGAAAACACTGACAAAATTTTCCCCACTCTTTATCTGTGCCTAAATAAAAACGTAGATTCCATGAACAAAGCTCCTTTCTTAGAATTGCACGCCCGTAGAACTCTGTTCCGTCTGTCTGCTCCCCACCTGACTACAACCTGGATGTCTTCAAATCCAATGTATACAAATTCCTGATGAACCACCCCCTTAAGTAGACACTTTTATTAAATATCCACACTAACGTACTATACATGCAATAACCCTTATCCCTGAGTGGCTTCCGGGCCTTGATAAGTGGTGAACACCTTGTAATATATATATATATATATATATATATATATATATATATATATATATATATATATATATACTGAGGAAGACCGAAGGGTCGATCGAAAATAATGTACTTGTAAAAAATTTGGTTTTAATATTTTTACTAATAATGTTTTGTATTCCTTCACGTCACCAATAGAAAACGAAAACAAAAAGTTATAAACTTTTATACTTTTCGTATGTACTTCTCGTGCATTTTCACACACACACACACACACACACACACACACACACACACACACACACATATATATATATATATATATATATATTCATGTTTAATATTTATTGCTAAATTTCACAAACATCGGAGATCTCTAAATTTTCACCGAGAAGCTCTAGACTCCTTTTTATCCCCAAAAAGTAAATATATCCCCCATTACAACTCCTTAAATCTAGTACTTATGTTCAAAAATGTAGATACTTACGATGTGTGTTCGTTTAAAAATATAAATCATGTATATAATATTCTGTTTATTCCGTAATTAGTTAATTTGTACGGTAAGCCTTGGCTAAATATACTGTCTGAAGGCCTGCTTCAGAAAATATCGAATTCGCGAAGTTAAGTTTTCAAATGGCCAATCTGACAATGCTCAACAAGAATTTGTAAGTGAGTTTCCTTTTAAGTAGCTTCGTCTTCGACTATCATTATAATTATATATGGTGTTTGTTGCAATGGTGTGAGAAAGGAACTTGTTGTAATTTCGATATGGAGCGGTTTTTCATTGAAGAAAAAGTCAACGAAACGTTACTTAAAAAAGGGAATATCAGAAAGAACCAAAGCAAAAACGAACATTGTTTTCCAAGGTGGTGCTTGACTGGCGGAGTACATTAAAGATTGCCTCCTGCAATGTGATTTAATAATTTAACTGAATATTCCATTACTGATGAAAGTATAAATAGTTATTGGCTTTAAACTATCAATAAATCTAAAATACATGAACCCTATTCGCACACATTTGTATTTTTGCATTTCGAAAATACATACACATATCATATAGGTTTTTAAGATTATTCGAACATGTTAAAAGAATGTCTCCATCGCTAAACATTTAGAGATTTTAAAAGAATCGGAATCGATAATTGTATTGAAATCAGGAACTTAGATCAGAAGCAGTAATTGCAGCAAAATCATGAAAACTATCGTAATCGTCAGATCACTAATATTTATTCGTCTTTCGTTGCGCGAACATTAGACGTGGTGGCATTTAATTCGGAGTGAATTCAGCTCCCCTGAAACAGGAATTGGAAGGGGAAAGAAAAGGGATTTAGTCATGAGTGCCAGCAACGCGTTTTTTTTGTGTCTGGTTTTAGTTAGAGGTCAGGGCTTTGGCATATTTACGTGAGATCGTTTCACTTAAACAACTTTCTATAGGACACCAGATCAAATAACTGAAGGATGTAATGCCCCAATAAAAATTACGGCAGAAAATCTGGAAATATTTATTCGTCTTTCGCGAACATTAGACGTGGTGGCATTTAATTCGGAATTCAGCTCCCCCGAAACAGAAAGCAATTTCAGTATTTGCCGTTAATATATAGGGTATCCCAAAAAGATGTATACACACTCCTAAACTTTCTTTGCGCTTTAACAGTGTTTCATGGTTCCAGGGTATTTTAGAATGATTTTTTTTTCTTCATCATTAAGATTCATGAGTTTAATCTGCAAAGAAAACCAAACATCTGGTTTAAAATTATTTAAAGTGTGTATACATCTTTTGGGGACACTCTGTATTTATCAGCATTCTCTAATTAAGACAGACGACTTACAAAAAAATAAATAATAAAATAGAAACGAATTCTCCAACCCGAAAGAAAGAAGGAATGGCGCCCTAAAATTACACTTACACGGAAGAACAAAATCAATGCTCATGGACCCCATTCGACGTACATATCCCAGATAAAAACAAATCACACCCTTTCATTGTTGAAGTCTCTAAATGCCAGAAAGCTTTCTACTCTAAAAGCTTCTTCCCGCGAACAGCTAAACTTTGGAATTCCCTTTCTGCTACCAGCTTTTCTGATATGCAGAAGTTTAAATGTAACGTAAACAAACATCTTGTTACTCTTTCTCGGCATGATCCAAATTAATAGCCTTTTACATCCAAGTGGCGATATGTCTAGTTTAGGTGAGTAGAAAAAAGGTCACTATGGCACTCTGGTGATTTGATGTACAGAATGGAATTGGGGCAAAATCAACATTATTTAAAGACGCGTGTAACATGCCTACCGCCAAACTTCCCCACCGATGTTCCCCATCAGTGTTTCTCATTAGTAATCCCCGCCCAGCCAAACTACCCTAACGAATAATGTCTATCTTTTCGTGACTATATCTGGCTCAGCTGTAAACAAAAAAAAAAATACGTAATTAGTCCTCACCCTAACCGAATATTGTTCTTAATACAAAAAGATAGAAAAACGGACAGCTTACTGGAACTAAGAATAGCTTCATCCACGTTAGTCGACCCCTCTCCCCTACTCTCCATCGCATACACGCGTACCCCATGCCCGAACTGCTGTCTTTTCAAATATTCTGTCGAAAATATTCAAGCATATCGCATTTCACACCGCCAGATTCCGTTCTCACCATCATCACCAAATTGGAACATGTTTCCCCTTGTCAGGTGCGTTGCGCTTTTGAACGGGCTCACCTCGTTTGTTCTTTTTTTTTTTTCTTTTCACAAAGATGAAGTGACGAAAACAATGCCGCAATCAGCGACAATACACAATCAGCTTCACCATGCGGTTGTGTTTGCGAAATATGTTTCTCGGTATTCTTAAATTAGTGGATGCTCTTTCCAAAACTTTAGCAGATATCATCAATAACGATATTCCGTATTTTTGTACTATCACGTTTAAGATCAGTGACAATGGAAGACGCTATGGAAGTTATCGCAGACAAAAAGTGGGGTTACAAACTAATCTATAGGCTGTGAGTTCGATTCCTTCGCTGATATTTTTTCTTTAATCTCACCTAACAAATAAATTTCACCAAATCTTATTCACAAAAGAAAACTCGTTATACATTTAAACTAGCAGGTCGCCCGGCATTGCTCAGTCATAAAATACGCTTAAATATGGTATTTTAATTTATAGAGACTTCGTATTATTATTATTATTATTATCATTATTATTATTATAGAGCCAATTCTCTATTGATTATTATATTGTACCCAATATATATAGTAATGATTTCGAAAGTTAAAAATAAATAACTTCAGTAATATCAGTTAGAATCGAAACCAAACCATTTAGCGCTTCAGTCTTCGTCGTTACAGTCTGAGCTTTTTTTTTTTTTTTTTTTTACACGGTGATCACCACTTATCAAGGCCCGGAAGCCACTCAGGGATAAGGGTTATTGCAAGTACATTACGTTAATGAGGAGATTTGATGAAGTGTTTACTTAAGGGAGCGGTTCATTAGGAATTTGTTAACATTGGACTTGAAGACATCCAAGTTGTAGTCCGGAGGGAAGCAGGCAGACGGAACAAAGTTTCACAGGCGTGCAGTTCTAAGAAAGAAGCTTTGTTCATGGAATCCGCGTTTTGATTTAGGCACAGATATAGAGTGGGGGAAATTTTTTTGATGGATAAAAATAACGCAATGTCACGCTAAAAATGTATGTATACGCATGCGCAGAAGTTAGTCCATTTGCTCCATCCAATGTCAATAGTTTTCAATTTTGACATCTTAGCAGCTAAAAACTTAATCTAAACTGTTACCGAAATTTAAGTTACCTATATATTAAGTTTCGGGTCTGTAGACCAAATATTCAAAGAGGAGTTTGGTAGAGACTTTTCGCATACATACCGACCAGATTTGCTGAAGGAAATTGATATGGGTATCTAAAACCGTCCCTACGTACCGGGGTTTAAACCGATGGTACCGATAACTAATATAAACTATCTGTAAACAAAACATAAATAATATATATATATATACATACATATATATATATATACATACATATATATATATATATATATATAGAGAGAGAGAGAGAGAGCTACTTCATTTAATCACATAAATTAATATACGAAAGTATAATTTCATGCGTAAACTAAGTATTTACTCCAACAGTGCTCAATACATAGGTAGAGCTAGGTAGTAAGTTATGAACATATATATGGCAATTAAGCTACACAGAATATTTCACGTTTCATCCACACTAGAATTCGCCAGGCTGAGGAATCCTAATGATGATTAAACGCGAAATATTCTGTGTAGCTTAATTACCATATATACTTTTATAACTTACTACTTACTATATATATATTGTTTTTAAAAAAAATAACATCTATCTATCTATATATATATAAGTACGTGTGTGTATGTGTGTGTGAAGGTATGCATGTATGTTGGCATGCTAGAACGTGTTCATACATACTCTGTAGGAACAATACATAAATAGAATTCAGGCCAATAATTATATGAAACGAATCATCTAATAAGAAGCCATAAGAAATGAATAATTAATTAACGCTTGTTTTGCAAATGAATATGCAAATTAGTTTAGCTTTATGAAATCGCTCGCATATTCAAGACTGCTTATATTGAAAAGTTTGTTTTAATGCTTTATTTAATAGTTCAAGCTAGGATCACAGTGTGGTATCTGTTTTGCTGCTACACTTAAGTTTGTCCTTAGTCAATGTAGGGAGAATCCTTCTATACTTCGGTTAATTTTTATTTTTTCTTTCTCCCAGAGTGCGCCTTTTCGGGGAGCTAGTTTTCCCTCACATTAAATACGACCTTGTGTCACATTTTACTTTCGTGGCGAAACAATAATAAAATAATACTAATAATAGAAAAAGTAAGATCTGGCCTTTTTTCCTAATGAAATTTCACATCCCATACTTATTTTAGTAATAAAAACAATATTACACGCTTATACATTTTTAAAACGTTTTTGATTCTTAAGTAAGTTTAACTCCACCGTGTGAATGCGGTATTGTGGTGAAATGTGCCGACTAATAGTAATGTCAAAGTTTCGTAGTCAAATAGAAACACCCTCGACACCCCCCTCCAAATTTCTTAGGGAGTCATACCTAAGTTTGTTGTAAATAATTCGGAATTGTGTTCTTTAATGTACTCATTACTCCAATGTATTTTAATTTGATGCGCAATAAATTTGAACATATAAGATCATAGTGTAGTATCTGTTCTGATGCTACACGTAAGTTAATTTCCCTGAGTCAATCGAGAGGAAATCCTTCTGTATTAAGGCCATTTTTATTTTTGCATGCTATCAGAATACCCCTTTTTAGGGAGCTGGTTTCCCGCCACATTAAAAACAACCTCATGTTATATTTTGCTTACGTGAGCAAATAAATACCAATTAAATGTCAATGTCAACTTTCTTGGTATAATAGCTGGACGCCCGGCATTACCCGGTCATACAATACGCTTAAACATGATATTTTAATTTATGCAGATTCATATGTATTATTATAGAATTAATCCTCTATTGAATTATATATTACAAGGAATAATTTGTCCGGTGAACTAATTCGTAACAAAAAAAAAAGTAAAAAAAAAATTATTATTATTATTATTATTATTATTATTATTATTATTATTATTATTATTAATAATAATAATAATAATAATAATAATAATAATAATAATAATAATAATAATAATAATAATAATAATAATGTTCATGAAATTCCATCTGGGTTTGTTTACAATACCACACAAACTTATATTTGGGCTTGACGATCTAA
Organism: Euprymna scolopes; assembly: GCF_053919585.1. Taxonomy (NCBI): domain Eukaryota; kingdom Metazoa; phylum Mollusca; class Cephalopoda; order Sepiida; family Sepiolidae; genus Euprymna; species Euprymna scolopes. The sequence continues at coordinate 119,059,532 of NC_136496.1, forward strand.
AGAATAATCTTTCTTCTCTTATAGATAAAATGGAAGAATTTTTATAGGGTAATATTTTACGTTACACCAGCCTAGGGTACACCGGTATTACGTAAAATATTCTCCGGTAAAAATTCTTTTTTTTATCTATAAGAGAAGAAGGACTATTTTTTAAATCTTTTTTTTTTTCGATTTTCGATACTTATCGGATGAATTTCTGTACAAAACATATCTAAAAACACGGCCAAAAATATAAATTAGCTTTGTGTGAAATTTGCAAAAGTTAGACTCAGCCGTTTCGGAATATATAAGGATGGAATACACACACCCAAAGTGACTTTTATATAATAGTTGAGATAGACGGATAAATAAATTCTTAATATACTATAAAAAAATATATAACGGAATATATAACGGAACAAAATGCGATTCGAATTCAGGAAGAGAGTTGGACCCAGGATTGACCCTTGAGGGACTCCAGCATTAATACTGCAGGCCTCTGATTTTTGTCCATCGACCACTACTCTTATGAGCCTATGGGAGAGAAATGATTTAATGATTGAGAAAACATTTCCAGTTATACCGTAGCTGGAAATCTTGTGAAGTAGACCCTTATGCCATACCTTGTTGGAGGCCTTTGATATGTCAAGAGCAATTGCCCTAGAAAGGAAGCCTTTGTCAAGAGATTCACTAATCCTGTGGGATATAGCCGTTAGCACAGCTGCGGTTAATCTTGCAGAACGGAAACCATATTGCGTGTCACTAAGAAGGTTATTTTGGACTATTTCTCTATTTAATATGGATTCCAGCAACTTACTCATGACACACATAAGACTTATTGGTCTGTACTGAGAGGGAGATGACTTATCACCTGAATTCTTAAATACAGGCCATACTGATGAGGTTTTCCAGGGAGTCGGAAAGCACTTCTCCTTAAGGCAACGCTTAAACAGTTTCGTAAGTATGGGAGCAAGTTCAGGTTGAAGCTTTTTTAACACTATAGTTGGGATGCCGTCACGGCCAGTTGCTTTACTAGAATCAAGGTTCTTGATTAGCTTGGCGACCGCATGCACAGATATGTGTATGTTACTTAGCGTGTTCTATGTTATAGGAGGAAATATGGGGAGTTGATGGCCTTCGTCGCATAGGGTAGAATTAGATGCAAAATTCAAAACGCAAATAGTATCAAGTCTATTTCTTTTTTTAATAATTTTTAAATATTTTTTTTATTTTAAAAATAAAAATCTTTATAAGAATTCATATAATAAATATAAAAAAATTATTGTAATCACTATATATGTGTGTGTGTGTGTGTGTGTTTATTGTATACTTTTCAATAATGTCCTTTTCTTCTATTGTATTTGAGTAAATCGTTTCAAAATAGAAGTACTAAAGAACAATATAACCCCTACTTACTCTTTTTATTTTTACTAATATTATAAGCTTACTTTACGATTATTAATGTAATTACTAATGACATCAGCATATTATTTTCTTTGTTTTGACTCTCGAGTGTGTATCCGTTAATATATTACATGCTTTTATATAGAGTGATGTGGTTCTCGGTTGATTAATTGTGTCTAACTGTGTCATATATATACTCAAGAGTCAAAACAATGAAAAGAATATTCTGTTGTCATAGCGCTAGTAATTACATTTATTGACTTTATTAATGCCATAGCATATGCACCGACGTAAAAAAATGGAGGGATATAAGATAAATGTCATACTAGAAACAGAAACGAAATGGCACTTTTGATACGTGCATCGGTGTTCGCGCACACAAAACTCTATATGGCGGCCATTATTTTTTGTCATCATTCACCGGCAAAATAAATTTAGTAAAGTAACAGAAACCAATAAAAGACGAATTTATTTGATTAAGTTAAGCACGCCCGTATAAATAGCAAAGCTTTAATTATTGTTCGCTATGAAACAAAATGTCGGAAAGAAAACGGTAAATTCAATTGAAGAATGAAAGGATGCCAAGAAAAATAATATATGAAACAATCTTTTCTTTTCTTCGCCTTTTTCATTCGTGTCTTTCTAAAATCGTTTCTGAATGTTAGCCTGGAGTCATAGTCAATAAATGACGTCACGCGTGTGCATTTTAAGAGTGTGAAATAGATTTATGATCGGGGAAGAGAATGAAGATGGGGACACACTATCCAGTTTATGTATTTCATATTCATTCGATCCCCCAAACAAGTACTTCATCCTCCCACCTCCATATATATATATATATATATATATATATATATATATATATATATATATATATATATATAGTCTTGAAATTTAAATTTTGAAATTTTTATGTTCTTTATCATTCTTTGGACAACTATTATGTGAGTAAGTCACCTGAAATCGCTGTATCAACTTGCTTTGACGAATTCACAAAAGTCCTAATGTTAATTTAAGGGATCATCAGTTGTCTACCATGAAACACTCTTTCGGGGATTTAAACAAAAGAAGTATATTAAATCATGGCTCCCCAGTAGTCTTGATTAAACAGCACCTCCCTTAATCACAAAAATAAAAAAAAAACGTTCCGAATATATATTACACACACACACACACACAGACACACACACACACACACACACACACACACACATATATATATACATATATATATATAATGAGATTAATAGAAATAGTATTACGACGAAATAGAGCGAATAAAAAGTAACAACCCAAGTTATTTGTTCATCAACGTTTCGTCTTTATTGTGAGCCTTCCTGTGTATTAATAAAATTAAGAAAACAAAACACCAGTACAAATATTTAAAAATATATCATTTATCTAATGAAATGTATGACCTTGTTCTGATTTCAAAAATGAAAAAAGAAAATCGTTCGGAATTTAAAAAACAAAAAAAGTGGGGGAGGGCATGGCGTTGTGAAAGATAATATTTTTTTTTAAATAATATCAAATAGTCGAAATCGGTGAAATTTACCATTTTTTTATTAAATTAATTGATTACCTGCTCTATTCACTGGGAGAAGCTTCATGCGGCCCTGGCAGTTCACAATATATTATGGTGTATATTGCACTGTAGAGAACCTACTATTGATTATATGAAATTATTTTTATATAGTCACTTGAAATCTACTTTAAAATATAAAAGTCAAGTATCCTGGTTTAGTCGTGTTCTAAACAGATACACTCATTTTCAAATAAACTATGCTGAGCCCTTCTGATATGCGATATGAAATACGCTTGTAATTTTCGGTTGTATAAATGTATTAACGCCGGTCAAAATCGAACAGTTCCTCCTTTTTCGTTTATCGATCTCCTATAGTTATTGAATACATTTTGGTATAAAACCTATTTAATACCATTCTCAGGCACATAAAGTATACTTGTATGAAATTTCATAAGAATCAGCCTTGCCTATTCGGAGTCTGTATGGAACGAACTCACACACACACACACAAACACACACACA
>NC_136496.1:119067961-119072961 GCF_053919585.1 Euprymna scolopes
ACTGAGTCAGGTGTGAAATAAAGCCCGTTGAATGTTGAGCAGTGATTCAGTTTTTGTATTTGTATTTGAAAGGACGCTCACCACAGGAGACTTTTGATGAAATGAAAGAAACTTATGGTGATAATGCCCCATCATATGACTTTGTAAAACGCTGGCATTGTGAATTCAAACATTGCCGGAAGTCTGTGGAAACAGCTCCCAGACCTGGTCGCCCCCCCACGTCAATTTGAGGCTGGAAGCACTTGGACTCACCAAAGGCAAGGGTGCAGCCATCCGCTGGCAAGGTCATGCTCACAGTCTTCTGGAACCAGGATGGAGTAGTGATAACAGCTTTCCTGGCAAAGGGTATCACAATTGCAGGAGCCTATTATGCTTCACTTTTGAGGAAATTAAACGAAGCTATAAAAATCAAGAGGCGGGGCAAGATCAGCAAAGGTACCCTCCTCCTGCAGGACAATGCTCCGGTCACCAACTCGCATGTCGCTAGATCAGAAGCACGGGCGTGTGGTTATGAAACCTTTCCTCATCCGACTTACCCTCCTGACCTTGCACCTTCTGACGTTCACCTCTTCCCAGCCATGAAATTGTATTTTGAAAGGAAAGCGTTTCCCAAATGATGCAGCCTTGATTTCTAAAGTCACGTCGTGGTTGGACGACCAACCTGAGCTATTCTACAAAAACGATCTCCAGAGCTGCATCCAACGATGGGAGAAATGCATAACTGGGTGGTTCCTCTGTAGAGAAAGACTAATAACTGTGCAAAGTTTCGTTGCTCTACTGCTATGAGAAGTGGGTCAGGGGCATTACTTATTGCACGCCCCCTCATACATATATATATTTAGTCAGCCACATACAGTACTGTCTCGCTGTTTCACAGCTCATCAGTGCGGCTAGACAGGCAACTGCCTTAAGCCAGGATCGAAACTCGACTGTCCAAATGACAGTTATATATATATATATATATATATATATATATATATATATATATATATATATATATATATATATATATATATATATATACAGTCATGATCATATTTATTGGCACGGTCCAATAAAAATCATATTTTGTTAATAAAATCTCATAACAATGGTCAGAATCGAAGGTTATTATGTAGTATCATATGTATTTTGAACTGCTCTTTTCGATACAACAATTGCATTTAAAAAAATTGAATACTAAAGAAATTACAAACGAAATTTCTAAATTAATGTGTTCAAAATTATTGGCACAGCTTATGTTTTTCATCTATTACCATCATAATTACAACCAATTTCATGCTTGACGTGGTTTCGTTACCTTTTTGTAGCCTTATTATGCTTATTTAATGTTTATTTAATGTTTATTTAATGTTAATTTAATGTTTATTTAATGTTTATTTAATGTTAATTTAATGCTTATTTAATGTTAATTTTAAAAAAAATTCTTTTTCAGATAAATTTAAGACAGCGTTTGTTTTAAATTAATTTAAATCGAAGAACTTTCGTTATGGTTACTAAGGAACACAACGAAGACACCAGGAAGAGTGTGATAGCGTGTCATTCCAAAGAGGAGGGCTATGATAAGATTTCTAAGGAGCTAAACTTTCCTAAATCCACCGTTTGGTCCATAATAAAGAAGTTCAAATCACAATATCACGTTAGGAATTTGGAATCCCGGGGGAGAAAAAGGCTACTGTCCGCTAGGGCAGAGTGAAAAATAGTTCGACGTGTCAACCAAAACTCAAGGATCATTGCTGGGGAGATTGTAGAGGAACAGAGAAGTTCTGGAGTGAACGTGTCTTGACACACAGTTGGTAGAGCTTTGAAGAGAGCTGGTTTGGAAGCATGTGTGCCGAGGAAGACTCACTTATTGAAACCTGTGCATCTGAAAGCAAGACTAGAGTTCGCAAAGCGCCAAATTGATAAAGATGCTGCCTTTTGGAAACATATGGTCCGACGAAACGAAATTTGAGTAAATCTGCCATAATAGTGTTCCTTCTGTTTACAGGAAATCTGGCGAAGGCTTCTTGCCTGAGAACACTATGCCAACTGTGAAGCACGGTGGAGGCAGTTTTATGTTTTAGGGATGCTTTGCTGCCACTGGACCAGGACGACTTGTTAAGGTCACAAACATCATGAAAAAGGAAGATTATATTAAAATCCTGAATGAAAACTTGAAGGACTTTGCTAAAGAGCTGTCACTTAGTTGATCTTGGTGTTTCATGCAAGATAATAACCCAAAGCATTCGTCTAATCTGACTAAGTACAACAATAAAATGTTTCGGAGTGGCCACCCCAGAGCCCGGACCTCAATCCCATTGACAATTTCTGGAGAATTTAAAAATTGAGGGTAATGGAGAGGAATCCTAAGAATCTCTCTCAGTTAGAGGAGGAATAGAAATTTACTGCTGAAGAATGCTACGAGTTAGTGGAAAACTATAATAAACGACAACAGCAAGTAATTAAAGCTAAAGGCCATACAATCGATCATTAGAATTACGGTGCCAATAAATTTGAACAAGGGAGTTTTAAAATATCGTTTGTAATTCCTTTATTATTATTTTTTTAATTCGATTGTGGAGTTGGAAAGAGCAGTTAAAATATATATTATACTTCGTGATTCCCTTTGAATTAACCCTTTTATGAAGGATTTTTAAGCCAAAATGAGTTTTTTATTGAACCGTGCTAATAAATATGATCATGACTGTATATGTATATATATATATATGCATATATATATATATATATATATATATATATATATATATATATATATATATATACATATGTGTGTGTGCGTGTGCGTGTGTGTGTGTGTCTTTAATTTCTCATTGTATATCAAAATGCATTTTAATTTTTGAATCACGTTATCGGTTTTTATTCCTTTCCTTCGACTTTTTCTTCTTTTCCCATCCTTATTTTTCTTTTTTTTTATTTCTTCAAGCTGCTTTTCATATTCTTTTCATGATTTTTAAGAAACAACTCTTGCTTTCGTATTGTTCTCTTATTATTTGAAGACAAAACCCTTTTTTATTTGCAATTTCGCCTCCCGATCTTCTACCTGCTATCCGCATCACTCCATCACCTTCTCTTTTCTTCATCCTCGACTTCCTTTTCTATCTCCTCTTGTTGTGCTGTTGATAATTCTTTTTTTCTCATCTGCAGTCCGGCACTATTTTAAGCGGCGGAATGATTTCTATATTTTCTGTAGGTTCTTGAATGCAACCGAGCGTAAAGAGACAGAAAGTTTAATGACGAAAAGCCAAGAATAAAAATATCTTAATATAAGGAGAGATTGAAGAAATGTATACCAAAATAGAACGCGCCAAACAAAGAGAGAACGCAGAGAATGTGTATGGAGTGTGGGAAAAGGGGAATACGAATTGAATTGACCGAGACAATACTCTCCTCCTGTTTTGTAAATATGATCATTATATATTTAAAAAAAATAGTCAGAGGTCAATATTCAATTCAAAGATGTTTGCTACAGGTTCAGTGTCGAACAAGAAACAAAATAGAGGAAGCAAATCGATATGTTAATAAAGAATCTATTTGCACAGGCACACACACGCATCGAATTACAGTGTGAACCCCTGACTGTGTCTAACTATATTAAAGAGCTGAAACACGACTCCTGTCTAATATATATATATATATATATATATATATATATATATATATATATATATATATCATTATGCTTTGAGTTGCCCAAACTTTATATGATGCAATCATGAAGGGAAGACGAAAATTCATGATTAAAGTGTTAAAATAAAATCCACGTTTAAAATAAAATTCACGGGGTGAAGAAAATAAAAAGGGGAAAAAGAAAATGGGGGGATTCAGCCGACCGGTTTCGCCCTCGCTTTATCAAAGCTGTATCGAGGAATTTGAGTGAAAAAAAAGGAGGAAAGACACGAATGTGAATCGAGATTATGTACAGATAACGTTCCGTTATGTATGGGGGACGCAATAACGTTATATATTACTCGAAGATCCTAGAGACTAATCACACTCAAACCTAAGAGGCATTCCTTCTGTTTACAGAGGGAAGGCCTTCTCAACCGAACGTGAACAGTCTCTAAGATCTTTAAATGAAATAATGAGTGAGCACGACTCAAGATTGTAAAGGAATTCGTGCTAAAGGTCGCTGCACAAGACGGCTTTTTTATAAGGTGGTTAGTAATTGAAGACTCGTATATATTGGCAATTACTTCTGCTGTTTGGTATGTCCCATTTCTTATTTTGGTAGGTACGTGTTGTTGAACTCTTCCATTCAATCTTAACGTTATTCGACCCACATAGTTGGCACTGCAACTAAATTCAAAAGTGTAAATTACATTATTATTATGATGGGGGGGGTAGATCATCTTTTCGAAAGGATGGCATTAACGCTCTCGTAGAGAAAACAACACGTACATTTGAAGCAAAATAACAATTTTGCACTGTTGAACTGATTTGCTTTGCAAATTTCTCACTTACTGTCTCCAGCCAAGTTAAACGCAGATATACTGGGCATTTATTGACCGTTTGAATTTTAGTTACAAAAGACTCTGCTATTTTCCTCTGTATAACTGACCTAATCACATCCAACGGGTACCCATTTTTGGAGAAGGTGTCAGTAATTATTTTTAATTCTCACCCAATTTGGATTTGGAGCAGATCATTAAGGCACGATGTGTTAGGATTCAAATTAGATTTATCTTACGTTTTCGGGGCAAAATGAATCCCAACGTGTATACAGCCACGTCAACGTGGGTTTACGATATATTGATGTAAGGTAACTTGATGATGTTTTCGTTAGCAATACATCAAGGAAAGCTAGGCATGAATTAGACTCTCCTTCATATTCATGTATTGTAACGTGGAATGCATCCTATTAAATAAGGAGAAAAAATTATTTGCCTCTGTTTGGTCAGCGAAAATAGATCAATGGTTTGTTGGGTCCAGAAAGGAATTGCTCTTCATTGAAACCCACGAAAATATTCGCCATTATCGGGCCCAAAACTGAGCCCATC
>NC_136496.1:119077961-119097961 GCF_053919585.1 Euprymna scolopes
GAAACGTTTCGGGGTATCAGAATCGGGAAACATTGTATCTGTTTCCCGATGCCTAAAATTTAATCGTTATTATTTCTTGTTTTTGTTAAAACCTTAATTTTCCACGGCTCAAATTAATAATGAAATGATAAATATTTTGTCATTTTATGCTATCAGTCACACGCACACACTTAAGTGTATTTTTACATTTGCAAAAATATGTACACAATGGGTTTTGCGGTAAGTCAACATCCCTTCAACAAAAACAACTATATATTTCGATATTTATTTAAAATTGGAATCGGAATCGGTAATTGTATCAGAATTGGGAATTTAGAATAGATTCGGTAACTGTATTAAAATCGGGAAAAACATTGAAATCGTATCATCACTATTCTAATTACACATTAATCCGTTTTCCGGGCAATTCCCTGATCGAGTCGAAGTAAAAGACGACGGATGCAATTTGCATTGATGACGTCGACCATGCTGGTGTGTGCTCATATATTATGAAACCATTAGACTTACGCTCGTATTTAAAGATGTTTTAATACAAGGCTATGCAGCATAAACCCGTTAACACACCGCTTTTCGCCAGATCACCGAAGTTAAGCAACGATGAGACTGGCCAGTAACAGATAGGTGGCCATTTGGGAAGGCTAAGCGCTCTATGTACTACGACGAGTCGTAGAAATTTCCAGATTAGTATCTGGGGGCGCGTGTAACTCACTGACGGAGATGAACCCCCGAATTAATACGGGAAGCAACGTGGAACTACCGTATTTACTTACCATTGCTCTACAATTTGGAGAACAGTGGTTGCCGACGCTGTTAAAAACAGCAGGGCCGTTGATAATAACGAATACAAGTCTTCTTCCAGCGAAAGTTTCTATTTTTATTAAAATGAAAACAATATCGCACTTGATATTTGTATATTTTTTAGATGAGGCTTGATAATTAATTTTTGGATTTTTTTTATTTTTTTAACTATTGTTCTCATTTTGGTTGTTTTTTCCACAACGTTTTGGCCGATATAATTTTTGGCCGTCTTCAGGTGCATTCACACTCGATGTTATTGATGAATGGTAAAAAATAGCGCCAAATCTATTTCTTCTTTTTTTTTAAATAAATCATAGTCCATTCCCTTTTTTTAAATACTAGCGAGGGGTACCCGGCGTTGCCCGGGTGTTTGGAGATGTGTTTGAAAACTCCGGGGGGTGGGGGGTTAAAATAAAAAAAATGTTTTAGTAGGTAAGTATGAGGATCGAACCCGAACTGTTGAGGCAAAGTTGTAAATTAAAGTGTGAAAAAAAACGTGCGGCGTTAACCATGGCCCCACCGCGAGATGCTAACGGAAACACGTTTGAATTTATTTAATTACTTAAATTAGCAGGTGCACGTTTTAATGACTTAATGAGGTCAACTTTTGACTGCGGGGTAGCATTTCATTTAGTACGGGAATGCTCCCCCCCTAAGACGTTGGGGGTAGGGGGAAACATTATAGGAAAAGGCCTAACCTACATGCGGCGAGCGAAAACTGTTGAATATTTATCTTCCCGAAGTCGAGCAAATTAAATAGACAGGCGAGCTTCGTTGTTAACTGTGAGATATTACGATTTACGTGTGATATAAAAAGTTTTAAAAAGTTATGAACCGACTGACCGCTTCTCTGAAAAGGGCCTTTCTTAGATGTACACAAAACGCGAACTTACATTTTCGCTTTTATATATATATAGATTATGTTTGTATATTTTTAGATGAGTTTTGATAATTATTATTTGGATTGTTTGGACTATTATTTTTTTTTGGGGGGGGGGGGTAAAAAAAAGTAAGTATGAGGATCGAATCTGAACCGTTGAGGCAAAGTTGTAAATTAAAGTGGAAAAAAAAAAACGTGCGATGTTAACTATTGCCCCACCGCGAGATGCTAACGGAAACACGTTTGAATTTATTTAATTACGTGGATTTAGCAGGTGCCCGTTTTAAATGAGGTCAAGTTTTGACTGTGGGATAGTATTCATTTACTGCTGAACGCTCCCCCCGAAGATGTTATAGGAACAAGACTAACCCACATGCGGCGAGCGACAAATATTGAATATTTATCTTCCCGAAATCGAGCACATTAAATAGACAGGCGAGCTTCGTTGTTAATTGTGAGATATTACGATTTGTATGTGATATAAAAAGTTTTAAAAAGTTGTAAACCTAGCGACCGCTTCTCTGAAAGAAGCCTTTTGTAGACACACAGAAAAAGCGAACACACATACATACATACATACATACATTTTCGCTTTTATATATATAGAGTATGTTTGTATATTTTTTAGATGAGGTTTGATAATTATTATTTGGATTGTCTGGACCATTATTCTCATCTTGAAAGAAAAAAAGACAAGATGAGAACAATAGTCCAACGACTCCAAATAATACAAAAAACTAATATTGCATTTCTTCTCTAAAAACCCCAGAAACAATCATTGGCGGCCGATTTAAAAGTTTAGAAAGATGTTCTTACGTATGACTAAGCACGAAAAGACTTTAACTCTTTTAACCCTCGTGCAAGTCTAACAACGAAGATGTTTGTTTACGAACTTCATATCGGATTTCAATTGATTTTCTTGCGCGATTTTCTTTCAACCGCTGCTGTGCATATAACAGCCTTTCCTATCCGGAAATATTATACGAGCAATTCAATCGATGTTCGATTATTTTTGTCTGTCTTTTAACGGCTGTCGCTTATTTAGTAAGTTGTACGGAAAGTTCTGTCCGTATCTCAAGCAAAATAAAAAAAAAACACGATTGAAACCATTTAATCGTTTGAGTAATCAACATTTTTTTTTGTATTCTAATCGCTCCCCACAAGATACGGAAAAGGTCACTCGAGGACAAATGTAAGTCAGATTTTCAGTTAAATGATTAAACACTACGACAAAAGGTTTGAGAACAAGGTTTGATTGATTCACAAGACGACTCAACAAATTCACCCTGATATTGAAATTGGAAATGACTGCTGTTGTTTATAGGGAAGCATCCCTGTGGTAACGTGTTCCATATACGGGAAGCTGTTAGAAAGAACTCTGTTAATAGAATTGCCATTAAATTTTTTTCTTTTTTCACAAAGGAGTCACCACTTATCAAGGCCTGGAGACCACTCGAGGACAAGGGTTAATAAAAGTCACTTTACAGATGCTAAACTTCTGACTGGCCAACAATATGGATTTAGGCAAGCCCGTTCCATAGCAGACATCCTAACTATAATCTCTGAACGTATATACCATTCACTGGACAAAGCGGGGGTAGGTAGAGGGAGCTGGAATAATTACATTGAAAGCATTGCCAGAACCGCTGCGAAGAAGGGAGGTTCTCTCTACCGTGCTAGAAAACTACTAACACCCGAAAGTATCCTGTAAATCTATAATGCCACCATTCGCCCATGTGTGGAGTACTGTTGTCATATTTGGGCTGCTAGTAGTCTCTCGCTCTTATAAAATGTTTAAAAGAGAGTCGCCAACCTGATAGGTCCTGAACTGGCATCTAAGCTTCAGCCGCTGTCCCATCGACGAAATGTAGCATCCCTCTGCATGTTCCACAAGTATTTTAATAGTGACTGCTCTGACGAACTGCAAGCACTTGTGCCCCCACGACGTAAACACCCTCGACACACCCGACAAGCAGCTAAATCCCACCCCCACACTGTAGAGATCCCTAGATGTAAAAGAGCTTTCTACTCCAGTAGTTTCTTCCCTAGAACCGCTAGACTTTGGAATTCCATTCCAGGTACCTGCTTCCCCAACTATACTGACATGCAGAAGTTCAAGTGTAACATGAACCGACATCTTGCTCCCTACATAGTACCCCAGTAACTGTTGCCCTTGATAGTAGCCCCCTACACCAAAGTGACAATGTGCCTTGTTAGGGGTGAAAAAGTGAAAATGTAAAAAAAAGTGTAAAGTGGACAAGGGGAACATGTCAGTCATGGTTAGTAGTAGAAATTTTGTAAATTGGATTATTTCAAGGATAGATTATCAAGAATTTGTTTACGTCGAACTTGAAGACAACTATATTGTAGTCAGTTGGAAAACGGAAAGCGAAACAGAGTTCCACGAGGTTCAGTTCTAAGAAAGAGACTTTGTTCATGAAATCTACGTTTAGGCTTAGGACCAGATAACAATTGCAGGAAACTATTGATAGTAGTTTCAGGGAGACGAGGGTTTTCGTGAAAGTCAGGACGGGGGTAAGCATAGACTGGAGTTTATACGAGCACTTGCCATAAAAATAGCGATAAGGCTTTGTCAGTGCAGATGAGTTTCACAGGACAGAGTAGGCAGTATACCGCAGATTTTTATATCAAAGTTTCCTTCTCCTATATGCCTCCTTTAACGAAGACTGGGGGTGCATCTCTGCCAGTTAATTAATGCGCCCCTAGATACAAAACTGGAAATTCCTACGGCTCGGTGTGGTCTCATATATATATATATATATATATATATATATATATATATATATATATATATATATATATATATACAGGGTGACTAAAAAACAAAAGCAAAAGCTAAATGGAGGCTATCTAGAACATATGCTGTAAAACGGAGGAAAAAAAAAGGCCAAAGACCCTTGTGTTTTGATGTGATGTTTTGAATATAATAAACTAGTTATGACCAAAGTTTCATTTCATTCGGACAAAACACTAAGAAACGGGGCTTAATTAGAGTTGGTACCCGTTTTGTTAGGGTCACCCTGTATTATTATTATTATTATTATTATTATTATTATTATTATTTCATGTATTTACATAAACTTTTATGTAAATATTTTCAGTATTTTTTCGACACTGCTCGATCCGTAAGTAGAACTAGCAAGTAAGTTTTGAAAATATATATGGCAATTCAGCTGCACATAATTTTCTGCGTTTGATCATCACGAGGATAAAACACGGAAAATTCTGTGTAGCTTAATTACCATAAATATTTCCAATATATATATTAAGGACTATCCACTTATCTTGTGCTTCCTTTTTGAAATTAAATATGTTTTTAACTCTTTTTCAAGATGTTTTTTAACATGTGTTATTAATAATTTGTTCATACACACACACACACACACACACACACACACACATATATATATATATATATATATATATATATATATATTAAAAATCATTGCAAACTTCGTTTTCGTATAAAAGATATCGGCTGAAAAGGTTTCTGGTTACTAGTAACTAGCTGAAACATACTCATGATTTTGTAGCAACATATACAAAAAAAGAATGTATACATATATATATATGTATGTGTGTGTGTACATATATATATTATGTAGTATACGTATATATATATATATAGTATACGTATATATATATATATATATTTAAATTGTAATTCAATGAATTTCAAAAAACTCTCATTGAAATGAAATGAATTGGTTGAGTTTCATATCAAAGAATTTTTATTATTCTAAGCAAGACAAAGAATGTTTTAGAATGTTTATCTCCTTAACCTATAGGGTTTCGATGTCTACCATCTCATCAGAGGAGTGAAAATATTAGCAAATAGTTATAAAGGTATGCACCCTATTTGCTAAGGTCAGTGAGACATGGAAAGTCAAAGTGAAAATAATACATTTATCAGAAGTCCTGTAGCAGGAGTATTTGTAGAAAAAGGATATGAATGTTTTGGTTGATCCAACTTGTTTGGTAAAATCCATATTATACGTTCTTTACATCCGTTTGGTAATAGTTTCCAAGTTATATCCTGGGTAATCCGCATAGCTGTGTACATATCCGAATCGGGCAAGTGCTTGTTTAAATTTGTTTTGAGTCCAGCCGAAAATAATTTCAAAGTCTGGTGGAAGCCTTTTCATTAGAAGCTTATATTATATTTAGTGTGGCGAAGTGTTAGGGAGAGTAGGTAATGGTAAGTGGTAGGAGGTGGGGTGAGACATTTGTGCCTATTCATCCTAATATACACATGAACACACATATACAAACTCAACACTTACACACAAAATACATATGTTATATATATACAGATACAACTTACACACATACATACACATATATATATATACACATATACATATATACACACACTTAAACATACAGACATCTCTATAAAAGTAAAAATAGATATCACTTCAAGTAGAATCTAAGAATCATAAAGTTTGACCGTTCGCTTAATTGAGGTTAGGTCGTGTACAAGATATAGGGACTTGGTTCGGGGGGGGGGGGAGAAAGGAGGACGAATAAGAATATGGATATAACAACAAGGACCAAAATAAACTAAAATAAAGAGATGGGCCAAATACGTAAATTGAATAATTCTTTTTTTCCCGATTTTTCCTAGTTTAACCTCAAACCTAATTGTCAATTTAAATTGTATTGGTTCTGTCAACTCAAGTTATATGTACTGCCCATGAGGTGCTAATTATTATTAATTTTATACGTATCTATATTACCCTTAGAAAGGGGATTGACATAAAGTTTAGAATATACTAATGTTTATTAGCTAATTGTGAAATTAATTCTAATATTATTGATGGAACGTTTTATCTTTATTTTATGGTCCTTACGGTAATAGTTCAATGCTAAGTAAGTTAAAACAAGATAATAAAGTAATTATAATACCTTACTGAAGAAAAAACGTTTAAAATCAGTATTTCCATAACCTTATGCTATTTAATAATATTTAACCGGGGAAAGTTTCTATAACTGCATTATTAATACATATACATACACACACATATACCCACACACACACACACACACACACATATATATATATACACAAATATATACATACATATACACATACATACATATACACACCCATATATACCCACAAATTTAAACAAGCACTTGCCCGATTCGTATATGTACATAGCTATGCGGATTACCCAGGATATAACTTGGAAACTATTACCAAACGGATGTAAAGAACGTATAATATGGATTTTACCAAACAAGTTGGATCAACAAAAACATTCATATCCTTTTTCTACAAATACTCCTGACACAGGACTCCTGATAAATGTATTATTTTCACTTTGACTTTCCATGTCTCACTGACTTTAGCAAATAGGGTGCATACCTTTATAACTATTTGCTAATATTTTCACTCCTCTGATGAGATGGTAGACATCGAAACCCTATAGGTTAAGGAGATAAACATTCTAAAACATTCTTTGTCTTGCTTAGAATAATAAAAATTCTTTGATATGAAACTCAACCAATTCATTTCATTTCAATGAGAGTTTTTTTAAATTCATTGAATTACACTTTAATTTATTTGCTCTATCTTGCATATCGAGCAATTCTTGTTTAGATGGGATAACTTATAGAATATTACTCCCAGTAATATTTTGTAAACCAACAATCTCACGTTTACATAACCACTGATTGTTAAATAAAAACTATTCCGAAGTATATATATATATATATATATATATATATATATATATATATCACTTATATATATATATATATAGTATACGTAGATTTGTTGTTGATTAATAAAAAAAAATCTGCTTAAGTTTACACGCGATAAAATTATCTATGAAATCGAAACATGCATGCCCGTAGATAACTGTTTTGAAATATAATAAATATATATATATTCATATAGTATACTATATATATATATATATGTATATATATATATAGTATACTATATAAATATATATAATACACACACACACACACACACACACACACACATATATATATATATATATATATATATATATATATATATATATATATATATATAGTATACGCGCGCATATGAAGCTATTTGTGATCGGCAAAATCTGTTTTTAGTTTCTTTAATTGGAATGCTTCTAACGTGAAGTAAAGAATGGCATCAATCAATGTCGGCTCTAAAAGTGCGTTGCTTTAGTCTAAAAGTAGTCACGTGCACGTCGTGAAATTTTCACTAAAATTCCTGGAAATTGTTAAATGCGTTTGACGAATCATTATGACTAATTATAAAGCTTTTAGTCGCTTTGCAAGAGTTGTTTAATGTTGAGATTTCGATTACTTTCAGCTGCAACTCGCACGCCGCCAAAATATCCGACACGCAACGCATAAAAGCATTTGAAAGAGTCCGACACGAAAGATTAAAACAATTTTACCGAAAATATCAATTATTATATTTATTTTAGGGAAATTATAACATCACTGACTTACTTCCACTCTCCTCCTGCACTCTTCGATTGTATCTGGCAGTCTTTTTCTTACTCCCTCTTTCAACACACACACACACACACACACACACACACACACACACACACACACATATATATATATATATATATATATATATATATATATATATATATATATATATATATATATGATGAAAATTAGGAAATAGTATTCCGACGGAATAGAAAAATAAAAAGAAACAAACAGTATCATGTGTTCATCAACGTTTCGTCTTTATTTCATCCAGAGGAAGACTCGGAATAAAGACGAAACGTTGATGAACACATAATACGGTGTGTTCATTTTTATTTCTCTCTCTCTCTCTCTCTCTCTCTCTATATATATATATATATATATATATATATATATATATATATATATATATATATATATATATATACATATGATACGTGTTCCACAGTACTACCTTCTATTTATATTTCGCTCGGATAGATCAGATGGTATTGCATATGTCATTGTTATGGTGAATGAACCTATGCATTCGTGACCTGGAAGTACTATCTCTCTGCTCGAAATATTGACGGTATGAGACTCTATGACAGCAACTTCTGTCAAGAGCGTGCGTCAGAAGCAGAGATACTCAATTGAATTCCTGGCAAAGTGCATTGATAATAGTGGTGATCATGTAGAAAATTACATTCTGAAGCAGAAAAGGTCGCCCATCTTAGTAGTATTATCCTGTTTTCATAGCTCTTGAACTTTCTAAGGTAAAAAATAGGAGGTTTTTATTTTGGAACGATGCTCGTATATATATTTAATTATTATAGTAAAAAAATAATTATATATATATATATATATATATATATATATATATATATATATATATATATATATATATATATATATATATATATATATGTATAGTGCGGGTGTAAATGATGTAACCAAACTTAAAATTGGTATTGGCTCAAAATAATTCTATTCACCAGGATCTAAAAATCAACTTATTTATGCCATGGACAAATGAAAAGATAATGATTGTACCTATTTACTATGCCTCCCCACGGGACAGAGTTAGACACCAGGGTCGTTTTTTAACGTGGAGAAAAGGTACAAAAATAAAAATTGTCTCAGTCGTGAAGGATTTCTTCTCCACCGAAAGAGAACAAGAAATAGAAGTGCAGCATCTGAAGAACAGATGGTATTTATTTGCTCCCCCACCGAGCAAATTAGGCACAAGGCCGATTTTTTATGTGAGGAGTGAAGGGAGGGGGAAGGGGAAAAGGGGACCAGCTCCCGAGAGGTGGGAAATGGGAGCTGGTTAAAGGTCAGGCATGTGGGGTTGCCCCCACATCTGGTCTTTGCTAGAGTAGCTAGTCATAGCTTGCAGTATCTGCCGGAACAGATGGTATTTATTTGCTCCCCCACCGAGCAAATTAGGCACAAGGCCGATTTTTAATGTGAGGAGTGAAGGGAGGGGGAAGGGAAAAAGGGGACCAGCTCCCGAGAGGTGGGTAATGGGAGCTGGTTAATGGTCAGGCATGTGGGGTTTCCCCCACATCTGGTCTTTGCTAGTCATAGCTAGTCATAGATTGCAGCATCTGCCGGAACAGATGGTATTTATTTGCTCCCCCACCGAGCAAATTAGGCACAAGGCCGATTTTTAATGTGAGAAGTGAAGGGGAAATGGGGACCAACTCCCTGGGGAGTAGGGGAGCTGGATAGTGACAATTGGTATGAAGGGTTGCCCCTACATTGACCAAGGTCTTATATGTGGGGTCGCCCCCACATATGGTCTTTGCTTGCAGTATCTGCCGGAACAGATGGTATTTATTTGCTCCCCCACCGAGCAAATTAGGCACAAGGCCGATTTTTAATGTGAGGAGTGAAGGGAGGGGGAAGGGAAAAAGGGGACCAGCTCCCGATAGGTGGGAAATGGGAGCTGGTTAATGGTCAGGCATGTTGGGGTTGCCCCCACATCTGGTCTTTGCTAGTCATAGCTAGTCATAGCTAGTCATAGCTTGCAGCATCTGCCGGAACAGATGGTATTTATTTGCTCCCCCACTGAGCAAATTAGGCACAAGGCCGTTTTTAATGTGAGGTAAAAACCAGCTCCCCTAAAAGTAGGCAAAAAGGGGGCACTCTGGTTACCAAAAATAATAATTGTCCCAGTATAGAGGGTTTCCCCTCCATTGACTGGTACAAATTATCTTAAGTGCAGCATCTGCCGGAACAGATACTACACTTTAATCTTGGCCAAAAGGCCAATGATGGTATTTATTTGCTCCCCCACCGAGCAAATTAGGCACAAGGCCAATTTTTAATGTGAGGAGTGAAGGGAGGGGGAAGGGAAAAAGGGGACCAGCTCCCGAGAGGTGGGAAATGGGAGCTGGTTAATGGTTAGGCATGTGGGGTTGCCCCAACATCTGGTCTTTGCTAGTCATAGCTAGGCATAGCTAGTCATAGCTTGCAGTATCTGCCGGAACAGATGGTATTTATTTGCTCCCCCACCGAGCAAATTAGGCACTAGACCGATATTTAATGTGAGGAGTGAAGGGAGGGGGAAGGGGAAAAGGGGACCAGCACCCGAGAGGTGGGAAATGGGAGCTGGTTAAAGGTCAGACATGTGGGGTTGCCCCCACATCTGGTCTTTGCTAGTCATAGCTAGTCATAGCTAGTCATAGCTTGCAGTATCTGCCGGAACAGATGGTATTTATTTGCTCCCCCACCGAGCAAATTAGGAACAAGGCCGATTTTTAATGTGAGGAGTGAAGGGAGGGGGAAGGGAAAAAGGGGACCAGCTCCCGAGAGGTGGGAAATGGGAGCTGGTTAAAGGTCAGGCATGTGGGGTTGCCCCCACATGTGGTCTTTGCTAGTCATAGCTAGTCATAGCTTGCAGTATCTGCCGGAACAGATGGTATTTATTTGCTCCCCCACCGAGCAAATTAGGAACAAGGCCGATTTTTAATGTGAGGAGTGAAGGGAGGGGGAAGGGAAAAAGGGGACCAGCTCCCGAGAGGTGGGAAATGGGAGCTGGTTAAAGGTCAGGCATGTGGGGTTGCCCCCACATGTGGTCTTTGCTAGTCATAGCTAGTCATAGCTTGCAGTATCTGCCGGAACAGATGGTATTTATTTGCTCCCCCACCGAGCAAATTAGGCACAAGGCCGATTTTTAATGTGAGGAGTGAAGGGGAAGGGAAAAAGGGGACCCGCTCCCGAGAGGTTGGAAATGGGAGCTGGTTAAAGGTCAGGCATGTGGGGTTGCCCCCACATCTGGTCTTTGCTAGTCATAGCTAGTCATAGCTTGCAGCATCTTCCGGAACAGATGCTACACTTTGATCTTGGCCAAAAGGCCAATGATTGTAAACACTGGTAATAAGTCAAATATAAACAAATCAGTTAGTCGTATCAAACATTTTGTAAGGGGAGGTAATTCATGATATATTATTATCACTTGTATAATTTTTATAATGGCGAAAGGAAAACATTGACTTACTTTGTTCAAGGCAGAATTGTGGAATATGAAAAACGTGGTCTTTCACACGGAGCAATTGCAAGCGAATTAAATTGGAATAAACGAGCCCTTACAAACGTTTGAAGAAATACCATTGAATGTGCAACAAAAAATCTGCTGGTTTTATTAGTTTCCGAATAATTCGGCGACACTTTAGCAGTAAACAGGTTTATGAAAAAGAAAAGTTTAAAAGCTACGTTTTATTTTTTTGCTTGCCTTAAAATTTTTGGCCTACAATTTGCTGAAGATAATCAAACTTGGCACATATAAAATATAAAAGCAAGTAATGTATTTTGACGAGAAAAAAATCTAACCTTGCTGACCATTTGACATTTCTCGAGTCGGTCTCCATCGCACGACTCAGGCCCTCTCTCTGCCGGCAGAAAATGTTCATAAATACATTAGACCTTTCTTGGTGACTTATAAAAGGAAAGGATGATCATGATTGTTTATTTTTCGTCTCTCTTCGCCTTTTCTTTTTCTGTTTTTATCAAATGCCATGGTACTCCCCTGATGAGAATGGCGAAAGACGTCTTGATGCAAGGGAATTCACTTCTCTGCTACTTATAAATGTTGTCACCCAACAAACTCATTTATATATATATATATATATATATATATATATATATATATATATATATATATATATATATACACATACATACATATATCTGTTGTGTTGATTAGTTTCCTAGATGTAAATCCAATAAAACTCGCGTAATTATTAAAGAGTGCTGGTATATAGTTATTCTCCGAGGAATAAAAAATAAAAAACGAGACATAAATAAACGAAAGATAAATAATTATAATATATAAACTAATAAATAAAAATAACACTTGTCAGAATGAAATTCAAGTCACGACCAATAAAAGATATACAACCATAAAAACAACATAAAGATGTGGGAAAATTGGAATCAAGGGCAATAAATAACCGACAAGCTAAAAGTACTACTTAGCACGCCCTACTAATGATTGATCGATGCTGAGACAGGGCGCAGAAAATAGCTAAAGATTCCCGATTTCAGCGTCAGAAAATAACTACGAGTGAGTCCGATAGTACCGCCAGGTCTTCTGTAAGTGTTGTCTCTTAAGTCTTCAGCTACCTACCGAAACGTTTGTTACAACCAGACAGAGATGGGTGGATTGAATATATATATTAATAAAGAATAAGAGTTCAATAGAACTGTTGTTTTAATTTGAATAAAATAAAAAAACCGCATGAAACCAAATCACAACGTAATATTAGGAAAATAAACAAATATTTTTGCTTGTTTAAATTCATTACAAATATATTTAGGAGGTAGACTCCATCTTCAGTGTGATGTTTTGTTTCTTTTGCTTTCTTTTTTTTTTCTCCCTTGCCATGTTTTAAATTTGGAGCACAGTTCAAACATTTCAAAATACAACCGCCAGATACAACGCGCGGTTCTATACAAACAGACTTCTTGCTCCAAAGTTAGAACATGGCAAGGAAGAAAAAAAAAGAATAAAAAAGAAACAAAACAACACACTGAAGATGGAGTATACCTCCGAAATATATTTGTGATGAATTTCAAACAAGTAAAATGTTTGTTTATTTTCCTTATATTACGTTGTAATTTGGTTTCAAGCGCACTTGATGCGTATTTTATTTTATATAAATCTCTCTCCATATATATTTATCATATAATTCGTTCTATATATATATATATATATATATATATATATATATATATATATATATATATATATATATATATATATATATATATGTGATGAAAATAATGGAAATAGTATTCCGACAAAATAGAGAAAATAAAAAAAGGAACAAACCGTATTATGTGTTCATGGGGCTCACCCAGAGGAAGTCTCGAAATAAAGACGAAACGTTGGTGAACACATAATACGGTTTGTTCCTTTTTTATTTTATTTTCTCTCTCTCTCTCTCTCTCTATATATATATATATATATATATATATATATCCATCTATCTATCTATCTATCTATCTATCTTTCATTCTTTCTTCCTTCCTATCTATCTATCTATCTATCTATCTCCCTATGTATCTATTTCTCTCCATATCCACCTCAATATATTTCGTTATTTCTAGATTTTTATCTCTATTTCTTTATCTTTTTCTCTTTTTATTCTCTATCTATTCTTCTCTTTTTCCACTTATCTATTCATATCTATCTTAGTTTGTTACAAACTCTACGCAAATCATTCTAAAATTCACCAACACATAATAAAGCATCTGCGAATTTTTTTATTTTTTTATTTTTTTTACCTATTCAGAATTAACAAGAACCGAAAAAGAAACATGTTTGCAATGCCGACAAAATCTCGCGACTTCTCATCGTTTCGGAGAGTGTGTTAGATCTTTATGCCGACCACCAAACGAGTATCCCTCCTGCACAACATCAACGCAGCTTCCTCGTTCAGACATTTTTAGTTCGCAATTCTTAGTCATTTATAACAGCAGTACTTCCTTTCTGTAAGCTAAGTCAACCAGTATAACTTTTACACTCATCAAATTTAATTTTTTTTTTGAAAGAAAAATAACGACGGTAAGAAGAATAGAGAAAGAATAAAACATGTGGGTCACATGCAAGTAGACATAAATAGGTTTATGAAGCAAGAAAGGCAGTGCGCGAGAGAGGGAGGGGGTTTGTTAGGGGAGAGAGAATGCGAGAAAGAGAAATTAAATGAGCAAGAGAGAGGGTGATAGAAAGATTGATAGAATAACATACAGAGTGACAAAAAAGGTTGATTGAGTAAAGGATAGCTGTTTGAGATACAATAAAAAAAGAAGAAAAGTGATACAGATTGATTAAGCAAGGGAGAGGGTATGGTGGAGGCTGTTTTGGCAAATTGAAAAACGATGGAGAGAGGAGATGATTGAATTTGGAGACAGTAAGAGAAATTCATTGGGCAAAGGAAGGCTAGAGACAGAAGTAGGTTAATTAGGCTAAGTGAGAGAGGAAGTAAGTAGGACTGATTAAAAATCAAGGCAAAAATGAAAGATTTTTCAATAAAAGGGGCAAAGGAAAGATAGTTTGGTTTAATAAAAAGAGGGCGAGAGAGTGAGAGTTCGCGTGAGTGAAGGAAAATAGTGAGGGGGGACAGTGTAGTTGAATCAGAGAGAGGGTAAGAGTGAGAGTTGCATTCAGAGAGAGGGCGAAAGAGTGACGATTTAGGCGAAAAAGAAAAACGACGAGTAAGAAATTGGAGCAAGAGAAAGGGCGAGAGAGAGAGAGAGAGAGAGTTTGAGCAGGTAAGTAAGGGGCAGAGATAGAGAGTTTGGTTGAGCAAGGGAAAGGAGAAAAACAGTTTGGTTGAGAAGGAGAGAGAACAAAATAGTGGCAGTTTTGTTGAGCAAAAGAGAAGGAGAGATTGTTTATTGGAGCAAGGTAAAGGACGACGAAGATGGTTTGATTGAGGAAGAAAGAGGTGACAGGAAAAGTGTAGTTAAGTTAAGCAATAGGGCGAGAGACAAAATTTATTTATGCAAGAAAGAGGATAGAGGGGCAATATTGTTGAGCAAGCGAAAAGGAGAGAGACGGGTTGCTTGAGCAAGAAAGTGGCTTATTTAAAAATAAAAAAAGAGGAGAAAAAGAGTTTAGTTGTACAAGAGGGAGAGGAAGCGGGTACGAGAGAAGGAATGATTAAAGAGAGCTAGTTGACATGAGAGAAAAGTATGCTAATGAGCAAGAAAGGGGGGTAGTGAATGGCTGATTAAACTAAAACAGAGAAAAAGATAAGAGATCGATTAAACAAGATAATAGATAATAGAAAAGTGTTGTTGAAGTAAGAGGGAGGACGAGAGAGACAGACAGACTGAGAACTGAATAGCGAAATATAATGAAAATAGAAAAAGTAACCTGTTAAATACTTTCTTTCTGTAAACAGAAAATTCAAAAGGGTTAAATTATTGATTATCCAATAAAACCTTTTGAGAATAGAAAAATCGCAATTTTTATTTATCTTTTTAGTCTTTAATTATATTTTTCATTTGCTCGAACTGGTTTCAAACTAAACATTGGATACAGAAAATGGACAGTTCTCTTAAATATTTTATATGTTAAAACATATATAAGTGCTTGCATATGTTTAAATACATATATTCATATATATATATATATATATATATATATATATATATATAACTACAATGCATACATAGTAATATTATTTAGTTTTAAAAGAAGAAATAACTATACTACTCAGTGCACGAGCATATGTGCATGCAATTATTTCATATCGTGTAATCTATAATATAAAGCTGAACGTCTGTGCGTCTGTCTGGTCACGAATAGGCTCCTATATGGTTGACTATTTTAGAAAACTGATCACATATAATGATAGAAGATGTATCGAGACACAGGTATGGGTATGTTTGATCTGGCATAATGATGATTCATTAAAATTGTGGGGTCTGCGTACGTGCCTGGTTCACAAAGTATGGAAATAAAAAAATTCAAAATTAAAAAACGTTTACAAGTGTTTTTGATATACATGTACATAAGAATACTTTCATAAGTATGTTTTAACTTAAATAGGGATGGTATAATAAAATTGTGGGGTCTGCGTTCGCGTCTGGCCTCCATAGAATGGAAATAGGCACAAATTTTAATAAAGACGTTTCATATCTATCTGCGTAAGTATACTTTGATAATTATGTTTCAGTTTGAAGAAATATGGTATAATAAAATTGAGGTGTTCGTTCGCGCCTGACCTTCATAGAATGGAAATATGTCACAAAGTTTAACAAAGTTTTTTAATATAGATCCACAGAATATTGTGATAAGTGTTTCAGTGTGAACAGGTCTGGTATAATAAATTATGGGGTTTATCTATTTTATTTTTACTTTCATCATATTTTGCTTTGGTTTTGAACGACGGGTACTTTTGCTAGCATATATATATATATATATATATATATATATATATATATATATATATATATGCATATATATATCGGTTGGATATATATATATATATATATATATATATATATATATATATATATATTGGTAATTTAGGAATATATATATATATATATATATATATATATATATATATATATATATATATATATATATAAAGGCATAATTGTATATCAAAGAAATCAATACATTTTAATGAAGTATGCAAATAGTCAAGTAGAAAGTATTACTATTTGGCACCGTCAAAGGGAGGTAATTCAATTGGAAATTTTGATTATTGGTTCACCTGTATTTTACATGAATTTGTATTTGTTAAGTTAAATATATTCATACATATACACTCCGCTCATACAAACATACATATATGCACATACACACAATCGAACTATATAAACATATATATAGTTATGTTAATGCTAAATTTGATGGCGATTCCTTATAAATTATTACTTTATGTTTCTTATTCATACTATTTGTTATTTCAGTTAGATTGTGATTCAATTTTTCATTTATAATTGCACAAGCAAAACATAGTTTTCATAAGATATTTGTTAATAATATCTCATGAATTCCTACCAGGTTCTTGAAGATAGATGACCATATCATTTATATAATATTCATATGATTCTATGAGATTCTATTTCTTGTAAATTTACCGCTTTGTTACTTTTTTAATTAATTTTTTATTTAATAATATATTCTATTATATTTATTTATTTGTTTATTTTATTTTTGTTTTAATTTTTACTTTTATTTTTTTTTCACCTGATAGCTATTAAATAACGATAACTTAAATTTACCTAATCGGGATTTAGGTGAGGCAGTAAATATTTATTTCTATGCAAACCACATTGTAAGAATTTTTACCGTTTATATCACGAATTTTCCTTAGATACTATTATATAAGTTTCCAGGGTGCAGGGATTGTAGCTTACAGATTTGTTAGGTGTATATTTCTTAGCTTTTCCTAGTGATGACCATTTCAATTTGTATTCTATTTCATTTATTCGTAGTTCCTTAACCCATTAAGCTAAAGATGCTGATTTCTTATTAGTTATCTCATTTTTACTTTAATAAAGGCTATATATATGAAGAATCTGTCCTTAAATTGAGACCGTCAATTATATATACGTGTGAGTTCTATTACTTTCGGTGATTGCACATGTTTTTACAATGTCAGAGAAAGGCATTTACCATCCAAAAGACATTTGTTTTTATTTCCACAGTTACAGATAGTTTCATTATCAATGTTATGACTACTAAAAATGAAACTTTTATATATACTCTGTTCTAAAATTTAGCATACCTTGAATTTCTAAACAAAACGGATTGGTATACACTAAGAGTGAAAGATAATTGATAAAAAAAACTACATATACATGTAGAGAGAGAGAGAGCGAGAGAGAAAGAGAGAGAAAGAGAGAGAGAAAGAGAGAGAGAAAGAGAGAGAGAAAGAGAGAGAGAAAGGGAAATAGAAAATAAGTTAAGAAGATGAAGCATAAAGTTACATAAGAACTTTATTATCTAATTAGGTCAATATGGACTACTGAAAGGCAATTAAGAGAGAAACCTCTTTAGGCTGTGGTACATCGAAACTTAATACTTCTCGTCAGAAGAGGAGAAAATCCGTCATTATACAAAAATAAAGGTAGATATTAGATTAGATTAGAAATAGCAAATGATTTGAGATTACAACTGGAAAAAATTATGTTGTAGGGACGACATGATGTGGAAAAAAGAAAGAAGAGATAGAAAATACAATAACTGCTAAAAGAATATATAAAATAATATATAAAAAATGATATACCAATAAAAAAAAATTTAATTCATAAAACTTTTTAAACAATTTTTAAAAACTTTTAAAGATTTTAAATATCTAGTACACTTGTATGCAGTTTAGTCCAGAAAAAAATATTTCAATGTCTTTAATGAGTCCGATTACACCTTAGGGCTTTTGCCCTAATGCGTAATCCGAAAAAGTAAACCAGATTCAGGTGCTTCAGGGGTATTATCTCTTAAGGAAACGTGTATCACCGTTCCAAGTGCATAAAATATACACCCATGCATATGAAAAGTGTTTTAAAAACGATTCAAAAGCGGTTCTCTATTAATCCAAAATAGGTTTCAAGCACAATCAATTTTTCTTTTTGGATGTTGACTGGTTGTGTACAAATCCTAAGAGCTATAGAAGCCTTCTATCGTGTTTGGAAGTGACACAATGTTCAACAAGCGAGATCAGAGATTCGTCCTATCCAATTTATGTTCTCTACTAATCAAATTTATCACAACAGGGCCATTACCATCACTCGCAAAATGTATCGTAGCATTGCCACGATTAATAAGGACGTGTCAGGGTTATGTCCTTTGCTGAAGTTTTAACTTAGTGCCACATAACGCCACCTCACATTTTCGAAGTTGGCATGAAATTCGACACCAAAGTGTACTTGGAGTGCTGCGGAGTGTGGTGATCCCCTGGTGCAATCATCGTGGCCGCTGGCAGACCCTGGGTGTGGCAGCAGGACGTTTGGTCATGCGCCGAGACCATCACAAACATGATCTCCCACAACACAGTGTGTGTGTGTTTGTGTGTGTTTGTGTGTGTGTGTGCATTGTGAGAGAGAGTTTTATGCAAAATTCGTTACATGATTTAATAAAATTTATGCTAAAAACACGTCATCTTGATTACACTTGTTTACGAAATGCTACGAAATCCATGCAGTTTATTATAAATACACATTATTTTCTTTAGAAACTTTAATCCAACATAAAAACAAACAAATAAGCTAAACGAGGAAATAATAAGTTTAATATTTATCAATCAGTCCAATGAATAGATTTAAAAGTTAAAAATGAAGCAATGTGATGTCATAATACAAATGTCATATATATATATATGTATGTGTGTGTATGTGTGCGTGTATGTGTTTGATGTAACAATATGCATGCAATATATATATATATATATATATATATATATATACATATATATATATACAGGGTGACCCCCCCCCAAAAAAAAAAAACAAAAGCTAAATGGAGGCCATCTAGAACATATGCTGTAGAACGGAGAAAAAAAGGCCAAAGACCCTAGTGTTTTGATGTGATGTTTTGAATATAATAATAAACTAGTTATGACCAAAAGTTTATTTCATTCGGACAAAACACTAAGATTAATTAGATTTGGGGGCCGTTTTTGGGTGTCACCCATATATATATTATTCTTACGACATAATATATTTTGTTTCCGTATTTGCTGTTTGTTTGTTTTCTCTATAAACATATGTATTATCTATTCGCAATAATCCTTTCTTTCTTTACTGTTTTTCTAATACAATCGCGCATCTCCTTACATTCTGCACTGTTTGTTTTGCGGTGTATAATCCTCTGTTTCAGTTATTTATTGCCAAATAA
>NC_136496.1:119102961-119190461 GCF_053919585.1 Euprymna scolopes
TGAAACTAACAACCCAGTCGCCATTTTTATTATAAAACTCATAATGGTAACCGGTTTCAATAGACTCATAAAATTTTAAAGAGTCGTCATTAAATTTGACTCCCTTTTTGTAAAAAGCTGTTTTGTGAAACAACGAAGATTTAATTGTTTTTATTTTTGTTCCAATTTTAGTGTGAAAATTTTTGACTCGAAAAATTATTCTATTTTCGAATCTCCGAGAAACGGTTTTCATTCTTCAGATATTCAGATATTTCGAGCTGTTCGCCACAAAGAAATGGTAGATCAATAGTTGCCTTTGAAGGTGCATCGCGTCACGAGGAAATTTAATCAGGATATTGGGGTCATTGCGGAGATTCGGGGGTCTAAAGTTCGGCAAGAAATGAAAATGCACATCTCGACAATAAAGCGATATCATTCGATTGTTTTCCTTTTTTCTATTCATCTATTCTATTATTCTATCTTTCTAGTGCCACGTTTCCTTTAGTCAATCTCTCTCCCTCTCTCTCCCTTTATCTTTCTTTCTCTCTTACAGACACACACTCTCTTTTTCTAAATATGTATATATACACACATACACACATACATACATACATACATACATACATACCTGTATACGTAGTTTTGCTGTTGCTTTTTTAAACGATATTAAGGTTATGGTCTCCACGTTGGAGATCTGGTGTTTTCTTAGAAATTCGCCCTCTTTTTATTTGGACGTGTTTATTTATTTATTATTTGTTAAAAACAGTAATCTACGTGCACACATATTTCGGGGTCCTACCCCTCTTCAGCGTAGCTTGACTGTTGTTAGGACTCGAACCCCGGACCTTATGTATTTCAGTCCAGCTTCTTAATCCATCATCTATCATTAATCCAATCTATCATGCCATAGACATACCTATATATGTACACACACACACACACACACACACACACACACACACACACACATATATACACACAAACACACACACACATATGTCAGTGGATAAGTATATTTTAAAAAATAAAAATAATATATATGCCACTCCCCGTTTAGGGGGTACCAGATTGGTCAAAGGGAAAATTATTTCCCAACACGCATTTAGGTAAAAATGCACTTTCGTATAAATACTTGAATTCATTCAAGAAAGTATCACTAACAAAAACAAATGAAAACATATATATATATATATATATATATATATATATATAGAGAGAGAGAGAGAGAGAGAGAGGAGAGAGAGAGATGTCTGAGCTACTGACAGATGTATACGAAAAGTTAAAAATCAAGCGTCTTTAAAATATGAATGTTTAATTTTGCGCATAAGCAAAAGTAACAGCAAGATTACGCTTCTTTTTTTACTTAACTTGCCAAGTTCAACTGTTTGCTTTCAATTTTGACCCTTTAGTAGCAACTTTTTCCGTCTAAAAAGATAGACTAAGGTCTATATACCCTATATATACAACTTCAACTCTGTAACCCAAATATTCAAAGAGGAGTTTCATAGATATTTTTCGCTCACACACTGACAAAGTCACTTTATATATATGTATATATATATATATATATATATATATATATATATATATATATATATATATATATATATATATAGTTAGTTAGTTGGTTAGTTAGTTATAAAATATATATGACGATTAAGCTACACTGAATATTCCGCGTTTCATCCACACTAGGATTCTTCAGGCTTATGTGCATAAGCCTGAAGAATCCTATAGTTGGATGAAACGCGGAATATTCAGTGTAGCTTAATCGCCATATATATATTTTATAACTAACTAACTAGCTCTACCTACGTATTGAGCACTTTTGAAGTAAATACTTGAAGTTTACGCATAAATTTATACTTTCGTATATTAATTTTATGTGAGTAAATGAAGTAGTTATATATATATGTGTGTGTGTGTATATATATATATATATGTGTGTGTGTGTGTGTGTATACGTGTACTAGAAGGTTTTCATCTTACATTCTACGCAATTATGCAGAATATAGAAACTATGCATAAATAGAATTTAGCTTAATAGTGGAATGAAACAAATCATCTAATAAGAAGTCATAAAAATACGTACGTCATTAATAAACGATCGTTTTTGCAAAGAAATGTGCAAATTAGTTAACATTCATGTAGTCGCTCGCATATCCATGATTAAGTATATTAAGAAGTACGTTCTAATAGTTTACAAATAGAAAAAGTAGGCTTTTCAATATTAATGTTAGAGCGAGAAAAAACTGAACTTTATAGGCATCAGGATACATGACTATAACTTTAGGTATTTTTGTGTATTTATATTCATATTA
Organism: Euprymna scolopes; assembly: GCF_053919585.1. Lineage (NCBI taxonomy): Eukaryota > Metazoa > Mollusca > Cephalopoda > Sepiida > Sepiolidae > Euprymna > Euprymna scolopes. Next base: position 119,105,262 of record NC_136496.1, read on the forward strand.
AAAGCCATTTTTCTATTTATTAAAAAAGAAAATACAACTTTGTTATACGTGGATCATTGAATTGCATTCATCTGCAAAAGATGTAGCTAATTTGCATATTCTTTTAAACATTCATTTTAATTAATTCTCTATTAGTTCTTTGTTTATGATCATCTTTAATTAACTATTACGTGTAATTATATTCATGCAGATATTCTACTTGATTTATCCTTGCGCAATATTTGCGTAAAAATGTTATAGAAAACGCAAACCTCTTTCCATATATATTTATGTATGCGTATATATATTTGTTTAAAAAGTTTGCCTGCCTAATTCCTCTGTCAGTTTTTTTTCTTTTTTGTCTACAAACATAAAACTTTATATATATATATATATATATATATATATATATATATATATATATATATATATATATATATATAGGGTATTCGAGCCCATGCGAAACTTTATATTTGTGTTGTAACCGGGGAAAATCTCTTTAAAAGTGTGAAAATTTAAAAAATGAAATTTGTCAGGTGAACGTCGAACGGCAGCATTAAGAATATGCATGCGTAACGTAATAGCTAGTGGTTCATGTTTTAATATTTAGCCTTGCAACGAACATGTCTTCATAGATCGGGCATTAACGGCAAACAACAAAAAAAAAAGGAAATCGTAAGTAAAACGTTTTGGTTTTGATTCTCGATAGTAGCGCACGATCATTTCTTTTTAAACTGTTTAAATCAATACTCAATATTGGATCCAATATAATATAATAATAAATACGAAATCTGCATTAATCAAAATATCATGTTTCAGCGTATTTTACGATCGGGCAATGCTAGGCGGCTTGCTAGTATATATATTGTTTATTAAAATATAATTATCCATTGACACGTGTTTCGTCGTCTACGACTCATCAGAGTAGCTGAATCTAGCGAGATTCGAAATTGATAAGAAGCCTAAATTCTTACCGCGGGGCCATCTCTCATGATTGTTTTGGATATATCGCGATTTACGTAGATGTTATTTTATTTGTTTTTGTTTTTGCGATACGTTTTAAATGAAAGCCATTATTTATACGAAAGTGCATTTTTACCTAAATATATAGGTATGTATATGGAGAGAGAAGGAAAGGACGAGGAAGCGTGAAGGGAGAAAGGCGATAGACCGAGAGATGGACTGATAGAAGATGGCGAAACATAAAGGATATACGGCTGAAAAAAACATAGTTTTCTTTTGGAGCATTAACATGATACGAAATAGTGAGTTGGTTAAAATATACGTTCAAGAAGGACAAGACGACTTTTATTTATTTATTTTTTTTGTCAAACATTTTATTTTCATTATTTATTTATTATAACATTTTTTTCTTTTTTTTTTTTTTTTGGCGGTTGGTATTTCATCCTTCTTCGCCTCTTCTCACATTCGCGCGCGCCAGAAAATCGATGGCTGGCTTTTCAAAGTCCGTTTTTATGATCTCCATCTGCGTCTGTCAGGCTCTCACTGACCTCTTCCAATGAATATGGTAGCCAAGTGTTAGGCGAGGGGACGGGGGATAGAATTATACCATAAAGTCCGTGTCAAACGCTGACTTGTATAATGGATTTGCTGCCGACATGTCAGCCTTTAAAAATAAAAACATGTCCAAAATTGCATAGCATGCCAAGAGAACGGTAGGAGAGGAAAACACTGGAGCTTGTTGCCATAGCAACGAGGTTGCCTCTATTGATAAGGCTCAAACGGGTCGAATCATCATCATCGTCTGCAGCGATATATATTGACAAGTTAGTAGTATATTAAAGCTGTGATATTGTTGTCGGTGACAAGTGCTCATCTGCGTGTATGTGCGTGTGTGTGTCGGTAACGTTTTTCAACATGTTTTATTTACGTAATCATTAAAACAAATTCTCAAGCGATCCCTATGATAAACAATCGTGGTAAGAGTAACGAATACTTAAAGAATTTCGAAACCAAGCAATTATAATAACAAACATAGATTTATATAAAACCCATTAGAATAAACTTTTCTGCGTAAGACTTTAACGTGGGGAAATGATTTGTAAGAGTCTTTGGGCTCCAAAAAAAATGATGATAAATCGTTGACGTTTAAATGAAAAGTGTTCCGCCATTTTATTTGGTATTCCATTTTTCAAGTGTTTTCTAGTCTTCTTTATTTTTAATTTTTAAGAAACTCTTACAAAGCGATCGTGCACGTTTAAATATTCGGGTTACCTTGATAATTTCATTCTGATGCGTTTTATATAAAACTAGCGGGGGGGGGGTACCCGGCGTTGCCCGGGTGTTTGTAGGTGTGTGTATGGGGGGGATAAGTAATAACCCTGAAACGATGTTAAAAAAATCGGAAAAACCAAAACCAAAAAAGAAAAAAAAAACGCTGTGTGTATAGGGGGGAAGTAAACTAAAGAATAAGCGAAGTAAAAAAATAAAGAAACGTTGCCACGATGTAAAAGAAAAAAAAATAGTTTTGGTCGTGATGCTGGATTGAATCCGGGAGTCTTGACGCGGAGGTGAAACAAACTCCAACCACTTAACCGTGTAGGCCAAGAGTAAGAGGAATTATAGTGTTAAAATAAGGCTTATAAAGCGAGTGAAAGAAGTTTGATTGACAGATAGCCACTAAATGAAGTCATCGCGGGAGCGTTACGAGATGACGTAGCAGTATTTTATTTTTTTGTTTTATTTCACATTAGCGTTTATTAAATTACGTATTTCGTTTCCTGTCTGGACATCTCTCTCTATCTGTCTGTCTCTCTCTCTTTCTCTCTCTCTCTCTCTGTTTACGTTTGTGTATGTCTCTCTCTCACTTCGTCTTCCTTACTCTAAAGACTGTTACTAAAAATGAAAATGGCGTCTGGCTGTTTTTTTTTGTAAAAACTTCGATCGTTAATGTTTTTTGTAAGCGTATTTTTTTTACTTCACATTTTTGGCTTGTTATTTTTCGTTTAACTATCGTATCTAACTATTTTAAATGTGCTAATAACTTTGGTAACGTTGTCATGGCGTAGAAGTTCATAGTTTAGCTTGTGTGAGGGTTAATTTTTTTTTTAATTCAGACTGCCATTAGAGCTTGCTGACGTCAAGATCACGTGAGGTGACTCAGCGGGTTTTAAATACAAGTTGACCCAAAATAAACGGCCCCGTGTATACTTTATGTAGAAGAGTTGGCGCCTGTATTTTTTTGGGCAGTTATAAATCGATTTAAAAATATGTAATGTTTAACATTAAAATGTCACTTTTTGCCCCCCCCCTGCAAAAAATCGATCAGTTGATGCACTACTGATGGTCCTTTTGAGCTAATATTTCGATATTTTTCGTCCGGAGGGTGAGGCTTTTATATGATACCAAGTTCGTGAATTTTTGTTCCGTCGGTCAAAAGCTTTTAGCAGACACACACACATACATACATAGATATATACATTTTCGCTTTTATATATATATATGTTATGTTCTTCTGGGGGAGAGTACGAGTTATGGCGTATTAACTATTCTGTACTTAAACTAATATTCTTTACATGGACTTCGTGATCTTACATCATAATATGCGGATTCCGTAGATAATTTAATTCAAATAGGTTTTATATAACTTTTAGTTTTTTTGTTTTTTGTTTTTTTTGAGGAAGTCCATGTTCTGGAGTTTTTACTATTCTGTACTTTGACCAATATTTTTTATAGAGACTTCGTGATCTTGCATCATAGTATGCGGATACCGTAATTGTATTCTCATTCGTTTCTATTAATTTTATGTTTTTTTTTTAGGGAGTCCGAGTTCTGTAGTGTTAACTATTCTGTACTTTTATTAGAATCATTTGCATGAACGTCGAGATTTAAGCAATTTCAGCGACCTATCACTTTAGGCGCAGTATTACGTATTTATTAAATTAATTGTCTTACTTAAATTGTATTTTTCGATCGCACACACTGAGGATTGAACCTTCAACATATAGATGAACATCACTTTTTACAATTGATTTTTCCACGCACTCTAACTACTGCATAAGGATCCTTGATGACATTCTTCTGAAGGTTGAAGGCCCAATCGTCAGTTTGGGTGACCGAAAAATACAATTGCAAATTACTTAGGACCTCTAGGGGGAACCTGGGGCAAAACGAGATACTTAAGGGGAAAAACTGTCGTCAAAGGTAGCATTGTCATATAAACCATATTCTGTGTACTGAACATTTAAAGTATTGGAAAACAATTCCACAACAACAAAAACGATGAGAAATTATTTTCAAAAGAAATAAAAATTTATTCAGCTAACTGTATTGTCCCGTTTTGCCGCATGCTTGGGGCAAAACGAGACGGATCTTTGTCTGAATAAGTCAGTCTTCACAGAGCTCACAAATGAAGATTGGGGTCTTGTTGCATTCGTCTAGACCTGCACAGCCGTAGTGTGCCCATTTCCTAGTGTCCCCTTGACAGGCTACCCAGCTTTCTGCACTCTCAGTGCAGATCAAAATAGATAAATTTTGAATACTTACCCCTTTTTGATGTACGGGGCTGAATAAAACACTGGTAGACGTTGGCGGCAAGGCGTTACCACTTGATCTCAGACTCCTCACGAAAGAGCTCTCTCTCACTCTCTCTCTCTCTCTCTCTCTCTCTTTCTCTCTCACTCTTTCTCTCTCTCTGTTTCAGTTATCTATGGTGTCTCGTTTTACCCCGCTATCTCATTTTGCCCCAGGTTCCCTTATTCAGTCATGGCTCAGGGAACACGAACACGTTACCCTCGTGAAGTAAATAAAGGGTCCCGCTCGAAATTCATCATTACTATTTGATAGTTTTATAATTATCAATAAGCTAAGATTTTATATTCGCATTCAACTTGTAACATTTTACAAAAAGAATAGTTTTCAATCTGTCTAGACCATTTCCTGTCGTAATGATTGAAACATGCACGTGCTGAAATCTTTTTAGGCTGACCTTAATTTTAAACAAAGCAGATAGCCATTAGTCGCGTGCTCTCGTATCCTTAATGAATGCGTGAATGTTGGGTTGACATGAAATTCTTAAAAATAAACTAAAATGACCGAAAAATAGGGCGGAATAACTTAAATAAATAAAAAGTAAATGACTTAGAATGACTTTAATGAATTTAAGGATAAATTGAATGACCTTAAGAATGACTTAAATGCTTAAAAATTAACTGGAATCCTTCAAAAACAACTTGAATGATTTGGAGAATTGACTTGAATGGCTTTGAGACTGACTAGTTGTAAAGTGGGTGATCATTTTACATTAAATTAATACAGAAAAGTGATCCCCCACTTTATATCACAAAGTTACAAACATAAGTACAGCATGCTGATCTTGGCCAAAACTCCCAGAAAAGTGGTATTTATTTGCTTCCCCCACCGAGCAAATTAGGCACAAGGCCGATTTTTAATGTGATGAGTGAAGGGTAAATGGGGACCAACTCCCCGGGGAGTAGGGGAGTTGGATAGTTACAATTGGTATGAAGGGTTGCAACTACATTGACCAAGGTGTTATATGTGGGGCTGCGCCCACATATGGTCTTTGCTTGCAGTATCTGCCCGAACAGATACTACAATTTCATCTTGGCACAAAAGGCCAAGAAAAGCGTATTTATTTGCTCCCCCACCGAGCAAATTAGAATACAGGCCGATTTTTAATGTAAGAAGTGAAGGTGAAATGGGGACCAACACCCCGGGGAGTAGGGGAGCTGGATAATGACAATTGATATGAATGGTGGCCCTTATATTGACCAAGGTCTTATATGTGGCGTTTCCCTCACACATGGTCTTTGCTTGCAGTATCTGCCGAAAAAGATATTACACTTTGATCTTGGCGAAAACGCCCAGAAAAGTGGTATTTATTTGCTCCCCCACCGAGCAAATTAGGCACACGCCGATTTTTAATGTGCGGAGTGAAGGGGAAATGGGGACCAACTCCCCGGGGAGTAGGGAAGCTGGAGAGTGACAACTGGCATGAGGGATTGCCCCTACATTGACCAATAACTTATATGTGGGATTGCCCCCACATATGGTCTTTGCTAGCAGTATCTGCCGGAACAGATACTACACTTTGATCATGGACAAAAAGCCTCAGAAAAGGGTATTTATTTGCTCCCCCACCGAGCAAATTGGCACAAGGCCGATTTTTAATGTAAGGAGTGAAGTAGAAATGGGGACCAACTCCCCGGGGAGTAGGGGGGCTGGATAGTGACAATTGCTTTAAAGGGTCGCCCCTACATTGACCAAGGTCTTATATGTGGGGCTGCCCCCACATATGGTCTTTGCTTGTGGTATCTGCCGGAACAGATAGTACACTTTGATCTTGGCCAAAAGGTCAAGAAAAAGCTTAAAAAGCTAAGAACAGAAACTATTAACAACAGACCTTTGATCTTAACCAAAAAGGCCAAGCACAAAAGTGTTACGGACCGACCGACCGACGGAGTGACTTATAGACTCGCTTGCACGCGACTAAAAATTAAGTCTGCGATCGTCATTTCTAATTGAGCCACCCATGCGGATGAATTTTTTTTTTTTTTTTTTTTTGTATCCATCTTATTTCTCAAATCCACTCCACTGGGGATCAACCTTCTTGGACTACTGCACTTTTGGCAAAAACAGTTTCCATGATTTAAGCAGCGTTGAAAATTTTACAACCAGAATAATTCTTATCATTTGGATTTAAATTTCGAATTTGATTCTTTCTAAAGATTTATTTTCGCCATTAGATCATCTTTGAAAGAGTCTTCATGCAGTTTTATGCCCGGTTCGCTTTTATTATTTTTTTTACATCTTCTACATTTATTCACTCGTTGTTTTTTTTAAGGACATGTATCTTTTTTTGAAATTTATGACTATAATAATTTGTAGTTTTATTTAATGTCGTAACAAGCAAATTCTAACATTGCTAAAAATATAATTTGCTGATTACTTTCTGTCCTCTGATATATAAGTATTATTAATTAAATATAAGTATTTATAAATTTATTTATTTATTTTTCCCATTTAGTGTCTTTTAAAACTCTTGCTGACATTTTCTTAAGTAATATCCTGTACATTTCAGTTGACCTTTTTTTGCCCTATATATTTTCGCGCCTTTTACATCCTTTTTGTCTGGGTCATTTTGACATTTGTTTTTCTATCTTATATTTAATTCTATCACCATTTAATTTTCTTTTCCGCTTCTTCTTCCCTGATCTTTCTTATTATATCTCGGCAGTCGCGTGAAAAGCATATCTTATTTTTCTTTTATTAATATTATTGGAATTTTTCCCTTTTCTTTTCTTTGTACATATTTGTGAAATATTCCATGGATTTCAGCCTGTTGGGTTATTTTGGACCATCTTCCAATTACGTGATTTCCTTGGATTTTATTTATGGAAATGGAAACTCAATTAACTTTCTTGGAGTTATATTTTTGGATTATACCGTCATTGGATTATTTACCTTTCACCAGACTATCCATTCACGTGTAATTACCTTTTTCTTCGCCATATACCCTCTGCTTCACTTTTTATTATCAAGTAAGATCTTTGACTTACTTGTTGTTTCATCAAATACTTTTGTATGCAAAATCCGATCCCGCATTTTGCTAATTCCTACCCTCTGATGAGAAGGAAAGTATTTCTTCGAAACTCCGCGGATTAAAGACTATCTACTTATCAAATGTTTCCTTTTCAGATTAAATATGTTTTTAACTCTTTTTCAAAGTGTTTTTTAATATGTTGTATTAACTGTTTGCTCCCATTATAAGCTCTATCTCCTATTTGGTTTTATCGAGCTTTTACATGCGGTTGAGATTACTTTATAAATATTAATTCTTTAATATTTATAATATACTTTAGTTTTATCATCTTGGATCATGTTGGTAAATTTAATTGTAAGTTTTATTATATATATATATATATATATATATATATATATATATATATATATATATAGCTTTAATTATTTGATAATGTTTACGTCAAATTTTAACGATTTTTTTTCTTTTCAGGTATGTACACACATTGTTTACGGTTGGTAATGTATTTATTAATATATCTTTCATCTGTCTGTTAAATATGTGTTTATACATATATATATATATATATATATATATATATATATATTCTTCGTTAATAAATGTGTTTCGATATATACATACATGTATATATATATGCATGTGTGTATATATGTATATATATATATATATATATATATATATATATATATATATATATATATATACTACATTAAAAATGTGTTTGGATATATTTATATATATATATATATTCTTCATTAAACAAATGTGTTTGGACATATACATACATGTATATATATATATATATGCATGTGTGTATATATGTATATATATATTATTTTTAAAATATAATTATCCACTGACACGTGTTTCGTCGTCTATTACTCATCAGAGTGGCTGAATATATATAGATATGCATGTGTGTATATATGTATATATATATATATATGTATACTTATTAAAATAAATGTGTTTGGATACATACATACATGTATATATATATATATATATGTATGCATGTGTGTATATATGTATTAGTGTTGGGACGATTTATCGGAAGCAAGAATCGGAAAAATAGAAGTTTTTTGGGGCATCGGAATCGGAACAATTGTCGCATATTTTCCGATGGCAAAAACGATTTCTTAAATTATCTTTTTTTTTATTTGATTTCGGTTTAAGAAACACCTTCCACTCATTGGAGTAACATTAAGATATTAAGTATTTATTGATTTAAACTTCCAATTAGAATAAAATCTCTTGATCAACTCCTCATAGTTGTGTTATTACGTTTGAGAAAATATAGGAACATTTAAGATGTTTTTTTTACAGTAATTGGAACAAATAACACTTTTATAGTTAAATATTAAGAGATTTATAAAAAAAAAATCGGAATTGGTAATTGTAGCGGAATCGGGGATTTAGTACAGCATCGTTAATTGTATCAGAATCGGGAAAAATATTGGATCGTTCCATCGCTAATATATATATATATATATATATATATATACATATATATATATATATATATATATATATATAGAGAGAGAGAGAGAGAGATAGATAGATAGATAGATAGATAGATAGATAGATATAGAGAGGGAGAGAGAGAGAAAGAAAATATAAGTTATAAAATATTACTCTATATCTAGACGATTGGATAACACACAAGTAATTTTTAAGTAAATAAAATATTACAATATTTTAAATATAATTAAATGCTGCGCATTATCTACAGTTCAGTAGCCAATGGGTAATGTTAAACAAAGCTTACATTTTCATTTGAATTCCAATCTTATAGTATCATTAATATTTTTTTAATTATATAACAAATTATACTGAGTTATTTGAGGAGAAGGGTCTGTTTTGAAATCCTTCTTGCTACTCTTTAGTATTGAGCGGATTCAAATCGTGTCTTCTTCATTGGACATTAGCGCTTGTGGAAAAGAGAAATGTTCACACGAAACCAGATCAAGTAACTGTGTTATGTTATTAGACATGGCGCTGGTTTTTAATCCGGATTATCTGCAGACAGATTTGATGAAATAATATAGAGAACAATTAATTATTTTAGAAGGAAATAAATCAGAGGAAAACATTCCTTGTCCATGGTGTAAATAAGTCGAAAATTACGATCAGCAAAACAGTGGTATTGTGATTGGGAATCGGGTCGCAGCTAATTATTTGATTGCTGCCGTCGGATGACTTAAAACAAACGATTATTTTACATGTTCACTATTGATGGTAAAGAGGAGTGAGATTTGCAGTCAAATTTTTGTTCCCTCCAGCTATGGTTGGGGAGTAGATTGCTTCCGTTAGACAGAAACGTTCAAAGAGAATGTCGAAATTCTACTGCAAATAATTTTGTAAGCTATAAAAATCTTTTTTTATTTCGATTTTTTATTTCTACTGAAACATCGGATTTGGGATCCAGTTGTAACAGAGCGCGTATGAGCGCATGGGAAAATATCAACAGCACGCTGTAGGATAGCTGGCTTGCGAAGATATTAGTAGCAGCCGATAAAATGCACACATTAAAATTAGGAAGCGTATATGAGCTAGCGTGACAAGAAAAAATAATAGGACTACACCTGGTCTGAAGAAGAAAAGGTGCGGTTGAAAAAGTTGAATATGTTAAATCGAAGACGATAAATGGCTGCCTATGGACGTCGTGTAGTGAAGCAGAAAAGGAAACGCGTACCAGAGAAGATAGACATGTGACCCCGCAGTGGCAATAAGAGGCTTTTTAAGCTGATGTCGAGACGAGGAGAAAGATAAATGACTTTTGTTAAAAAAGAAAATAAAAGCTGAGTCGGATTGATTTTATTTGTTTGTTTTTAGACGGTGCTGGACGGCGTGGAGGTCCGAGAGATGTTTGAACTGGAACGAATACGGTTCAAGCGTAACGGTCACTTTACACAGTAAAGATCGAAACATAACAGTTAATATTTTTATTCATATTTCAGCATTTATTCTCCACTGCTTATAGCTGAACGGCCATGAATAGAGAGTTGTACATAAAATAATAATGAGACACGTTAGTTCTGTTTGCTTTTTTGGTTTTCATACGATGTCACTTAAGGTCAGAAGTATCAGATTTTGTCTTTGATAGCAGCAAAAGATTTGGTAAACAAAAGATTGAAGAAATATTTTGCATGTAATACTTGTGGACAATAAGGAATCCAAAATATAACTACAGAAACAGAAGACATCAAACGCAAACCAGATAATAATATCAAAAGAGTCTTTCAAGTTTGACACTGAAAAAAAAAAAAAACAAACAACTGAATCTGTTGACGAGTCCTCTACATGTGCTGTTTGTGGTTTCATACTGTATTGGATTAGTGATTTCCCATCTGCAAAAGAGAATAAATGTGCATAGAGTAAACCTGTGACGTGGTCGTTACATTTTCATTCCGATCCGACGCTGTGTATAAACGTCATGCAAAGAGACAAAGAAAAGAAATTCGACTCGTTTTTTCTTAGTAGAAATAAAAGGCATTTATTCATGGTACTTTCCAAAAACTGCATTGTATCTTGTTTTAGAAAGTCTCTTAGTTCGCCATGTAAGGAAAATAGAACAAACTCTGCGATGTCGAGCACGTGCTTTTTATCCTCCCGCATCGACACGTTTGCTGCACTTCAGTCGTCACTACGCGATTTTAAAAATCTCTGCTTTTCTTTCTGTCCCTATGCTCCCACGCACACAGTCTTCCGACTATTTCTTTTTGTTCAAAGTTCAGATTGCATCTTGTTTTAAAAATTGATCTCGCACTGACTCGTGCTTTCCCCCAAAAACGCTCTCTCCTCCCACGTGCCACACGTTCTTCTCACGCCGGCACGCGCTTGCTAGTTGCTCGCAAGGAAGCGGTTTTTTCCTCTCCGTTTTTCTTTCCTTTTCTCGTCCTCCGCTGTGACGTCAACTCGCGTACAGGATTGGCAATTTGCATTACGTGTCTTGCCGCTGCTGCTGCTATGTACATGTCAACGGCTCTGTTATGGACCTTGTCATTATGAATTAAGTCAGACAATACAAATGCCACGGACAATGTTGCTGGGTTAGACAGTGTTATCAAAATATTAGGAAATGGGAGGGTATTAGTATTATTACATCTTTTGCAGTCAACAGTTATAAATTAGAGATGAAATACTCTGCTGAGTAGAGGTAACGTGAAGCAGGCAACAGTATCCGTTACTGTAGCAGCGAATTTATAGTAGCAATGTAATGATGGAATTATTTATTGCCCATACTATTATAGATCTTTCATGACTCACGATTTTCTAAATTTTGCATTTTTTTTTAGTTGATTTATGGCTTAGATACAGTAAGACGCTTGCTGCCTATTCGCAATAGAAGCTGCACAGATCGAAGTGAAATACTGGCAATGGAAATTCTGCATCTAAAAATTGATTCTATATCTGCTATGAGACATTCAGCTACTTCCCATGCAAACATTTCAACAAATAGCGAGGGATTAATAAAGAAAGAGAAAGAGAGAAAGGCGAGGAGAGAGGGGGGTTCACCAAAGCTAAGGTTGTCGCTATGTAACATTTTTTTTCGTTGTTTTATATGTTCCATAAACGCCATGTCGCTGGTGTATCTTTGTTTTCCTCTATTTTTGACCTATTTTACCTTCGTAACCGTACATGATATCTCTTCCAGTGTATTTTTTGTGATACCTCGTTTATTCCCTATATTTCGTGTCACTTCGACTTTCAATCCTTGTAAACATTAACAATAGCTGGTGTAATCTATATACAGCACAGGGCAATCAATTATTAGAACATAACACTGTCTGGACTTGACGAACTCAAAGTCAGATGTTGGGCTGACAGAGGTGACCTTAAGGGTCATGGGTTTTAATATTGATTTTAATCTCAGATTGCGGCTGAATCGCAAACCCGCGGTCTGGGCTTTTTCCCCGTAATTTCGTGGCGTGATCTGATTGGCTGGGGAGACTCCCCCCCCCCGACCATATACACCACTATTAATACTAATGTCGCGCGAAAATGAGTAAGTTTCGAAGCAGTTCCAGCAAGAGTTTGTGCGCGGCACTCGAAGTAACCACCCGTTCCCTGAAGACGTGACCCCTCCTCCACCCGTCTGACGCTGTCTGTGAAGAAGATTTGAGAATTTGAAAATACTTACTAAGAACTGAACGATATTTGTAAAAACAATTGTACATAATTTCGTAAATTAATTCTCGTGGAGTAGAATTTCACGTGTCTGTTTTTCTTTCTGCCTGCGGCTTCGATATTCGCTTTCAGCATATAGGATTCAATGTAACAACCCTCAGAGAAGGACCAAACGATGCGAGCCGAGTTTCCAGACAAAAAAGGGCCCTAGCCAACTTCATCAGAAAATGTGTTACATCATACATAACGACCATGTAATCCCTACTGAAAATACTGCTGCCAAACCTGACATAGTTATATGGAATAAGTTAGGGAAAGTTTCAACCGTGGTTGAAGTGAGTATCCCTAATGATGGAGGTCTGGACAGAGCTAAAAGATAGAAACAGACCAAATAATATGAACAGAAACTGGAATTATAGAGTGATATCAATCATACCAGTTATTATAGGTGCCACAGGGCTTATGAAAAATAACCTGAAATCCTACTTAACTAATATTCCTGGTGAACCAAGTGCAAAAGAGATCCAGACAATTGTATTTTAAGGAATAACGAGGATAATAAAAAATCTCTCGTTTGGTTTCAATAAAAAGCAGGGCAATGTTGGCAGCTTGTTTGGCTGCCCCACACCCAGTGTTATAATATTCAAAGGAGGAAAATAAAAAAAAACGCATAACACAGCCGTTTTATTACATCACAAATAAACAAAGTATAAAGTTTATTTTGAAGATTATAATTATCTGAAAGTGTTTACAGAGAAAGAGCAGCAGATAATATTATGAAAAACTCGAATGCTCATTCAAAATAAGTAAAATGATTACCCCGAGCAGAGCAGTTTTTATATTAATTTCAATATTCAAAGAAATATATAATTACACTATTACTTATATTCAAAACTCAATATTTCAATGTTTATAAAAATACGCCCAGAATAGGTAAAATCATTATACGAATAGAATAGGTGCCTATATATTTCAACAAATACATAATTATACTTTATGGCTAAAATGCCTATTTCAATGTTTATTAAAATCTGTGCAGAATATGTAAAATAAATTAGCAACCGCTCTCCCACAGGAGAGACGTTGCGGGCCTGTCTTTGTTTTATCGTTACTTCCATGACAAGTGCTCGTCTGAGCTCCAATACCTGGTCCCCCCTCGCCAATCATTCACAAAAATCACACATCTAGATGAAACCACTGTCAAAATTTTTCCCCACTCTTTATCTGTGCCAAAACCAAAACGTAGATTCCATGTACAAAGCTTCTTTCTTAGAAGTGCACACTTGTGGAACTCTGTTCCATTTGCCTGTTTCCCATCTGACTACATCCTGGATGTCTTTACGTCCAACATAAACACATTCCTGATGAACCGCCCCCTTAAGTAAGACACTTTATCAAATCTCAACACTAATGTACTGTACACGCAATAAGCCTTATCCCCGTGTGGCTTCCAGGCCTTGATAAGTGGTGACCACCTTATAAAAAAACACAGTCCCCTTAAAATATTATACTCAATATATAATTATACTTGACATTTGTCTAAAATTCTTATACAAACTTTGCTCAGAATTCATGCGATTTAAGTTCTAAGAAAATGTTTATAATTAAAGGTTGTTCTTAAGAAGTCTTAAAACGATTTTGAAGCTAAAGTTATTGGATCGCTTTCCAGCTCCATAGCTAAATCTTTGATGAACAATCCTTCTGCAAGTCCAGCAACAATCTTTTCCTTTTCGATAACCGTTAATCACCCCTTTGTTGGCATTTTAAAGAACCTGCAATAAAGCAATGGACAGTATAAATTACTTAATAATAAATAAAATGTCATAATTTCATGAATATCGCGTGGATTTTAATAAAATATTGGGAAATAACTAATCTTGAACTAATCATTTGATGATACAATTTTCATTTTTTTTTTTTTTGTGGTGTATATTTAGTGAAATATTGATATTTTACTAATCTGCAATAAAGCGATTGACGCAATTTATATATATATATATATATATATATATATATATACATATGTGTGTGTGTGTGTGTGTGTGTGTGTGTGTGTGTGTTAAATTCAAACAGATATGTCAATATCTCGTTCAATTTATCCTGCCATTGACTTCTTTAATAAAAAAATGTGTTCTATAATATTAAACATTTTTACCTTTGGACAAATTTTTTCTTTTTATGTTTTTATTTTGATGCCGTATAATAAATTAGTTTTCTAATCGATGACCATATTTCAAAACAGAATAAATCCCTTAGGAATGAAAATATTGGATATTTTGTTTGTTTCTATTTTTATCCTCAAGAATGCAGTCAAATCGATGTAGAAATACATTTGTTACATTCTCTGACTCTTCACGATTGTCTATTTGTAATTTATAATGGAATATCAGGGACAATAACTGCAAAGTAATTGAAGTTATAACTCATTGTTTTTGTTTTACTCCAAATCAGTATTGCTATGAAAGCGCTGCACGATTTAGTCGATTTGAAGACGAGTGTCTGCTTGTAGATTAAGAGAACCATTTAAAAATAAATACGTTCATATTAGATATGAATATGAGCAATATGTGGACTATAAGAACGAAACTATAGGCAGGAGCACATAAAAACACACCTCCTGTTTTGAAAATGCCAGTTGAGTTCAAATTGGAATATTATTTCAAGTTTAAGACAAAAGAGACATTAAAGGAACATTTTGACTAGATGCAATAAATTCCTCACGTTTATATGCAATGTGAGCGTGTCTTAACAAACCCAAAGAGATCGACAACATCTGAGAATTATAAAATACGAAACTAGCGAACAATTCGATAGTTTCGTACTAAAATCAATCTTTATATGCAAAATAACAAGATCTTCGTCGTCCCCTAATATATTATATATATCATTTCCACATATTTCTCATATAACATGCATTGATATTTTATATATAATATTTGAAAATAAATATTAACTATTATTTTTTTACTTATACTAAAGTTTTGTGCTTTCGCAATCAGCAGACCAGGAACTGATAATTACTGCTGCTCAGGATATGCAAACCCAGTCTGAAAGTCACCTTAAACTTTGTAGGCGAGCATATTTACCCATATTGTCTTAATCTTTTGTAGTCATTGTCGGTTTTATGTTTATTTGCTAAATAGTTAATAACATTATCCATTGAGTGTGTGTGTATGTGAGTTGGCATGAAAGCCAGTGTAAATTCTTAAGAACAAATTAATTTAACATTTACAATAAGGACCTTTTCATACAAGTTCTTTGGAACTAAGCATTTAAAAGTCCTATAATTTTTAAGATTAAAAAGACTTCTAAGAGTATATATATATATATATATATATATATATATACCGAAACAGCTACATGGTAAGCGGCTGATGATGCCTGTTTTCTATTTACAAAATTTTAGTTAAAGTTTTCTCTTTTCGTCCTTATGTAGTTAAATTCTGATTTAAAATAGAAGACTTTTGCGAAATCGGCTTATGCAAGTGTTGAGTCTATTTCTATTTAACAATTTTATATAAATTATATATATATATATATATATATATATATATATATATATATATATATATATATTTATATAAATGAATTCTATTTAGTCATTATAAACTTTTTAGAAATCGGACTATGTAGGTGCTGAGTCAGCGATAGGTTAAAATTTATATTTTTTCCTTTTTTTTATTTTTGCATTTTTATTTTTGCATTTTTTTATTCAAAGTCTTCGTTAAGACATGCATCTAGGAGAAAGAAACTCTGACGTAAAATCCTGCAGAAGGAGGGAGACCACCAGACCCTATCCTCCCTTGTCTGATCTTCGATGGAACATGCTGGTTTATACGAGTCAAAAGATGCAAATGTATAAACCAGCATGTTCCATCGAAGATCAGACAAGGGAGGATAGGGTCTAGTGGTCTCCCTCCTTCTGCAGCTTTTGACTCTTCTATTGGCCAGCATTTGGTTGACAACCCGTGCTGTGCCGATAGATATAAAATAGAATGGACTCCAGAAACCATTTAAAGATTTGGAGTATGTCTCTATTGCGGTGCATCAACCTTCTTTGTGCCGGCAAAAGGAAACATCAACCGCATTGTTTCTCTTTGGGGAACTTTGGATCTTTTCTCCCGTTTTTTTTTCCTCGTTGTGCCAATATTTTAATCGTTTTCTAAACGTTAATAAATTTATTTTAGTGTCTCCGTACTTTTGGCACATTTAATAAGTTCCCCATTAGAACTCTTTATTTTCGACATAATATTATTTTGTACGCTATCGATTTTCTCCTGATGAGATGATAGCCGAAAGAGCTGTTGAGAAACTTCCGCCTATTTTATTCAAAACTTTATATAAATTCTGTGCCTCCAAACATATATATATATATATATATATATATATATATATATATATATATATATATATATATATATATAAGCAAACAGTTAATAAAATATGTTAGAACCACTTTTAAATGAGTTAAAAACATATTATATATATATATATATATATATATATATACAGGTTTCTTTTTATTATCTTCATCCTTTGTTCTTTACTGCATCTTATATTCATGATCAGATAGTATTCGCTGCCGAAATAAGATCTCCTTGGTATCGTTAATCCACACAAGCTTTTACATGGAATGGTCTAAAGAGGAGGTCCTCTTGATTTCTGAGAACTTTGGCTGAATTAAAATGAAATAAAGCATAGACTAGTATTTATTTCGCTTGTTTGTTTCTAATCCTTTGAACATCTATTGTAAGAACGATACGCAATGTTGCGTAAATAAAGCATTTTTCCCACAAGAAGGTTTCTTTAAGTGCATTTTCTGATTTGAACTACTCTTCCGTATGTCCTTCCTCAGATGTTCTACATCAAAGAAATCTTGTGCATTGAACAGCAACGGGACCAGACGCGAAACTATCGATCAGTCATCCCCACGCTTTGCTACCCTTCAGCCTTGAGCCAGACGCCTCCATCGTCCATGCGGTGATGATTAAGTATAATGGGCAGATACAACATATTCTAAACTGAATGAGGTATTAAAATCTCAAATCGCTCACGAACCACAAAGAACCCTCATAGAATGCTATCCACATGGTAACGATATAAAGATGGCGCCCGGCTCGCATTCTGACGAGAACAGCACCGACGAAATTGAAGAAAGAGTGATACATGGCGATATGTTCGCATTTACAGATATTATTAGACCGGCCGTTATATTTTGTTTTATCTACAGATAAGTACCCCTTCCTAATACCTCTTTCTAATACCCCTTTCTAACACACCATCTGACCCAATCCCATTTCCATCTATGTCTTTCTTGGAACTGTCATTCCATGACGATATTCCTACAATTTTTTCTACATTTTTTAAATTATTTACGTGTCTCGCTATGCTTGTTCTACCCCACCCCGTCCTATTGAGTGTTGCATTGACTTTTATGGTATATATTTCTAATAAAACTCATTATATATATTAACCACGTGTTGTTTGATTCTTGATTTGTGTTCGAATCGTTTAAAGTCGAGTGAGGTATATCCACGAATCTCAGAAAACGTTTCTTTTCAGGTCGCGACACAGCGACTGACGCATTCCTATTTTTTCTTTTCTTTTATTTGTGATACCAGCAGTGTAGGGTAATGCCACTCACTATAGAGTCAAACATTCTAACCAGCGGAAAATCACCCCGAGCTTAGCCTCTCCCAGCTCGAAACATAATTCTTTCTGTTTTCCGTTTCTTGTTATGTATTTCTTAACTTTCTCTTGGGAAGAATTGGAAATAAAGTTCAGAATGTTCTTACACTTGGGAGTCATGATTATTTACGAGTTGCAGAGGCGCGCACCGTCGACCGAAGGTTTAGTGGCGAAATAACGAGGCCAGCGATTGGCTAATTATAAAAATAGTGAGAGGATAAGAAGAGAATAGTCAGAAAAGGGGAGGATAAAGTAAAGAACAGAGGATGATGAAGTAGAGGAAATAGAAGAAGATAAAGAAAAAGTAAAAAACATTACGGGACAGGGAGGGGGAATAAAGAAATATGACGTGGTCAAAAAAGTACTATGAGAAAGAAATTTATTAGAAGAAGGAGGGAAAGACTAATAAAAATTAGGAAGTAGTAAAGAAAACGAAATAGTGGTAGTAGTAGTAGTAGTAGTAGTAGTAGTAGTAGTAGTAGTAGTAGAAATTGTTGTTGTTGTTTTTTTTTTGGGGGGGGGGGTTAATTCTTATCCACATATGTATTCTTCCTTGCGGAAACTTCAGTATATAGATAATTGGTTGAATAAGAAATCCGGC
Source organism: Euprymna scolopes (assembly GCF_053919585.1). Classification (NCBI taxonomy): domain Eukaryota; kingdom Metazoa; phylum Mollusca; class Cephalopoda; order Sepiida; family Sepiolidae; genus Euprymna; species Euprymna scolopes. Next base: position 119,124,182 of record NC_136496.1, read on the forward strand.
AAATATTTGTTTATATATATCCGGTAAAGATTGTCTTATATAAAATATTACATCTAATAATATTCTGTAAGACTGAAAATCACTGGATTTGCATAGCAGTAGGTATATTACATTGCATTATTCTGAAGTATATCTATATCTATATCTATATATATATATATATATATAGTGGGGGGGGCGAGAGAGAGAAAGAGAGAGTGAGTGAGATGTGTGACCATTTGGGAAGGCTAGGCGTTGTATGTTCCGCATTTACCGCACTAAGACAGAAATTTCCGGATTGATATCTGGAGACGTGATCATTTATATTACGTTACATCCACTGATTGTCACAATCAACTTCCCAAACCTCAATATTTAGTAGCAAAACGTCTGATGTTTTTCCGATTGGTAATTGATCAGTGACGTACGCATACAATCGCTTAAATACATTCATAAATCAGCATTTTTCGAAGTGAAAACAACTCAAATGTTTACATTTGATTTCAATTAAATCATCAAAACAATCGAATTCGCATTTTAACATCACGTCTTATCTAGTTTCTACTAACTATCCTGCTTTTTTTTCGATCACATCAGAGTAATTATCTGGTCCCGCACGCCAAACTTTCACGAATAGCACTCGTCCTCTCTATTTTATTATTTTGTTTTTATTAATTAGTCTACAATATGAAATTAAGTCAACTTTGAATAAATGAATAAATAAATTTATTTTATTCATTGTTGACATATTTTCTGCGATCCAAACTTAATTTAGAATTCTCGGTCCTCAGATTCCAGGGGATTTGGAAAAGAGGGCATTTATATATATATATATATATATATATATATATATATATATATATATATATATATATATATATATATATATATATAGTAATTTATAAAATATATATGGCGATTAAGCTACACTGAATATTCGGCGTTTCATCCACTCTAGGATTCCTCAGGCTTATGCGCGAATTCTGTGGTTGTTTATCGTTTTTTTAGAAATCCTAGAGTGGATGAAACGCTGAATATTTAGTGTAGCTTAATTGAGCATTTTTGAAGTAAATACTTAAAGTTTACGAATAAATCTATACTTTCGTATATTAATTTTATGTGAGTAAATGAAGTAGTTATATATATATATATATATATATATATATACGTATATATATAAATATATATATGTATACATATAGATAGATATATAGATAGAAGATAAAACGATAGATAGATAGATAGATAGATCGAGAGATGGATGCATAGATTTATATAATATGATTTGTTTTTTTGTGCTGTTCACACTACAGACAACTTTCCATTCCTTGCACTGTGATAGCTTTCTAACACTTCCTTAAAAAAATAACTCACACACTGTTTCAAGCAAACTACATGTTATATATATATATATATATATATATATATATATATATATATATATATATATATATATATATATAATATATATATATATATGTATATATATATATAAACATCAATGTTCCATCCCTGTGCTTGTTTTACAAGTATGTTAATAGAATGTGATTTGATGAATTCGTAGCAGTTGGAACGCCCACTTATTGTAAATATTCTCGACTAAACTGACATGCAGCAAAATCCCACCCTTTTACCGTAGAGGTCCATAAATGATGAAAAGCTTCTTACTTTAATAGTTTCTTCCTTTGAACTGTTAAACTTTGGAATTCTCTCCATGTATTCTTACTTTCTTGACAGTAACTAGCATGTACAAATTCAAGCGTAATGTCAACTCTCTACACATCCACTGTAAATATGGTCTAAAATAGTAGCCCCTTACATCCAAGTGGCAAGTTGCTTTGTTTTAAGGTGAATAAGAGTAAAATTAAATACATATGAATGAAGGCTAAGCAATTTCTTGCTTATACAGCATACTTACATTTACACACCGGTTCTCGCTGGATCGCCGAGGTTAAGCAACGTTGAACCTGGTCAGTACTAAATGGGTGAGCATTTGCGAATACCAGGTGCTGTATGCGCTCTTTGCTTATCTTATTGTTTCCAGTCGGCCTGGACTTCTTGTAACTGGACTCAAACAATGCCGATTCAGGAGAGGTACGGTTGGGATTGCGCAACCGTTGCCTCAAAATTACACGGGCAGTTTCCCCTACAGAGGTTATCCTTTGACTTTTGAAACTGAACGAAGGCATCGGAATATCTTGCTTCGACTTGTCGTTTTGTTTTTCGCATTCGTTTCATTATTTGTTTTATTTAGCCTGATTTACAAAACAGCATTTTTTGTTATGTGTGGACAGTTGTTTTGGTTCCCTGTACATCTGTCGAAAAACGAGAATGAGTCTCTTAGATTTGAAACTTTGCGAGTCTGCATCCGGTTTGTTGCATTCATAGACATTTTGTTGTTCTTTTTGTTTCAATGTCTTCACTATGAATAGAATTAATTAAACGTAGAGACAATATGGATAATTAAAATCCGTTCAATGTAGTGAACTGATCGTGATAGAAAAACGTGGAGAATAATTACTTGAGGAATTCTTTCTCTGCTATTATATCCAATGACTTTTATGAGTAACTTTTCTGTAATTCTGTTTTGCGTTCGTCACCAAATTAAACAAAACGTATTTACTAATATAACTGGTAAATATATGAAATTCTGATTTATCTACAGTTACATAATGTAACCACTCGATGAAAGTAATATTTTTTTCGTTTAATCGAACTTTTTACGAACACACATACATAGTGGCAGAGGAATACGGTACTTGGTTGCTGTTCGCATTAGGCTGTCAATTAGGAGAGTAAAATGTCGACTTTAGATTATTTCTAACAACCCCCTGACTCCCGTTTCCTTTATTTTGTCCTTTAGTTTTCATGTCCAACGTTTTGAAACTATTAAACGTCCAATAAATATGTTTGTTAATAACCTTGGAAGTTTGATTCAAATTAAGATGTTGCTTACACCAAAATGTTTTCGATCATCTAGTATGCTTCATTTCTTTTGTAAATGATATATAGGTGAGGATGTCTGGATTGAAACTTTAAAAATCAAATCAATTTGGTTGGGATTTAAATCAAACAACGTGGTTTAAATGTCTGGTTTTAAATAAATATGGCTGCCATTTTATTCAGGGAAGGTAATTCTTAAACTTGGTAAGAGGTTTATTACTATGTAATATGATTTTTATTATACCTATCGGCATTCTGTTTGTGTTTACAATACATATTTACAAAAATTAAAATATATATTAATAAAATTAAAAATATATATTTTAAAGAAATTAAGAAATGTCTAAACTGATAGAGACTCTGCAATCTGCATTATATATATATATATATATATATATATATATATATATATATAAAAGTGAAAGTGCCTTTCTGTCTGTATTCAAGTACTTTCATTATTAATTTATCTTAATATTTTTATACGTTTTGTTACCACATTAAACAAACGTATTTACATATATTCCTGGTAAATACATCGAATTCTGACTTATCTAGAGCTCAATAAAGGTAGGTAAATGTAATCTTTTTCGTCTAATCGAACTTTTTACGAACCCGCATATATTGTGACAGAGAAATACGACATTTCGTTGCGAATTGAATTTCGTTGCCAATTAGGACAGTAAAAAGTTAACTTTAGGGTTACTTTAAACAACCCCCTTACTTCCGTTTCCCATTTTTTATCCTTTAGTTTTCACATCCCGTTTTTGTTAGGGGGGGGATCATTTAAACTATTTTCAATTATGTTAAGAAAGCAATAACTATGTAATATGGTTTTTAGTAAATTATCGATATTCTATCAAAGACCTGTTATTAATATTTGCAATATATTTTGAGAAATTATATATATATATATATATTAAATTTATTTAACAAACATTGATGGCTACATATGTGCATACATTTTTCTGTGATCACCCGCGTTGGGGGATTACGTCTTCAGGCCAAGAATTATCGTCGATAACTGATATTTCAAACAAAAACATTCTCTTATTTCGTTTACAAAGGTAGAATGTAACATGGGTGGGGGTTATGAGCCGGGAGAGGATAAGTGAGGTCTTTGAAGTTAATAAACATCTTCTTTTTTATATTCCCTTTTTAAGTTTATCTATCCCATCTTTTGGTTTTTACGGCATAAGGTATTTGAGAATTTAATATATTTTTATATATATAAATTAATATATATTTTTTATAAAACTTAAGTACATATTTTTGGAAATTAAAATATATACTTAATAAAATTCAAGAGAGGTTCAAAAAGATTTCAAGTCTATAGAAGCTCCACAGTCTATATTATTTATGTATATATGGTGAGGTTTGGATTACAATGCACAACGCAATTAATCGAAGTTCAAACTGGAAAACAATTCCTTTACAATGTCGAATGTCCAAATTCAAAAATTAAACAATAAAATTTTATTTTTTATTAAAAATGAGATTAATTGATCAACGTGATTATGATTGATAAAATGGAACACTTTTCATGCCGATAATTTGAATATTTTAAAATGGAGTTTATTGTAATTTACATTCAAACTCCTTATGTTGCATTGCGTTTTACATTGGTTAAATAATTTACGTGACTGAAATATGAATTGCGTCTATTTACTTAGTGTAATTAAAAGTACCAAACTGATATATTAGCTTGGAATCTCATTTCATATACCCTTGTAAATTTAATACACACACACACACACACACACACACACATATATATATATATATATATATATATATATATATATATTAAAGTTTGTTTTTGAAATGTCGTTACTTTCTGTTGTAAAAATCTAATGGATAAACATCTGAAAAAGTTGCTGGGGACAGGATATTTTTACGGAAACATAAATTGTAAAATTGCCACTCATTAATGAAACAGCTGTAATGGAAAATCCAGGAAATAAACAAATGTTATAAAAAAGAAAACGTGAGTCTTTGAATTTTCAAAAAAAAAATGTGCACTATATATATATATATATATATATATATATATATATATATATATATATATATATATATATATATATCAGAATAATTAAATTAAATATATCTACTGGTATGCAAATCCAGTGATTTTCGGTCTCACAAAATATTATGTAATATTTAATATAAGACAATCCCAGCCAAATAAAATTGCTCAATATACAGGATAGCGTAAATGAATAAAAAAATTAGTTATTTAAATTTTATGATTTGAAAAAGTGAATCTTCATTTATTCTTTGAAAACTAAGAATACAATTCAGTAAATCTATTTCATTAACTCATGAGTTTTCGATGCTTATTTATCTCTTCAGAGGAAAAATATGAGCAAATATTTTTATTGGTTTGCACCTTATTTGCTAAAAGCATTAAACATGGAAAATCAAAGTTATTAATATTATTACCAAATAAGAATGAAAAATCATAGCAGATGAAGGGGAGTTAGATGAGAAGGGGGAGTGGAAGGGAGAGGAGCTTGGAATTTAAAGTAGTAGTAGTAGTGTATATAATAAGAGTGGGGTTATTATTCCTACGATTTTTCCATTCTTATTTGGTATTATAACTCGGTCCATCTATGAATTCTGACGAAGCTAGTCGGATATTTTCTCTTCTTTTTGAGGATTTCCCCCTAGCTGAAACTATGTAATCTCATTCTGGACTCATAGTCATAAATTTCCTATATACTGCTCTGGTTACACATTGAGCACTCTAGCCCGGTTTTTTCACCACTGATAAATATATATATATATATATATATATATATATATATATATATATATATATCAAGTTGTTCAAATTCCTCAAATGTTTACAGTAGTATATATTGCACACGTATCGCTCCCTACTATCGGAGCTCCTCATACATACACTATATCTAAACAGAAACAAACGTTTGTGTAACTCACTTGCTATAAGAATATATTTTGACTCTATCCCATCCATACACACAAATGCGTGTATATTTGCAGAATATGATGGTTCTTATAATGAAAACGGTATTTTTATGTGTAAAACTGTAACGTCTATTTTGTTTGTAAAAATACGTAATTTGTACGTGCTGTTCACAGCGCTCAGGAGCTGACAGTTCCACAGTCGTATGCTGATCATTAGAAGGAAGCACTTCGCAGTTTCGGCCTATATTCCTCTACCGTGCATCTATGAAGTACCATCCCTCAACCGGAAGTCTTATTGGTACTAGTGTAAGCTACACCTCTCTCCAACACTCATAAATTCTTTTTATTTGCAGAATATTATAGTTTGTTCTTAACATATAAACGGTATTTTATGTGAGAAAAATAATGTCTATTTTATAAGTAAAAAGCTATATTAGTTTGTTTTAACAAAAAATCGTGGTTTTAAGATTGAGGGAAATGTAACAAAATGAAATGTATTTTTTATATTGTCTTAAAAATAATTCATAAAAGTCAAGAAAATATCGATTTGTATATAATGAAAATATTAGAAAGACGGCTATAATGTAATAATGTTATTAATAGCTAAAAATCTGTGAACATTTTGTAAAATATTTTATTTGTAAAATATTTTATTTTTACGTCTGGTTTGCTATGATATTAAACCATGACGTCGTTTGTTTAGTGCAAGTATCTAGATTAACGACGGCCACATAATCATATTTGTCTTTTCAACAAAGCGCTTTAGATTCTGACCTCTTCGGTGTATTATCCCCCTTTATTTATCTCACCCGTAATTAGTTCAACCCTGAAGCGCGTCTGTTTTTCTATTCCAAGCTGCGAATCATTCGCTAATAGATTTTAAGAACATTATTCAATTTAATGCGTGTAACACTGCCGGTTCCGATTTCTCAAATGACAATGAATTCCATCAAATCGTGTTTCTTTTTATTCTTTCCTCACAGAAATACAATTAAAGTTCTTCTGGTTTTTATGCCGTGTTAATTTACGAAGCAGCAAGTAAACAGTAACACTTCCCTTTTTTTTTAATTTTTATTTGATCAATGATTTTACAAAATGGCTGTTGACTGTTCACAACGCCTTTTTAATCTAATTATATCCGATGAGAATGAAGACTCTAATTATATCGATCTATCAAAAACCAACTAACATTTTTTTTTGTGTGTCGACTTGACTGTTCCTTACGATGCCACGTGTGAGAATTCTTTCTGCAAAGAGAAAATATATTGAGCAATACTCTGTTAAATATTCGAAAATTTGGAGAAAATTCAACTAAATATTGCGGTAATACGTTTTAGTGAACAAACTGGATTTTAAAATATCTGTAAATAATTATTTCTGCGATATTTTGTTTTTGAGTCTGACTAGGGCCGTTTGGGAAAAAATAAATGTTATTATAATTGTATTTTGTAACTTGAAATATTTTATAACAAGTGATCTTATTCTACACTGATCAAAGTGTAGTATCTGTTCTTCTGATGCTACACTTCCATTTCTTGTTCTCTTTCGGTGGAGGAGCAATCCTTCACGACTGAGACAATTTTTTATTTTTGTACCTTTTCTCCACATTAAAAAACGACCCTAATAACTAACTCTGTCCCGTGGGGAGGTATTGTAAATAGGTACACTAGCCTTGGTGCCCGACGTTGCCCGGGTGTTTGGGGTGTGTGTTGCGCAAAAAAAGTGGTAATAGACAGAACCCATACCGCGAAGAAGGAAAAGAACGTTAAAAAAGTGACGTATTTTCTTTTGCGCGTATCACCAAATCGAAAGTAACGTAGGTTTAAATTAAGGCTAGTCAATCGAAAACCGTCACCTCTGTCGAAAGTTTTAGCCGACATACAAGCATACATACATATATACATTTGAACAGACACGTGAGATTTACATTATAGAAGATGGCAGTGGTGGGATAATGGTGACAGTGGCAGTGGTGCGCTGTGGGAGGTGTAGCACTGGTCACGGTGCGGGTGCAGTGGTGGTAGTATATATGTAAATAATTAACTATATACGCAGCTATCCTTAAAGTGGGTATTCATTGCCTTTCGGGACTGTACAACGCCGATATTCTTAAATATTTGAAATAGATATATCATTTCTCAAATTAATAGAATTTATAAAATTTAACGTAACCATTGCATACATAGAATTAAAATCAGTGTTTTCTTTTTTGTACTAATAACTTGCTAGTTACAAATGTTAAAGCCACCTCAGGGATAAGGGTTAATAAGATTGCCAGTTGGATGATAATACCGTATTGGGAGAGAATTAAGAACGATGTTCCATAAATCCAAACTACGATATAAGATATCTTTGTTTACATTAAACTTGAAATCACCCATGTTATAATATTGTGGTACCGTGTTTCCTGGGATTAATATAAACATTTTACGAATGGCAACGAGTTCTATGATATGTAGTTGAGGACATGGACAAAGTGTCAGTATATTATTTTAGTATTTTATATTCTTAGTTCGTTATTCTTGACACAGGTTTGCTTATGAATCAGCAAGATATGAAGACTGGTTCAGCTTGATTCTGTTGTTGCCATTGGTTTCCGGAATTCTTACATCAATTCGACACATACAAGAGGTATAACGTAACCATTACACTTTAACCGTGTCGTTATATTTCAAATCTTTCGCGCCCACAGGTTGGCTGGTACTTCGACGCTAAGAAACAAAAAAAAAGGAAAGAAAAATCATACTCGGCTTTATGATGATGCATGGCGTCATGAATGTCGAGGTTGACAAACATCGCCAATAATACTCTAATGACGAAAACTACTTTCATAATCGCCAGAAGCGAAATTCCCACTAGGATCTACTTTCGGTGTCCATTTAGTTATATTTAACACGATAAGACTATGAAACAAATTTCAGGTCTTAAAAAAGTATGAAAATATGAAACTAAAATGCAAACGAATAACATTTATTCATGGTTCTCTCAACAATACATTTAATTTTATTTCAAATGTGTTTTTGCACACTCATGCGCGCTCAGCCATATAACTTGTGCTTTTTAAAAGTTTCTCTCCCCGCCACCTGACGCCGACAATAGCCAGCATTTTCGATTTCACACGTCTATCTTCTCCGACGCACATGGCTTCTCTTCGTTTTTCTTGATAACATGCTGTCCTTTTATCTCCTTGTTTTCTCCTCCTTCTCGTGATGTCAGCGCGTGCACACTTGCTTAATTTGCATATGTGCTGACGGTTGCTGCTAATAATATTTTCACTAGTCAGATATCCTACGGCTGCTGCTGATTTTCTCAAGCGTGCGCCAGACGCGCTATGTTTCAGAGGGACCAAGAGAAAAGCGAACGTGGCACTATAAATGTATTTAATGTTTTAATTTTCATAGACAATAATAGATCACAAATGAGATGGGAAGAGAGAGAGAGAGAAAGAGAGAGAATCTAGTATTCTTATAACTAATTAATTTCACTATGCAACACTCAATAAAGTACAGAACATTTGTGGACATCTTTCTGTGCAAAATGACATGGAAAATCAATTTCTGTCTTTCTTTTTTTTAAATAATTTCATGTAGTCTTTTTTTTAAATTGTCATTTTCAGAATTTTGCAGAGAATCTTAGTGATCTTAGTGATGAACATGGCGAGAGATTCCATCCGACTATTTCAATGTTGGTGAATTTTTTTAAAGAAACGTGGAACTATAACATGTTGGTAAATTATTGCTGGAATATAAAAATGGGAAATGGCACTTATCGAGGGCAATGTTGTTAAAACTGATAATTTTATGCTTTTCGTTCATAATCAATGATAATAAAACAGGATTGATAGTACATGAAAACGGTAATCTAGATAAATAAAAGTCAGCTTTAATATCAGCATAGTTTTGTTTTTATACCAAAACCGGTTTCATATTACATGTACTTTTTAAGACCTGAAATTTGTTTCACGGTCTTATCGTGTTAAAGATAACTGGATGGACACCGAAAGTAGTTCCTAGCTGGAATTTCGCTTTTGGCGATTATCAAAGTATTTTTCGTCATTAGAGTATTATTGGCGATGTGTGTCTGTTAACCTCGACATTCATGACGTCATACATCCTGTCCTGATGTTTCTTTATTTCACTCTACTTTTAACCTCTTTAACCTCATATGACATCTCTTTCTGCCTTTTTCTAAAACTTACTTCGACCTATGCCAAGGTTGACACTAGCTAATATGATACACGTCAGAGCGGTATTAGTATTCTATTGACTAAATTATTACCTTATTAAAGCTAAATAGGTGGGTTACGACGAACAAAAATCTTCGGGGGTATTTCGCTCTTGGCGATTATCAAAATTTTCCTTTCAGTGGTTACAGTTTAATTAACGGTCTGTCTTTCAGCGTATCTATAGACAGACTGATGCAGAATGCGTTTCTTATGTCAACTTGGATATCCTTCACGTAATGTGCTATTTCTTTGTCTTTCTCTAATTTAAATCTCTTTAACCTCATATGACAATTCATCATGTCGCTTTCATGGTAACTTGTTTAATTTCTAATCTTTATGTCACTTAGCTTTGTACTTAGTTCGACCTTTAGCAAGATTAACAAGCTGGCGTACTCGCCATCTGGCATAGAGCCATTTATTATGTAAAATCCGACAGGATTCGAAATTTACACAACACATCGCTGTCCCCCTAGCAATCGCAACTTCCCGGGTTTGCGTATATTAAGATTTAATATCTCCTTGTTGGCAGTCGACAGATTTGCAGAAGAAGAGAAAATCATGAAAAATGATTTTGAAAAGCGATTCAGAGACGTGCGAGGCAGTCGTAGACGTTATAAATGAATGCTGACTCAACCAGAAGATCACGTTGGATACTTGCCAAAGCTGTCAGTATAAACGCCTGTTAACGCAGTAAAGCCACGACTTTATCAATATATATATATATATATATATATATATATATATATATATATATGTGTGTGTGTGTGTGTGTGTGTGTGTGTGTGTTAAATAAATATCGAACGAATATTAATTTGAGCGAATTATTCACTCAACAGCAGCACTAGAAAATGAATCTTATCTGGTCGATGTCACATAATTCAATATAATATCACTAATGTTTGAAACCTGTCGTATCCAAGCCACACGTGTATATAAAATGTTCAACGAGCTGAAAGAAATGTATCACAATTTATTTAGGCGTTTTTTTTTTTTACACTGATATTAAATTGTCTATATTTACCGACATTTTTCGTATAATTTTAGACTTCATTTGTTTTTTAGTTCTGTTTCATGTTTTTATTATTTTATTTTATAATATACGTTTTTGCCTGTGTATTTTTATTTTCTTATATGGATATATATATAAATATATATATATATACTGCCATTCATTCAATATGCATATCTATCCATCCATCAATTTATCTATCTATCAATATATATATATATATATATATGTATGTATGTATGTATGTATGTATGTATGTATGTACACATCAGGGTAGGTCGATTTTTAACTTTTTCTAGAAAATCAAAAACTTCTACGCAGGGAAAGTTGTGTCTTGGTATGATGAGTATTAATATAAAAAAATTAGCTTGCCGTCTTTCATGGTTGGATGAGCATTTAACTTTAAAGATCGTCTTATTAGACGCGCTGAAGAAATCGTTGCTTGTTAGACAATTTAATAAAAGTTTACAATTTCAGTCCAAATAAATTTATTAGATTAATCATTTTAGTAAAAAAGAAAGAAATATATTAAAATTAATATTAGAAATTGACCCCCCCCCCCGGCTGCATATAATCTTCAGTTGGCAACATAAACTGAGGATGCAAGTCATAAAAAAGTAATTCTAGGTCAGAATCTTTTCCATCTTATGCATATTATTAGCAAGATTTTGACCTTAAAATATTATTTTTTAGATCCTTACATAAAGTGGCTTCATGCCTTGTCTGGAACGATTTCCATAAAACATAAAATAAAAATAAAAATGTGAAAGGTCATAATTATTAATGAAGGAATAGAATGAAATGTGCTTGGAATTTATAAGTGAATCAATTTTTAAAAACTAAAATTGTTAATTAAAACTGCTCTAATACCTATATTTATCATAGGTAATCTTGAGTTCAAATTTATACACTAATTTTAAAACAGATTCATAAAAATATTTCAAACCACACACAAATGTTAGCAATGATTATTGTTGCATCATTTCATAGTGTTCCACATAAGATCATTTCGAATCAAAACAAGACCTCATTTCTCGACATAAAACTTTTGCAATAATATGCTTGTGTCTTCTTTCAAATCCATAGACCAACTGAGAAGCCTCTGTAGTTAACTGCCCTTTCGACACTTTGCGAATGTGCAGGTAAATCAGGAAAATCTAGTTTCCTCCCACTCAACGATGAATCCTGAAGTTCCTCATCTAAAAATTCTTCTGTAAAAGCAGGCTCACAAACTCCACTTTGAGATAGGTTCATTAAATGACACCAATGTGAAGCTTTGAAAATTATTGTTCGATTTGTTTTCAATCTTTTGTGAGATGCTTTTGCACTCCTGAAAGAAAAAAAAAGCAATTAACTTTAAAAATGGATTCTACTTATTTGAATTTTTTCTAATGATGAAATTTCAACAACATTTAAAAATGAACATATAAATCAATGTAAACAATTTCATTATTTTATATAAAAAAATGTTTACTTACCTAATGGTTAAATGTTTTTATAGCTTCTTCCCTCACTTTTATTTCATCTGATTTGACCATTGCATACAAAATATTTTCTGGCAATAGAGCAAAAGCATTGTATTGAATATTTTGAAATGCAATTGTTTGGATTTGTTGTGGCTGCTGATTAATCCCCTGAATCATATTGAAAATGTATAGTTGCTGGTTATGAAATTTATTGTCTCTTTTAATTTCAAACAAACTAACTGCATACACTTCAACAATAAATTTAACCAATGTGTGCATTTTATCAAACAATGTTTGAAAATGAATCTGTCGGGTCCATAAACACATTAGTCGAATTGCTAGAGTTAGCCATCTGGCTTGATTTAAAGGCCCAATCCTCCATGCAGCATATTTTGGATCAACCTTTCCCCGTGAAATTCCTACTGCATATTCCAAAAGTAGTCTTTGGTCGCCACTCAGATCATCAATGCCTACCAGTACAGAATAATTGATATCCAAAGGACTACTTATTAGTGAAAATTCAACCTGGGGCAAATGATTGTAATTATTACCACACAATTTTCCAATTGGCCCAGTAAATAATGTTGGCCTTTGTGTATTACCATCGATCCATTTAAATAACGCCCTGAAAGGAAGCTCATTCTGATGGAGGGAGCAACCAATAGTGTGTAACTTCCTGTTTAATACTTTTTTTTCTAGAGATGTGACAAGCCCAGATTAACAGCCAGTGTTTGTATTGGTGTTGTCTAAAAGCAGAGCCTTCAATGTAGTCTCACTCTTATATTCTTTTAAAACACTTGCAACTTCTGCTAAGACAACACCAGTTGCATTAGTATTAGGGATAACTCTATGGGTGAGATATCCTCCCTTTTTATCACAGCCTATTTCCGCTGTTAATGTCAAATGGCATTCTGGTCCCTTAACTTTCCTTATTTATGTTTCTCCATTCGCTTCCACCAGCTCCTGATAAAACAAAGTGTCTTTGTCATGCCTACTATCCACACCAATACAAACCAGATTTTTAATTTTTTTCATTGTGCTTTTGAAGGGTTTTTTTTTCTTTTTGTCTGTCTATTTTTCATTTATCCAGGATGATGTTGTTAATGTTTATAGCATGTAAATCCAAAAGGAAGGCATTTGCCAGGCTCGCTCCTAATTTTGGAGAAACATCACCCGGATTAGTTCAATAGCATACCGTGGAATATTTAATTGGCTGTAATCACTCTTACAATATCTGTCTGGCTCAAAATTTACGCCTTGTCCATCGCTATCCTCTGATTGGGAAGGGGCAACATTCTGGTCATAAGATGTTGAGGCAACAGAAGATGAACCAACTTAGTTCCCTAGTTCTCATAACACTGCACTCCTTTTATACTTTTTTAATGAAAGCTTTATCTATAGGACCAAGTTAAAAAAGTGCCCTTAGATCCTATTTTGTTTCTTTGGTCTTTTAGATATTCTCTGTCTTCCAATGGAACCTGAAAAATCAAATTTGATACATATGGGATGCGAGATGTGACTCAGAATTTTCATGCAATTTCACATAAAACTAAAAAGTAAGAGATTTTTAATTTGTTTACTTAAAATACAAGTATAGAAATTAATTTACTTTAAAATGTGTATGACATTGTCTTAAAGAATGAAAAATAGAATAATAAACTTACCTTCTGTTTGAGGGGGCAATTACAGATTATGTGTTTGGTCCGACAATTTTCCTTTTTACATTTCACATTTTTGTCCTCACAAGATAAAATTGGCAGTTGACAACGGCAAGAAGAAATGTCAAACAATGTGTCGAGTTCCTTTATCAAAATCTCCTTTGCAGATGATGACAAAGATTTTCTATTTATCTGTTTTACTTTTTTAAAGCAGATATTTTGCAATTTATTCACAATATACAATTCAGTTAACAGCGGTAAGCGTGGATTAACTGCTTTCCAAATATCAATTATATCACCGGCTATTAATTTTGAAAGCGCAAATTTACTTGAGGTTGGATGTATATTTTCCAGGAAATAACTGTGCTGTATGACTTATCGATATGTGTGTGTGTGGGGGGTCTGTTTTATCAAGAATAGAAGGTGGACAAGCAAATTTATTAGTATCTCCACTGCGAGTAGAAATTTTGGTTTGTTTCCCAACCATTTTAGAAAAAAAATATCTGAAAAACGTATATAATATCGGAAAGTGTCGAATTATATAAATAAGTAAAAATTGAGAGAGAAAAAATTCAAATATCATAAAATATAAAATAATAAATACTCACTTACTGAATTACAAATCGAACTGCTAACGGCAAAATGTTAACGGCAAGAGGCACGCAAAATAAGCAACTTTCAAATGAAAAAATATCTTTACAATTATAAAATATCTTTAAAGTAAACAAATAATTATAAAAATAATAATAAAATTGTTTTATAAGAATTATAAAAATATTTTTGTTTCTTGATAGTTATGTATTAAAATGAAATGCAAACTAGTAAACACGTGTGTGAATTAGAAAATGTTTTGATTTTTCCGGTGAAGATTGAAAATTGTACCACTAAAAAAAAAGACCGGATTTGTGTGAATTTCATTGTAAATTAAATTAAATATTATTCAATGTTAGCCTTTTTTAAAATTTATTATTAGCTAACTTACTCAAAATGCCTCGAAAGTAAAAAATATATATATTATTTAACATATTTGCTTCAGATTTTTCTCAACCCCGGTCATAATTTGATCTATTACTTCTATCACTTAACACCGGTGGAAAATCAAAATATACGATAATTTCGATGTTTAAATTCATTTGCTCATAAAACGGTAAAGTTTTGGAGAAAAATATTTTGCACTTTTACTTTTTAGGTTAGTTTACATCTTTCCCTGGGTAGAATGATCGTGGTTCCAAAATCTACCTCCCCTAACACACACACACACACACACACACACACACACACACACACACACTTCCGGAAGATAATTCAGTTATTTTACTGCATCCCACTGTAAAATTTTCACCTCTAAAGTCGGAGATAATGATAAGGATGATGGTAATGTGGAAATGTCAAAGCTATGCTGTCTTAAACTCCGGCTCCTCTAAAGGTCAACCATTGCGGAAAGGTTTGACACTAAGTGGTATTATGGCTGCAACTAGGCTACCACGGTAAATACACGAAGATTAAAATCAGGATCTGTCATCCTCCGGTCGTCTTCGCTTCTGTGTGTAGCAAGAAAAATGTGTCGGGCACGAAAATGCAAATTACTGAAATGAAAGTAACAATGCGCTTTCTGAGTAAGTCCTTTGTGTGTTCGAGCCAAACCTTCCCCGACTTTGTATGCAAGTGCCGAACTTTGCTGCTTTTGGTGTCGAATTGTATAATATTAGTTCGTTGAGGAAACTATTTGAGATTTCGATAAAACTTTGGAGGTTTCGTCATTTATATTATGGAAATAGTACTAAGGTTCTATTTACATGTGTGTTATATTGGCCACCTCAAAGATATGTGAGTAAAGTGTGTTATGATACTATCTAATATGTATATTATGCAGGTTAAGATCGAAGTCTAGTATCAGGTATGATTACGTGTTTCCTGACTCACTATGGTGCACTTGAATCTGAAACTTTTTTTCTGTAATTCACCCCGGTTAAAGTATTGAAGCATATCCATCTTTTACTTTTCAGTAATATTGATTCTTCACGATGCCTATTTTCCATTTATAGTATTTCAATTGACCTCCCTTAATTGTATTTATACTGGAAGGACTTAACCTACACGTTAACACCTCTTCTATAACTGTTGCTTCATTTTTACTCCCATTTCTACTTAGATATCGAACTGCCTGTTTAAATTCTAAACAAACCGGAAAACAATGTTTGTTGTATGCTTAGAAACGGTTCGAACGATTATTAATCTGACCCTTATTTATTTATTTTTATTTTTATTTTTTTATTTTTTTGTTAATTTATCTTCTTTCTTGCTGAATGTTTCTGCTGTCCCACTTAGACAGACTTCATGAACGTAAAGTTTGTTAGTCTTCGACAAATCGACCAAGGGAGAATATATGATAAAATGGATTTTTTAAAATTGTAATGGAAAAGGCAATGCGCTTAACAAATTGACTCTCTCTCTCTCTCTCTCTCTCTCTCTCTCTCTCTCTCTCTCTCTCTCTCTCTCTTACCCGCGCGCTTTTACTACACAGCTTTCTCTTCGCCTTTCTATTTCTATCATCATGACGATCATTATTACCGCTCGTATAATTATTAAATGATAATGTAACTGATTAATGCTGCGACTGAAGCAACCTATTAGTTTTCTCAAGGCGGTTTTTTCGAATTATTTCAAGGCTTGTTATAAGAAAAATATTCGACACACACACCTATATAAAAATGTTTATATATATATATATATATATATATATATATATATATATATTATTGAATTTTTGTAAGCAGTTCTGAGCATTGTAAGGATTTACTTTCCCTTTGTTTATATTTACGTTAACGCTTTTATTTATGACGTATTTTTGTTATTATTACTAATATGATTTATTAAACATCTGAATATCCATTCAAATATTTGTCAAATATTTTTACGTGCAATAAAGTTATCGATGGACACGTGTTTCTAGATGTCAGCTGTCTTCAACATAGCTAAACTTTTGACAAGGATCGAACTTGTAACAGCTCGATCGGTAGCCTGATGTTTTACCACCAAATCACGCATATATAATGCCAATATTTCTACTTAAATATTAATCATTATTTTAAAAGATACACACACGTTTTCCAAAATTCCGTTCCCATCCGTATACGAAGCGATTATTATCGCAAGTTGGAGTAATCCAACCTAGTTGCAACGTCAGCTTTTTTTCGTCAGCAGCTGGTATTCAACTTTCAGGCTATCTGGAATTAGCATGGAAAGTGGAGTGAGACTAGTTGAACTAATAACTACCTAAACAGGTATAAACAATAAACAGTCAGATAAAATTCAACGACTGACGCGAAATCTTTCATTGCGTAATAAAAAAAAGTAATTTTATTTGCTTCGGGTTACTGTGAATACTATGAGAAAACAACGTTATATGTTTATATGATTTTCATGTAACAGTTTGAACATCCGACGTTGATAAAATTGTTTGGCCTAAAAATATATTATGAAACACGGTTACACACAAAAGATTAACGTTTTATAAGTTTTATTTAAAAATTAGGATTTATTTATTTGTTTATTTGTCGACTATTATCCTAATCTTGTTGTTGTTGTTGTTGTTGTTGTTGTTGTTGATGATGATGTTGTTGTTGTTGTTTTTTGTTTTTTTTTTTGTTTTTTTTTTCCTAACCTTCTTCGGGTGGTTAACCACGATAGGAATGGTGCGTCTCTTAACTATAGTCTTAAGGATACAATTAAAAGCCTCAGTATACTTGCACTACTATCCCATCGTGGTAAACCACCAGAAGAAGACCGGGGGAATAGTTGGCCGAAATGTCATGAAATATCAACTATAAAGATGAGGATAACAGATCGCAAATAAACAAATGAATAAATATGAAAATTACTCATCTAAAACTATTCCAATAATAAAAAAATATATATATAAATAAGTTTTACTATAAAATAATAAAACAAACACTTTGTGTTCATTTCCTGGGGTCCTGGATATGATCTTAAACTATATCCAGTGATGAGGCCTCAGCTTGCGGGATTTGGGGAGTGTGGAGCTACCCTTTAATTGGCATTGCTTACAGGTCACTCTGACCCGGAGTGGTAGTACCTGTTAGGGTTTCAACTATGGGTTAAATAGAAACTAACTTGAAAACAACAAATATATTCTATTAAAAAAATCTTTGGATTCGGCATTAAATAACCTGACAAGGGTTGATATGGCGTAAAACAAAAACAACCAACCAATCTTTCCTGAACATCAATATAATGCCATTTCTTCCATTATAATAGTTTTTTATGATTTCTCTCTATAAATAGCATATAATTTACATGCAATTGAGTTTGCCTCAGGCGAATTTAATTAACGATGATCCAATTACACAAACGACCATTGAAAAATAAATACTGCCATTCCAAGTAGATCTTCCAATTTGTCCTGCTAACAGTATTGTTACGTTTTCACTTTGTTATGCGTGTATACACCAACAAAAATCCGTCGGAGATCCAACTTCTTAATCCTCTGTCCACAAAATCACTCGAACGACGATGTTACTTCCTAAAAGGTTTTATTAAAAGTTACAGAAAAAATAGAGCTAGGTAATATGCGCACAGGAAAGAGGCAGATAGACGAATAGTTTTCTCGCTACACTTAATTTCACTGTGCACTCTCGATCCGCACCCCTTCCGATTATGTGCATTGGACATACCTCATCTGCTTTAAGTGTTACCAAGAAAAAGACAGCAAAAATCTCCGTCCATAAGTCAAATGGTTTCGTCGACTTCTGTTCTGGAATTACTTCTGACCTTTAGGTGTCATTCAGTCTTTCCCACTCCAAAAACGGTTTTTAAGGCCTTTAATCATAACCGTCTCATCCTATAAGTTATACTCATTTTTATATCGACGCAGAGGAATCCAGATGGCATCTTACACGAACGTTTTAATTATTTCTTTAAGTGATGTGACCCAATTTATGATTATAAATAAAATATATATTCTCAAGTATCGTTTTGTCTGGAAAAAAAAAACTACTTATGTCTATTCTTATCTGTTTTCGTTAATCAAAATTCCCGGATTATTTTTCCACTTGACGTCTTATTCTTTTCTATTTTCTTAGGTGTTCACGGCCCTTTAATCCATCTTTAGAATCGTCCTCGTATATTCTCATGAGGCTTTGTCCGTCGATGAGTTGATCACGTGCCAGGCTGAAATATTTAACCCTAAATGCGCATATCGAATGAATTCTACTTAGCAAAATGGGTCTGAACATCTTAAAGACCTTTCCCGTCGTTTGGCTTTGGCGCTGAATTTTAAAATAGCAATTGCGTTTTTTTTTTATGAATCTCAGGTTTGAAATAGAATTATGTCAATTCGCAATGATTAAGTTTAAATAGAAGTTTTGTAGATCTGCTGTGCCTAAGTTTGAAACAGAATCGCTACCAGATGCTGATTTCAAATACGGTTTTCTTCGAGTTATTAGGCTTCAATTTCAAATAGAATGTTATTAAATCTATCAAATTTAAGTCTGAAATAATTTTTCGCTGTTATATTGCAGTTAACAATTTTTTTTATTTATCTGTAACACTTAAGTTTGAAATAGTATTTTGTTTAGTTGTCGCGCTTAAGCTTAAAAAAACCCTTTTTGTTGGTGGGTTACATTAAGTTGTAAATGCCATTTCGTTTTTCACTCTCAGCATTGAAATAAGATATATGTAGATGTGTAAAACTTACGTTTGAAATAGCATTTTTATTTTTCTGTCACGCTTAAGTTTGAAATTATTTATGCTAATGTTTAAATATGATTTTAGTTTGTCAAGCTTAAGCTTTTAGTAGGGTTTTCGTTAGTTTGTCACGCTTAATATTTAAATAGCATTTTTATTGCTAAATTTGCGAATTCACTTTCATCGTTAACAGTGTCGATAAAATGTACGCAGCTTAAAAATGTCCGTTTTAGAATTACTTTGTCATCATTTTTATGTTTTTTTTGCCTGTATATCTATAAAATGAGAATGTAAGTATGTAAGAACAATTCTCAGCCTATATACTTCACGAATCTTTTATCTACAGCTTGGAAATTTGTTATATAAGATATTCAGACATGTGGAAAACTTTTTAATTGGTTTTCAACTAGAAAAAGGACTCATAAGGTGTCAAAATTTATAAATTGGTACTTGGAGATGCTCGGATTTTTATCTGTCTGTTTCACGATAGCATGCATTAATCGTTCACATTATGTTAAGAATAAATCTGTTTGAAAACATTTTTCAAAAATCGTGTAAAGATCGCTTAATTATTATCGTAGTTCGAGTATTTTTTTTTTTTACTTACAAAAAGTGAACTTTAAAAAACAAAGCATAATACTCGCATGCACATGTCTCGTTTTTTTCCGTTTTTTTGTACTTCATTTTTTTTAAGGAAGTTAAAGTTACTTTAATAGTCAGCAACGCTGTGTACATCTTCTAGTCGTCTATGTAATTGATTTAAGGTGATTTTAATTTAATTTCCAACACCGGTAAGTTATGACATAAAAAATGTCATGTAAACATGATTTCGACAATCGCTAAAGATCATAAAACGTTAAAAATGATTTAGAACAAATAAACTTAGGCCGTTCATGTGGATTTCCTGTAAAACTTAATTAAATTTTAAACATTATTTTTGTCGTTTTATTTTATGGAAAAAAAGAGTCATTCAATTATCTTCTGAATCATCTACTAGCTCATATAAGCTTAGGTTCACCTTTACCTCATTCTGGTAAGCGATGGTTGTTTTCGAGATATGGTTCAGTTCGGCAATAAGAAGCGCACTTTCCCAGGAATTAGCTTCTCCTAGGCTTAGTTTGTTTTTAGCTGGTGGCATAAAATTCTCCTGCTTGAAAATTCTGACAGATCCATTCTCTATTATTGTATTACCCTCCCTCGATGTTACACTGACTTCTAAACGTGCTGCAGTTGTTATTGTTTTGCTTTTTGTTTGTTTGTTTGTTTGTTTTTATGGTTATTTGTTGTTGTAATTGTTTTGGTTGCTGTTGTTTTGGTTGTTTATTGTTGTTGTTAAGCAAGTCAGAGGTCTGCATAAAGCTCGTAAAGATAGTCATTCGGAATCATCAGAATAAAAAGAAATGGCCTCATTTTAAACGTCAAAGATGACGCAATTATAGTTACAGGGGAGGTCAGTTATATTGGACAAAGAAACAGCTAATTATATAGTAAGGAAAATTAGAGTTTGGAGTCAGCTTTTTTTAGTCCAGGGACCTAAAGAACGTTTGAGTCTTGATAACATAAAGACGGACGAGGAGAACTTGGTATTGCGACTCCGATCACCTCCGTATGGAAATGGAAACTGCACTAACCTTAAGCGGGTTTACTCGGTTTTCTCCGAAGGAGACGTTCCATTAGAGTATAAAATTCACAAGCGGTACCCGGTCGCATGTATATTCCATGGTAGGAGAGATTACGGCGTAAAGTTTTTGCAAATCTTGCAGGAAGCTATCGACGTCTCCTACATACAGTGCCTGGAATTCCAAATTGGTCACGCATTTGGTATTCCGAAATTGGTCACCCATCTGGTACTGATCAGGCTCAACGTTGCTTAACTTTGATGATCTAACGAGAACCGGCGTGTGAACGTGATTATGTCTCGTTATGAAATGAAACAAAGTACATTTAGATTTGTAAAAAGTTATGCCTGTTAATTGTTGTTTAAAGGATCTACCTTGAATGTTTACAGTTGGATTGCTGTTCTTTTAATTACGCGCATGTTTTGTGAACTGAAGTTTACAACTTGTTTGACAGAATTGTTTAAGGTCCGACTTGTTTATTGAACTTCTTTATTGTATATTTTTATATGTTACTCACACACACGCATTGATAACTAGTGCAAACATAGCGCAGACGCGTGTATGCAAATTCATGAGAAATGACGTCACCAACGAGGAAAAATAAAGACTTTAAAAAGGAGATAACGTAAAAGGCGGAGATAACGTCTGAGATCACGAGAGATACGTGGATGGCGTTCGAGAATACGATCACGTGAGAGATGTCAGAGCAGTAATGAGAAGACACACGTGGCGGAGACAGAGTAAGTAAATGTCGTTGTACAAAAAAAACGCGAGTTAAAGGTCTTTCCTATTTTTGTCTGCTTTGCGACTAAGAATACAACGTGTTGGTGCAGGACTTCGTTATACTAGTACGCATGTAATACACACGACTATGACGACTGCGAGTACATTCTACATGCATGTTTATCACAAGTATGTAACAATGATTCTCATTGTTTAAAGAATGGATTTAACCCGAAATATTTTACTAATGTAAAAAGTGAGACGTCATCCCCCTTTTTTTTTTTTAGAGATGCGGTTACGAATCTTGGAAAATGAGATGAGAAATCAAATTGGACTCAGGATTTTATAGCTGCAAGTAAAAATTCACTCTTTTCTGTGTTTACACAGGAAGAAAATCTGCAAAGGCGATTAAAAATTCGAATCATTAATAACATTTACAAAAAAATAAATAAATAAAATAAATTTCTTCCGACAATTTTCGAGGGAGATTTTAGAAAATAAAATTCCAATAAAGGAACTTTAATAAAACGAACAAAACACTAGCGGCTTTAAACTAAAACAAATAACGCAAACAACTGAACAGAAGATTAATTAATATTGGTTGTAGGATGTTATTAAATTCTTTCGTCAAATGCCTTCCAGTGCGTTGGCATTATTGTTGTCCACTTTCATGCGAATGCCACAAACGATGTAAACAACACGTAGTGCTAAAGTGGCGCCAAAACCGAAAAAAATATAGATAATTCTTCATCAATATTTCATGGATTCAACTGTGACCGCATCTTAGAATGCAGTCAGTATAGGAAAAATTGAGACTTACCGTTAAAGCATCCGCGCGTATGTGCATCATGTCGGGAGGAAAGAGGAAAAAGTCACAGCTTTTGTAACTGAGCGGTCTTGCAAAGTAACGGAAAGTCTCGCGGCTCGCGTGCAAAATCTCGCCAGTCGGCTACAAAGAAAGAGGCCACGGAGACGATCGGTCAAGAGAATACTTAAAGACGGCTATACGAGAATGTTTGTTGTTTCGTGTGATTCGAGTCATTGATGACATTATATAAAAAATAATTTTATAAAATCAAAAATAAGTAAACCACAGTGCAGTATCGACGAATTAGGGTCTAAGGCATGGCGGGGAAGCATTAAAATTTCCTCCCTCTGCATCGTAGTTGGTCCCTGACTAGAGCAGGCAATAGATTGAGAATTCAGCGATTTCACCGATACCAATTTCGATGACAATAAAACTATTGGGGTGTAGAACATTCAATGATTCTAAATCAATCCTGGGCAACCTTGGGTCTCTTTGCTAATATATATATATATATATATATATATATATATATATATATGTGTGTGTGTGTGTGTGTGTGTGTGTGTGTATACATATATATATATATGTATGTATGTATGTATATACATATATATACACACACATTATATATATATATGTGCATATATATATATATATATATATATATATATATATATGAATTATTTATTTTAAAACTATACATTACTGATTCTGTATACGGTTCATGGTTTTAGTAACGTAGAAAGCTTTTTTCTGTTCAGAAACCCCTTTAGGATCCGTACAAATCTTTAATGAGAGAAGTATGAAAATGAGACAAACGGATGCGATTAACGTCTATGAGCATCCGATGTTCTATTAAGTTGTCCATTTCAGGGGGGGGCGTCTTTATGAAGAAACTGATTATATTCATATCCATTCTCCAAGGTTTTTTGATTATTTAATAAGCTTATTGTAGCTTATTATAATTTAGTTAAACTTTGCTATTATTAGCAATGTAACTTATTTGGTTATGTGTTTCTATTTTTTATTTAATTTAAATTTGTATTTGAGGATGATAATATATAGTGTTAATTATTTTTTCGATTAGCATGTGGTTACTTGAATGACTGTCTAGATTCTATAGTTAAAATTTTCAATGCGATTTTGCAATGTTTCGCCGAAAGGGACATTCGGAAGTTTTTAATTGAAAATATTTGAATAACACGTTCGACATGTGCGAAATGTGATCTGGATTGTTGTTAGAAGCAACGTCGTCATAACATGAGACAAGAAAATAAAATGGGGTTTAAGATTTTGTCCCCACCTCCTCAAAAAAATAAATAAATAAAATAATACAACTCATTTACTTCACCTCTTCTGTTCGGTGTTATATGGAAAGAAAACTTTAACAATATTCAAAAAAAAAAAAAGAATTAATCCAAAACAAAAATGTCACAAAAACGCAACCAATAGATTGCCACAAGAAAATAAATTTAAAACAACGGAACTTGTGGTTGTTTTTTAGTCGCGTACAAGCGACTCTATAAGTCACTCCTCGGTCCGTAGGTCGGTCGGTCAGTCTGTCGGTCTGTCCTTAACACGTTTGTGCTTGGCCTTTTTGGTTAAGATCGAAGGTCTGTTGTTAATAGATACTGTCCTTAGCCTTTTCAGCTTTTTTGGCCTTTTGGCCAAGATCAAAGTGTAGTTCATTTTCCAATAGTATTTTTCTTCCTGTGAATAAAAAAATTTAATATCTCAAAGTGTAATATCTGTTCCGGCATGTTGGTTCCCATTTCCCCTTCACTCCTCACATTAAAAATCGGCCTTCTGCCTAATTTGCTCGGTGGGGGAGCAAATAAACACTGCTTTTCATTGCCTTTTGGTCAAGATCAAAGTGTAATATCTGTTCCGGTAGATATTGCAAGCAAAGACCATATGTGGGAGAAACCCCACATATAAGACCTTGGTCAATGTAGGGCAACCCTTCATATCAATTGTCACTATCCAGCTGCCCCTACTCCCCGGGGAGTTGGTTCCCATTTCCCCTTCACTCCTCACATTAAAAATCGGCCTTCTGCCTAATTTGCTCGGTGGGGGAGCAAATAAATACCAACTCCACATATAGGACCTTGGTCAATGTAGGGGCAAACCTTCATACCAATTGTCACTATCCAGCTCTCCTACTCCCCGGGGAGCTGGTCCCCATTTCCCCTTCACGCCTCACATTAAAAATCGGCCTTCTGCCTAATTTGCTCAGTGGGGGGCAAATAAATACCCTTTTCTTGGCCTTTTGGGCAAGATCAAAGTGTAGTATCTGTTCCGGCAGATACTACACTTAAGATAATTTGTACCAGTCAATGGAGGGGAAACCCTCTATACTGGGACAATTATTATTTTTGGTAACCAGAGTGACCCCTTTTAGGGGAGCTGGTTTTTACCTCACATTAAAAACGGCCTTGTGCCTAATTTGCTCAGTGGGGGAGCAAATAAATACCATCTGTTCCGGCAGATGCTGCACTTAAGATAATTTGTACCAGTCAATGGAGGGGAAACCCTCTATACTGGGACAATTATTATTTTTGGTAACCAGAGTGTCCCCTTTTTGCCTACTTTTAGGGGAGCTGGTTTTTACCTCACATTAAAAACGGCCTTGTGCCTAATTTGCTCAGTGGGGGAGCAAATAAATACCATCTGTTCTTACTACATCAACTTGGCTTTTTTACTCAAGATCAAAGTGTAGTATCTGTTCCGGCAGATGCTGCAAGCTATGACTAGCTATGCCTAGCTATGACTAGCAAAGACCAGATGTGGGGGCAACCCCACATGCCTGACCATTAACCAGCTCCCATTTCCCACCTCTCGGGAGCTGGTCCCCTTTTTCCCTTCCCCCTCCCTTCACTCCTCACATTAAAAATCGGCCTTGTGCCTAATTTGCTCGGTGGGGGAGCAAATAAATACCATCTGTTCTTACTACATGCTGTACTTATGTTTGTAAATTTGTGATATAATGGAGGGGATCATTTTTCTGTATTAATTTAATGTAAAATGATCACTCACTTTACAACGAGTCAGTCTCAAAGCCATTCAAGTCATTCTCCAGATCATTCAAGTTGTTTTTGAAGGATTACAGTTATTTTTTAAGCATTCAAGTCATTCTTAAGCTCATTCAGTTCATGCTTAAGTTCATTAAAGTCATTCTAATCATTTACTTTTAATTTATTTTAGTCATTTCAGACAATTTTTCGGTCATTTTAGTTTATCTTTAAGAATTTCATGTCAATCCTACATTCACTCATTCATTTATTACACGAGAGCACGCGACTAATGGCTATCGGCCTTATTATTACATCGAACAAAGAATTAACACAGAAAAGAAATCATTTAAACGAAACGATCACAAAGAGATTCATAAATGTGTACTGATTAAATTCGTTCCCGCGTTTTCTTCTGATTGTATTTGGTAATTTAAATTATAGAAAAACTTATGATTCGAGTATTTTCATTAAAAAACATCTCCGTTTAAAACGTCATTCATAATATTGTTACAAATATATTTTTTACGTAAACTCCTCTTCACCCGACACAAGACACAGTGCTACTTGGACGTAAGGACTACTATGTGAGCATCACATTTACATGCACACTACGTAGGAAGTTAAGCAGCGAGATGTCTGTTCACATTTCATTTAAATTTCTGCGTGTCAGTACAAGCAGGGAAGCAAAAAAACCGAGAGCGAATTCCAAAGTCTAGCAGTGTAACGGGACTCGCACGTATTCCGACAAATTTCGAGGGAGATTTTAGAAAATAAAATTCCAATAAAATCTTAGTTTTGATGCAGACAATAGCAAGGAAACAAAGACAAGCAGAGAATTCGACTCATTTATTTTTAATTGAAAACAACCACATTTATTTACAGGTACTTCCAGAATAACGCCTTGCCTCTTGTTCTCGAGTCTTCTCGTACTCCAATATGTTTAACAAGGCTCTGCTGTGTCGACCACGTGACACTCTGTTATTGTCCGGCTATGTTTAGTAGGTGTCTTTTCCTGACGCTCTCGGATAACGTATGTAACAGGTCTATTTCTGTCTTTTCTGGGGTCACGTTAGTCTTTTTTATAATCTTCATTTCTTTCTTCTTCCTCGTTGTAAAGTCACATCGCAGCTTGGTTTCTCTCCCTCTCTCTCTCTCTCTCTCTTCCTCTCTCTCTATTTTTTCCCGTTTTTCTCTTTCTTTTTTCCATCGCTCTTTCTCAATGTTTTACACACGCACACACACACGCGCACACACACACACACACACACACACACACACACACACACACATGAACAAGTTCTCAAACGCATTGTGTTGTCTTTGCTTCTACACGTGTATTCAATCGTACGTATCTATAAGACAAAAAATACATTCAGATCCTACTTTTCCTTGCAAGTGTCAATCAATTGAAATGCAGGCGGAATAACTCTCGAAATAGATATTGAAAACAAAACCAACCTAACAGACGTCGTCCCTTTTCCTTTTTATTTATATATGAGAACGGTTATTCATTATATGCGTCTATTTAATACACGCCGTTAGCTATGAATATCCTATCTTTGGCGAAAGATAGTTAATACTTGAACAGTAGCAGAAACTCGCTATGAGCCAACATAGTCTCTTGTTGTTTGAAGGAAACAGCTTACCTTGTAGATTTCTATATAATTAAGTTTATTGGTTGTTATCACGCGCGAGGTATTTTATTCCGGTCTCAAGATAATATCAAGTCATCAGGAGAAAATACGAACCGTTTCCGATCCTACCTCTCGAAGGTTCTTCTGTTTATCGCACCCCTCACTGATGTGTTTGAATTTTTTTTTTTTTTTTTTACATGGGTGTCACCACTTATCAAGGCCCAGAGGCCACTCGAGGATAAGGGTTAATAGGTATATATTAGTCATTGTGATTTTAGCATAGTAAACAGTGGGAATTTTGTATCTTGGATTACTTAGGGGGACGATTCAATTAGAACTTGTTCACATTGGACTTTTTCTTTTTTTTTCATAGGTATCAACACATTATCAAGGCCAAGAGGCCACTCAAGGATAAGGGTTAAAGAGTGTACAGTAGAAATTGGACATTATAGTAATCATTAGTAATGAAAATTTGGTAAATTTGATAACTTATATGGAACGGCTCATCAAGAACTTATTTACGTTAGACCTGAAGACAACCATATTGTAGTCAGCCGGAAAGCAGGAAAACGGAAGACAATTCCACAGGCGTGCATTTCTAATAAAAAAGCTTTGTTCATGGAATCTATGTTTAGGTTTAGGCACAGATAAAGAGTGGGGGGAATTATTGACAGTGTTTACAGCTAGACGAGTGTTTCTTGTGAAAGTTTTGCGAGGGGGGACCATAGATTGAAGCTCAGTCGAACACTTTCCATGAAAATAGCGATACATCAGAGACAGACTCGTAACATCTCTTCTGTGAGATAGAGGTTGCAGGGAAGAGAAAAGGACATCTCCTACGAGGCTACAAAGTCTATTTTGAACTCTATCAAGGCAGGACAAGTCCTTTCTAGCAGCTCCTGTCCCAGATGTGGCAACAGTAAATGTGATCTTTAATATAAGCTAAAGTGGACGTTGAATGATTTAGCTTTTTTGTGTGTGGTTTAAAAACTTAGCATCTCACGTATCATACAACGCATGGCCGTCTCGGGTCTTCGTTATGTGAAAACGATTCATATGTGTATATGAATAAAAATAGTGAGAATGTATGTGTGAGGACAATTCTCAACCTATATACTCGACGAATTTTTTTATCTACAGACTTGAAATTTTGATATTGTGGATTTTTTTTTATCGGTGTTCATCCGCAAAAAGGGCTGCTAAGTGGTTAAAGTCTTAAAAAAAAATTGGTATATGTAGGTCAGAGGATATTTATCTGTTTGCTAACTGTTTTACGATTGCGCATGCGTGAATCTTTCACGTGACAGATTCATTATGTTAAGAATAAATAAGTTTCAAGACACTTTTACAAAGATCTATTCAAGTTGGGCTAATGACTATCGCACTTGACTTATTGTCTTTAGCTTTCGGTTTTCATCTTAGCTCGAGTATTTTTTTTTTACTTTCAAGAAGCGAACTGTTTAGAAAAAAAACAAAAACGTAATACTCGCATGCACATGTTTCTGTGTTAATTAAAATCTAATATCATTGTATATTTTACGACCGAGCAACGCCATGCGGCCTGCTAGTAGATAAATAAAATAACTGAATAAAAAACAACTATTACTAAAAATGCACCATCCTTTCTATGACATATCGATGGGCAGACGCTGACTTAAGTCAAATCTTGCAGCTCCTACATAAATTCTCTTAAGATATTGGAATTACGTTTGGCCTAGACAAATATGCTAAGAGCTCCATATCAGAGCTGGGAAGAAGGTCCAAACAGAAAACACAGCTTAATGAAGATATTGACATTAAGAGAGAAAAGAACGATTAAATGTGCAGATAAGAGAAATAATTGACAGGAAAATATATGCCATGTATGAAAAATTTGCATACCATAGCTTATAAATAAAAACAAGGTAACTGCCATTAACCAACTTACCATGCCTGTGATAGCATGAAGTTTTGGCATTGTTTATTGACCACAAAAGGACAAACACACGAGACGTAAAAATAATTTAAAATAAGGAAAATTTGGCCAGTGTACCGAAAATCATATAGAAACCAGTTTCAACCCAAGCGGTATCTGCCCAGAGGAGCAGGAGGTATGCCTCAAAGAGATTGACTGCCACCAACGTTGCGCAGTATCAGATGAGCTCTCGGAATTAAAACTTTATCATGGTACATCAACATTAAGAAACAAGAACCACCATAACAAACCTCCGTCACAAAACTGGCCAAACATTTAAACAGAAACGCGCTCCTGTCATATCAAAGGAGATACTATTGATTTTATATGTCGGACCTTTTAGATTCTGATGTAATAAAATTTCGCGTTATTAGGCCGTGTAAGATGTTAGCTTTCGTCAAATCGATTGTTCCTTCTTTTATTGGATTATTTCGATTAAAAATTATCGATACATGTGGAAGGCATTTCGATACAAAACCTATCAAATCTCTGGTCCCCCGCCCGCCAATCTTTCACATCCCTCTAGCTGAAACCACTGTCAATAATTTTCCTCACTCTTTGACTGTGTGTCAAAACGTAGACTCCATGAACAAAGCTTCTTTCTTAGAAGTGCTCGCCTGTGGAACACTCTTCCGTTTGACTGTTTTCCAGCTGACTACAACTTGGTTGCCTTCAAGTCCAACATAAACAAATTCTTGATAAACCACCCCCTTAAGTAATCCAATCTACCAAATTTCTTTTACTAACGATTAATACGATATTATCACATTGACTACTGTACACTCAATAACCCTTATCCTCGAGTAGCCTCCGATTTTTGATAAGTGGTGACTACTAAGTAAAAAAAAGAACACTGCCAGGAACATAAAGTATATTTGTGGGAAATTTCATCAAAATCAGTCGCGTCGTTTTGGAATCCATAGGGAACGAACGCACATATATATTAAAGGGGATCACAACCAATGTGTAAATGACTTTATTTTTGTTAATCAGTGATAAAAATAAATGACAAACTTAAGAAAACTTTCACAATCTTCATCTCAATGGTTAGAACTTAGGGAAGAAGTTAATATTGCTAAGCAAGATTTTTATTTTCTTACTGTTTACTTCATGCAGTTTAATATTTAGTGTGAAGATGGCCCGTTTGACGTGCGCTAGCACAGAAGCGCGAGTTAATTTGCTTAAACTGTTATAATTTTTATATTTTCCATTTATATAACCCTATATTATACTTAGTACTTTTGAGAAAATGACGATTTATTTGTAATTTCCTCAAGATATTAGAACTGAATTTATATACGTATTATTTGGATTCATCGGACTACTGTTCTCATCTTGAGTGTTATTTTCACAACGTTTCGGTCGATGTAACCTTAGATCTTATTCAGGTGTATCTTGTCGAACTCGGGAATGTTTTTATAGAACTCGGGAATTTGGACTGAATTTCGAGCGAACCCCTTTATTTACTTCTACGGGGGTAGCATGTTCTTGTTCTGTCAGCCATGACTGGATAGAGATCTTAAGTAATTCGCAACTGAATTCTTCGGTCGCCCACACTTAGGATTAGATCTTCAACTTTCAGGAAAATATCACTTTTTACAATTGATTTTTCAAGTACTCTAATCACTGCGTTACAGGTAAGTGTCTGCAATTGCTTGCTAGATTAGCGTGTTGGATGGTATCGTCCTGGCAATTATAAAATTCCTACTTGTGAGACATCGGCTTCGGTTATAGCTTGGTTGGCTGACCACATTTCTTGTTCGAGACGAAGTAGGTCCATTCCATAGTCGGATTTCGCTGCGGTTTGCTTGATTTGTGTTAGTTAATAGACTTGCTTGTGTATTGCGCGTTTGCTCAGGTGGCCGGGTGCTCGCCTCACATGCAAGAGGCTCGGGTTTCGCATCCCGGGTTCGGATATGTCTAACTGATTAGCCTAAATGAGCTTAGACTTCCAGTTTATTGGCTGTTATAGCTCCTGTGCGCTACGACGATGTTTGACTGCGGAAATTATTATATAATTTCTCATATTTCAAATATATATATATATATAGAGAGAGAGAGAGAGAAAGAGAGGGGGAGGGAGAGAGTGAAAGTGGGGGTTGAGAGATCACGTTACTGATAAACAAATCCGTCTCCGATTCGTAAATATTGTTGCCAGGATGTTTCATTTCTAGTGAATCGTTTACGAAATGGGAAAATATTTTGGTGTTGTTTTCAACTTGAGATAAAAAAAAAACGTTATTTCTTTTTTTTTTTTTTTTTTTACAGTTTTTTCATTTACTGTTATAATTTATATATATATTTTTTTATTCTAGTGTCAATATCTGATATTCTGGTATCATAGTTGCAATAATGATGCGCAGTGATCGTAAGAAAAGTAGGATTTAAAAGAAATTTTGTTCAGTTTTAGATTTTTTTTCTTTCTTTGATAAGACTGATGTCTCAGTCTCTAAGAATCAATCAGGATTTTTTTTTTTTATTTTGTATGAACTTTTCTTTGATTGATCTTTTTCTCGTCTTTTGATGATTTCTTTTATTTTCTGTCAAATTCTGAACATATTGTTTGCGCAAATTCTTTCATTCGGGAACTGTTTTTTTGTGGTAAAGTCCATTCGTTCTTCCCCCAAACGGGTAGCACATTAAGACAAAGGAAGAACAAGTTAATACAACTTAATACACATCAGATAGTTACACCAATAACTCCTATCATTCTACCAGAAAATTCTTTGGTTTGCCCAAAATTTTTGTTAGGCAGACATCGTTCTTCGTTTCAATAACATCTCTCAGATCTCACCGATTTTTTATGATGGTATCAAGTTCATAATTAAAACCTCTATAGAAATAATCCTTTTATCGTTCTAAACATATATGCATTTATATATATATATATATATATAGAGAGAGAGAGAGAGAGAGAGAGAGAGAGAGAGAGGGGGGGAGAGAGAGAGAGAAAGAGAAAGAGTGATAGAGAGATAGAGAGAGAGATAGAGAGAGAGAGAGAGAGAGAGAGAGAGAGAGAGAGAGACTTCAGAATAATGAAATGCAATAGATCTACTGGTATGAAAATCCCAGCTAAATAAAAATTGCTCAATATACCAGATAGAGCAAATAAATAAAAAATTTAGTAATTTAAATTTTATGACGTAAAATGGTTAAATTTCAAATCTAGAAATGTTTATTATATGCAAGACTAACAATACATTCCAATAAGAATATCTCCTTAACCTATAGGTGTTCGATGTCTACCCCATCTCCTCAGACGATAAAATATTAGCAAATATTATTATGGTTTATACCTAATTTGCTAAAACCAATAAACATAGAAAATCATAATTAAAAGTTTTTAAAGTTTTTTTTAAATATCATAAAGTAAGGGAAATTATTTATTAGTTCCAAATGAAAAGGATATTGAATTTCATATCCAAATTATATTTTATATATATTTATCCAGATTTGGATATGAAATTCAATATCCTTTTCATTTGGAACTAATATATAATTTCCCTTACTTCATGATATTTAAAAACTTTAAAAACTTTTAATTATGATTTTCTATGTTTATTGGTTTTAGCAAATTAGGTATAAACCATAAGATTTGCTAATAGTTTCTCGTCTGAAGAGATGGGGTAGACATCGAAAGCATATAAGTTAAGAAGATATGCTTATTGAAATGTATTCTTTGTCTTTCATATAATAAAAGTTTCTAGACTTGAAATTTAACCATTTTACGCCATAAAATTTAAATTACTAAATTTTATATATATATATATATATATATATATATATATATACATACATATAATATATATATATACAGAGAGAGAGAGAGAGAGAGAGAGAGAGAGAGAGAGAGAGAGACGTGCCTTCAAAAAGTTGACAGAATTTTTCGTATGGGCACTTTTATTGTACAGTACGTGCACGAAACTCTGCTGTCATTCGAAGTAATCTTCTCGGGCTACAATGCACTTGTACCGTCCCAACAACTTCTGGAAGCCCCATAGAAGTCCTCCTGTGTGAGCGTGTCAATGGCTCTCGTCACACCCCCTTTTATCTCAATTGGCTCGTAACGACAGCCTTTAAGGTTTACTTGAGCTCAGAGAATAACCAAAATTAATAGGGAGCAAGGTCCTGACTATGAGGAGAATGAGGGACTATCATGATGCCCATTTTTACCAAACAGTCTATAACAAGGATGAAGTTGTGGACTGGTACATTGTCCTGGTGGAAACCCTTCTGACCCGATTTGAAGAATCATGCCCTCTTCCAACTGAATCTCTTTCTGAACTCCCTTAAAACCCTAACATAGCATTCCTTGTTGAGTATCCAGTGGGAACCAAGAGCATGTCCGTGCCATCAAAAAAGTGATCATTGTAAGTTTCTGGGTGGTTGTTCTCTGCCAGGCCTTCTTGGGTCTGGGAGACCTAGCATGTTTCCAATAAGAACTCTGTCTCTTGGTCTCTGGGCCATAGCAATAGTGCCAGTTTTCATTGCAGGTTACTAGAGCAACAAGAACTGCGGGATTTGATTTGATTGGCCCGACTATCTCCCTGTTTTCATTACAGCGTCTTTTTTTCTGATCTCTTTTGAGCACCGTTGGCACAAACTTCGCGCAAATCTTCCGCATCTTCAATACCTCGCGAATAATTGTGTGAATTGTTCCCACAGTGACAACAAACTATGCACCTATTGTCACTATAGACACACGACAGTTCTTATCTGTGAAATTCTTTATTTAAACAATCACCACTGTACTTTCTTACCCTTCCACACTTCCCATCATACCTCAGAGAAAGCCTGTCTTCCTTTGAATCTTTTATGCCGCTTAAAAACTGATGTTCGAGTCATACAAGATGGTCCAAATCAGTCTGAAGCGATCCATACGTTTTGGGGGGCATTTTTCCAAGTTTAAAACAGAATTTTACTGCATAATGTTCTTCTAACGTGTCTTCACGTCCACATTGCATTTTTGAAAGTCACCAGTTGTGACAATCAAGGTTTAGTAGGAGGCGTTCTAATCCATGCTGTAAGTATTCATTTGAACTTGAAATCATAAAAATTAGTTAGTCAGCTCATAAGATATATAGCAATAGTATACTGAAGAATCTACGACAATTTTAAATGCTTGTAGCAAAAGTCTGGAAAATTATTATTTTGTTTCCACTAATTAAAAAGTCGAGTTTTTCTTCCGAACTCCTACAAGACCACAACAGATACTTTCTTCAAACCTTCGTGGCTCCTTTTCTCTTAGGAATTCACAAAAGAAAGGTCACAAGCGTTTGAATCTGGTGACTTTGTCGCAAGATCCTTACGTTTCTTTTTTAAATAGTTACAAGGAAATATTGATATTGATACTTCGTTATTATTTATATACAAACTGAATATGACAAAGAAGTTCCTATACAAAGTGATGACGAAATGAACATGATAGGAGCTAACCTCACAATTATTACGAACCTAATTAATTTCGTATTGTCTTCCCAGCTCCAATCCCTGTCACATCGCCGAAGTTTTGCATGCCAGCTTTTGTTTTAACAAATACTTCAACAAAATATGCTCTGATAAAATTACTGCACTCGTAGATCCTCAACGAAAATAACCCAAATACACTTTAATAGCAAAATCGAACTTCTTCACTATAGGGTGAATTCCTTGATGCTGGGAGACTGGTTATAGCGTGATTTATCAGACAACCCGTTTTGTTAATTCTCTCTCTTCTTTATGTTTCCTAGAGCGTAGGACATGTAGAAATTTTTAGCATAATGTGAACAAACATCAATTATTATTGAACTTTATTGAACTGCACACAGAGGTTGCCCCTATAGCATCACAATGACAATATGCTTTATTTCGGGCGAACAAAAAAACTTACAAAAAATAAATACCTGATCTGCTACTGTACAGCCTACAGAGTTCCTACTTCAAATGCTATTTATTCTATTTTCTATATACTTTATTTCCCTTGTGCGTAAGAGAAAGTATTACTTACAACGTAAAATATGTGTCTCTTTATATTTGCTTGCTTTCCGAAACAAACCACTTATGCGTTTAGTGACCTCAACAGCGAAAGGGTGTGATTTTGTTTCTAAGCGGATTTGTCGGTGATATGCACGTCAAGGAGGCACAAGTGCAACGAGTTCATCAGCGCACATTCCATTAAAATATTTGTAAAACAGGTACAGATATGCATCTTTGTGTCGATGGGACAGGTTTACACCTTAGTTGACAAAGTGGGACCTATTAGATTGGAAACTGTTTAGGACCTTATCCAAAAGGGAGAGGCTGGTAGATGCAACAGCACAGATATGGCAACAATACTCCATACATGGGCGAATGGTGGCCTTGTAGTTCTACAGGATACTCTCATGCTTAATTAGTTTTAGCTCGATAGAGATGACCCACTTTCTTTGCAGCTGCCTCTGCAATGTTCTCAATATATTTGTTTCAGTTCATATTATCTACTGAAATAATAGTAGAAATACCAAGATAAAGGCGGTGAGCGACGGACAAATCTGATCAATGTTTCAATTTTTTTTTAGCACTACAATTCAGGTTTCGAGATGGTCGAGTAGTGACGTTGCCGTGAAGTACTTGCAGCTAATCCTGCAGTCAATCATCTCGTCTTACAACGTTATAACGCTTAAACGATTTGCTAAACTTTTGAAACATCTTGCCGTCCGTTAGTCGAAAAAATACAATCAAAGCACCCGAAGAAGTTTGTTCAACAATTATTTTTTTCACTTTTATTTATGTTGCTTTAATAAATGTGCTATAGCCCGTGAAATGGAATAAATTCGTTTGAAGTAGCTGAGTAGTCTTCGTGTAACAGAGTGCGTATTGGAGCGTGTGGAATATCAGCAGCAGCCGAGGGTGGCTGGTTAGCAAAATATTAGCAGCAGCAGTCGTTAAAGCACGTATGCAAGTTAGCAAGTATGCGCTAGCTTGCGTCACAAGAAAAGAGAGAAAAATACATCAAGTGCTCGAGAAGAGAAGAGAAGCGAAGTATGTACGAAGCCGAGAAAGCGCTGGCATGGCTGGCGCAAGTTGGCAAAGAGACAGAGACTTTTAAAAAACACGCGTGTCCGAAAGAACTTTGGAAACATAATGAAATGCGTTGTTTTGCAATATCCACGTCATTTCATTTGCAACAAGAAATGCATCCAGGTCTGATTTTCATTTGTTTCCTATCTATTTTTGTTTGCTTTTTTTTGCGACGGTACTAGACAGCGTGGGGGTCCGAGAAAGTTTTGAACTGTAACGGCATTAAAGCCAGGTTACATTTGCTACAGTTTCGAGTAATATATATTAAGTCGCCTTTCTGAATAAGTGTCCATAGTCGGAAATGGTGTATCGTTAGCGTGAGGCTTTGGTGTAGATTTCGACGTCTCTCCCAAGCAGTTCTAATAGTCAGTATTTATGACTTAACCAGCCAATCATTTGATGAAAAAAAAAAAACCAACCCTATTTTGTTTGCTCAAATGATTTCAAATGTGTGTTCAGGTCAAAAATTTTTCTTCCTTATTGACAAGTTTGCAAGAAGAATAACAGTTGATGTATGTTCGAACGAAAAGCGATCAGGGGAGATAATCTGTTCTTCACACAGGCGCATGATATTTTGAATTGAATATTCACTGGTTATCAGATTTGCATTTCTTTTTTATCCGGGCATTCGCTAAATAATGATAAAATGACTTTTTGAGGCCACACCTACTTCCGAATTCCCTGCTATTTTTTTAGATAAACTAATTGAGGGTGGTATTCGAAATAGATCAATTTCAGGAGCAAGAAATAGATGTGTTTGAGTTGATTGTGATAGTAACTGATATGTCCCACGAAAGGGATATATTCGTTAGAAGTAGCTAAGTGGTATTTGCTATTTGTGAGTAATACTCTGGCAATTCGCCGTATTGAACGACTGTTCGTGGTCGGAGCTGATATTCCTTTGTATAAGGCATGTGGCATAGCTTTCAACCAATCATATTCTTGTAAGTGTAAAGACCCGATGTACTCATATGCATTACACCAAAGCATTTATTGTTTTATATTTCCAGGTAAATATTTTTTTGTTCTTTCTAAAGCACCCCCCCCCAAATAAAACTCAAGAATGATCCCCAAAACTGGAAAATAATTATTTTCTTTTTTTTTTTATAATTCTTTTTTTTTAATTATTTTTACTGGGAATGATGCATCCCACCGGACACCATATATTCATTTCAGAGACTGCAACCAAATCGTCCCTTTAAGCGAAAGTATTTATATCCCTTGTACTTGGTTCACCAAGTATATCTGCTCAGTAGTTTTTTTGTTTTTGTAATACTTTCTCATACAGCGTAGATCATTAAGTTGGTGTAAAATCTTCAATTTAGAAACAACCTTTTCTTAATTTTTAATTACTAAGAACTCTATTGTGAACGCAAGTTATATTACATGTTCTGGTCCTTTCTATAAAGATCCTTAATTCCGAGCATGACCTTCAACTATGTTTGATAGCGAGGCCCCAATTTGGGAGCCTCTGTTAGTTTGGCATTAATAATTATCA
This sequence comes from Euprymna scolopes, assembly GCF_053919585.1. Classification (NCBI taxonomy): domain Eukaryota; kingdom Metazoa; phylum Mollusca; class Cephalopoda; order Sepiida; family Sepiolidae; genus Euprymna; species Euprymna scolopes. Next base: position 119,162,387 of record NC_136496.1, read on the forward strand.
GATTTAATCTGATCCAGAGTGATAGTACATTTAAAATTTTCCATCTACGTGGTTGCTGGTTCTAGTGAGTTGCATGCGTGATTTGCATCTCATAAACACCAGAGTGAACTTGAGCATTTTTTAAATCGCATAAATCCTTAAATAAACGAAAAGTTTACTTAATTAGAAACTTATACCTTTTACAATAAAGCCGAGATTTACTTCCCATCATATAATTGAATTATTTCAATTAAACTTCAAGTAGAGTTCAGAAATTTTTCATTGAATGTTTAATCCAATATTGATGTAACTAGCAAGACCCGTGGAAATTCCACGGAATGAAAAATATATTTAACTAACAAATATATTTTGATAAAGCTGAATTTTTCTAGAGAGCGCAGCAAAACATTTTTGAATGAAAAACTAATAAAACGCAGCAAATATGATTTTAATAACATTTCTATGAAAATCGTATCCATTGTATTTTAAATATAGAACCGACTCAATTAAAATAAATTAATAAGTACTAATAAATACTTAGGAAGTATTAATGTGCTACATAGTTCAATAGAAATAATAAAATCACATTTTAAAAGACAATCTTAAATTTATGCTTCAATCCACCACCTTTTCGCATACAAGGTACACAATGGTCTTTATTTTGCCCACTTTTTTTTCGAATGTCCATTTTTTACGTAACGTTTCGCTTATTTCTTTTTCGACGAAGAACCGCTGCACTTTGAATTCATCACAAGTTCTTTGTTCAACCCGTTACAAAATTGGTCATATATGATAGTAATATTTGGAAACAAGACAACATCATACGAAAGTAATTCTCATATTCTTGTTCAAATGTTACAAGATTATTAACAGATTGGGCATTTTTTAAGCTTTTAAAAATTGTATTTCAAGGCGTAATGTATGGACTAACTAAAGACGGAAAGAGCAGAATATTATATAGATAATTGCTATTAATAGTAGTAAAATTAACATTTGCGATATACTCAGCACACTAAGGGTGTCCCATGCGCAATTTGGCAATTGGCTTACACGAAACGATGACAGGAATGTATTGACAATATGTTTAACGAGGGGGGAGATAATTACTTGTACAAACACATGCTTATATTAGGATGGTGCAAAAATAATGTCGTTTCTTATGTATATTTATCTGACAAAAAAAATGACATTATTTTTGTACCAATCTAATACATGACGAGAGGGAGTCGAATTCTTTAATGAATTATGAAGAGAGTGTATATCATAGTGGTCTAATTAATAGACCGTCTGTACATTTAAGATATCGGTTGATGATGGTATGTTCAGCAGTTGTGGACAATAGATATAAAACAATTCATTTTAACCGACAAATAAGCACATACTTGGTTATTCAAAGACGACATGATACAATAGCTATATTTATATATAACAACATTTATTCTCTGGTTCCGGCCGGACATCTCTAGAGATTACAACATCCTGTTCACATTTTGGCTATCTTAGAATAAACCGCTTCTTAGCGTCATAAGAGTCTCTCTCTCTCTCTCTCTCTCTCTCTCTCTCTCTCTCTCTCTCTCTCTCTCTTCTCCCGACTTCTAAGTCCCGTCTGAACTATCAGACGTCTTCCATTCCCCTTTTTCAACTAACTAGCTTGCTTGTATATATTAAATCATTCGACTACACAAAGACCTTACAGGTGACTTCTCAGTCACGTTTTCTCTGACCAAATTTATTGTTTATACCTAAGTTTGAAAATATATTTTTTTATGTATTTGATATTTTTTTAATTGTTTCTAAGATTTTCACTGTATTCCAAAGCTTATAAACATTATGTGCTTTTGTAACACAATCTAATATTCATATTGCTAATCACATTTATGTCCTTTCATTAGAATTTCTTTCTAATTTTTAATAATAATAGTCGATCTTACATTCGATTATTAGCAAGGTCACCCGGCATTTTCTGGAGGCTATTATATAAGACTAGCCTTTAAGTGAACAATTGAAAAACAAATAATAAGGCTCCAATAAAGTATGTTTTTAAAGTAGGGAGGGAATTCTTGATCGTGATAATCAAGGCAGAAATACTTAATACAAATTCATAAAGCGTTTCCCGCAGAGAAAGAGACATGGAAAGAAGAGAGAGAGGGAGAAAGAGAGAGATAGAGAAAAAGAGAAAAAGAGAGAGACGGGGAGACAGAGAGAGACAGAGAGAGAGTGAAAGAGAGAAAAAAGAAAGAGATAGAAAATAAATAATAAACTCGTGATCCGAAATACTGTTCCATCTTCACGCCCTCCGGTGTCGACGATGGCTGACAATGTCGATCTGAGCATGACATTTCTTTTGCGATGAGGACATATTGCGTGGTTGAACCTCCGTCAAAGATGACCTTTTCACAGTTTCCTATTCCCTTTATGCTTTCGTCTCACACACCTTCTCCGCAACAAAACGAATGTCACGATAACCATAGAATTACCCACTGATTCAGAATTCTCAGGGTCAAATCTCATTGACGTCAGAGTGGATTTGAGCAATTTTCAAATCAAATAAACCCTAAAAAATAGAAAGGTTTACTTAATTAGCAATTTAAACGTTTTACAATAAAAGCGAGATTTACCTCTCATCAAGTAATTGAATTAGTTTCAATTGAATTACCTGACAATCATTAAAATCCACTTTGATCTTGAGGCTCGAAATTAATTGAGAAAATCTGCATTCAGATTTTACTTATAATCACTTTAAATTATAATCAAGTTTTGCTCACGGGCCAATTTTACCCAAGAACTTGTGAAAGTGTGTATTAGTTCGATTTGTTCACATCTTGGGTGTTATTCTCACCCGATTTTGGCTAATGTAACCGCCGATCTTCTCTGGGTAGCTTTTGTCGAAACTGGAAATGTTTAGAATAATAAAAATAATTAAAACAACAACACCAACACCACCACCACCAACAACAACAACAACGACAACAACAACAACAACAACAACAATAATAATAATAATAATAATAATAATAATAATAATAATGATGATAAAAATAATAACTACAACAATAATAATAATAATAATAAGCGAGCAGACCTCCACTGTATAAGTGCGAAGAGAACTGGGACTTTGGGGAGGCTTATTGCAATTCAAATTCCAGTAAAGGCCAATGGCCACTGCTTACGAGAAATCAATGCAAGCAGCTGTTGCGATAATGCAAATTTAATTACAAATGGTATCGATAGAGCCGGAGAGTACTGGAAAATCTGGGGAGATTTGTTGTCACTCAGCTTCCAGGGAACACCACAGGCTATATTCAATGAGGTCTTTGAGAACCTGTGTAAAAGCTCATTGAGAGCCCATAATAATAATAACCCCATTATTCCTCCCCTCCACCCCCCAAAAAACATGACGTCAGCACGTTGAATGAAGACTATAAAACATGTTAACGTGTATGTAAGGAGGTTGTTATCTTTATTATAATATAAGAGTCACTTTGTGTGAGTGTGTGTGTGTGTTTGAGAGAGAGAGAGAGAGAGAGAGAGAGAGAGAGAGAGAGAGAGTTCCTTCGTCAAAGGTTCCGAAACGGTCGAGCCTATCTTTTGAAAATCTCACACAATGGCAGTGTTTTGAATATTAAGTATCGAAAATCGAAATACGATCTTGAAAATAGTCAGTTTTCTCTTATAGATAGGAGAAATATTTTACGTAACACCGAAGTAACCTTGGCTAGTGTAATATAAAATGTTTCCCCGTAAAAAAATTCTTCTTGTATATCTATAAGAGATGAAATACTATATTTAAGATCGTCAAGCCCAAATATCAGTTTATATGATATTGTAAATAAACACAGGCGGAATTTGATAAACTACACTTTCATCATTTTAATTTATTTATTTTCTTTTTTTTTTTTTTCGAATTAGTCCACCGGGCAGATTATTCCTCGTAATATATAATATTCAGTAGTGGATTGATCCTATAATAATACATACGCAATTTGCATCAATTAAAATATAATGTTTATCCATATTGTACGATCGGGCTAGTTGATATATATCTGTAAAGCAGATTTAAAAATTATTTTAATTCGTAATCTTTTTCATATATTTTCTGTATTTATTTTGCTACTTAAATTTTTCTTCGCCGATTACAAATCACGCTATATCACGATTAACTTCTCGTACATAATTCTCGCTCAGATGACAAACTACAAAATGCAACGTTACAAGAAAACATTAAGAAAACATTAAGACATTTTTATTATTTTTAAATAATGCGCAGCGGAGATAAACAGCTCGAAAATGAAAAGAGAATGATTCACGCTTTGAGGTTATGATCGCCATTTATTTTTTATTAGTGTATTTCGTGTTTACTTAATCGCATTATCTTCGATTTGCAGTTTTTCAGTTGAGTATTATTGTTTAGCTTTTTTATCAAATAATTTCACTCTTGCATATCACTATCGTAAAGGACTCTGACGTCATCTTATTTTGTAATATCCAGCAGTTTGAATCCTCATTTTTGTCTGTGTTGTATTAATGGCTCTATACCTCTTTCTCTCTCTCTCTCTCTCTCTCTCTCTCTCTCTCTCTCTCTCTCTCTCTCTCTCTGTGTGTGTGTATGTATATATATATATATATATATATATATATATATATATATATATATATATATATATATATACAGGGTGACCCAAAAAAACAAAAGCTAAATGGAGGCCATCTAGAACATATGCTGTAGAACGGAGAAAAAAAGGCCAAAGACCCTAGTGTTTTGATGTGATGTTTTGAATATAATAAACTAGTTATGACCAAAGTTTCATTTAATTCGGACAAAACACTAATAAACGGGGCCTAATTAGAGTTGGGGCCGTTTTTTGGGCCACCCTATATATATATATATCCGTCCATCTCTCACTCTCTCACTCTATTTCTCAATACTCTTATCTATTTATATATCCATCTCGCACTCTCACACACACTCGCTCTCTATTTCTCTTTTTTTTTCACGGTGTCTTCAATAAGTTTCCAGACGCTTTTCATATGGGTACTTTATTGATAGTACACATAATACTCTAGTCCCCTTTGAAGTAACCTCCTCCGGTTGCAATGCACTTGTACCGTTCCAACAACTTCTGGAATGTCCGATGGAAGCGTGTCAATGATTCTCATCACAGCCTCTTTCATCTCCTTAATTGTCTCATAACGACAGCCTCTATGAATTTTGTTGAGCTTAGAGAATAACGAAAAGTCACAGAGAGACAGGACTGGACTGTAGGGAGGACGAGGAAGTGTTTTCATGCCCATCTTGGTTTAATAGTCTGTAACAAAGATGGAGTTGTAGACTGGTGCATTTGCGCAAATGTTCCGCGTCTTCAGTACTTCACGAATAATTGTGTGTACAGTTCCCACACTGACATCAAACTGTGCACTTATTGTCTCTATAAACACACGACGGCCCTTATGAAATTCTTTATTTGGCCAATCAACTCTGGTTTTCTTATTCTTTACTCTTTCCACCCCACTCATCATCTGTCACATATTCCCTGTCCTCCTTGAATCTTTTATGCCACTCAAAAACTGATGCTAGATTCATGCAAGATGGTTCAAAAACCGTTTGAAGCAGTGCTTACGTTTCTGTGGTATTTTTACCAAATTTAAAGCAGAATTTTATTGCATACTGTTCTTCTATAGTGTCATCTCGTTCAGATTGCATTTTCGAAATTTACCATCTGTAATGATAAGGTTTTAATAGCGTGCATTCCACTTCCTTTTGTAGCTGTTCATTTGAACCTGAAATCATAAAAATTAGTCAGTCATCTCATTAGATGTACAGCAAACACATACCGTATTTTCAAGGGTCTCCGACAATTTTAAATGCATGTACAAATGTCTAGAAACTTATTAAAGACACCCTGTATTTTATTTATAAACTTAATTTCAAAGGATCTAAGCGGTTCGTCTAGTTGACAGCTGTGACTGGTAAGTTTACATAAAACGTCATTAATGTCCCCCCCCCCGTTTCACCCACTTTCTACATTGACGATTATTTCTTTGTATTCTGATGGCTGATGGTATATTTTAGTGACGTCATCAACTGTGCACAGTCATCCCTACCCCTTTTTAACGTGTGGGCTCGCCAAACCGTCGTAATGCACTGTGCACATATATATTCCGTCTATCATTTTTAAAGGTTTAAAATTTAATTTACATGACCTCATCAACTGTGCACGGTTATTCCCAGCTCCATAATAATTGATGGCATAAAAAAAAAACGATGACGTTGTTCAACTTTAACGTGGCAAACAAGCAAAAAGGCAAACAAGATAAACAGCGATTTAGTGGTAAATAGATATTTAAACTTCCGCAAAGAAAACGGGTTTATTACGACGAATAGCGAGATTCGTGAACGTCACAGAGACGATAAGTTAGCTGGACCATCTGTGACTATAAAAGTTTCATTTTTATAAATAAATGCCTGGTTTCATCTTTACTAAGCAGAGATTGTTGTAATCGTTATTTTTTTTTTTGTTTTTTTTACTCTTAGTGGTTCTCTCTCTCTCTCTTTCTTTCTCTCTTTCTCTCTCTCTCTCTATTTTCCCTCTCACTCACTCTGTCTGTCTTTCTGTCTGTTTTTCTGTCTGCCTATCTGTCTGTTCGTCTCTCTCTCTCTCTCTCTCTCTCTCTCTCTCTCTCTCTCTCTCTCTCTCTCTCTCTCTCTCTCTCTCTCTCTTGTAAATGATCTGGTCTTTATCATAGCACGTGTAATTTTAAACGTTATCTTTCTAAATATGATCAGCTATACCGGATTTTTGTCCAACTTTCAAGGAGCCAGCAAGCAAAACATGAAGAAAAAAAAAACATCCAGAAATCTGAAAAAGATATTTTATTGTGTGTATTAAATCATTGAATGGCAAACCTCGGTATTTTTATTTCAATCGTCTGTTTTGAGTTTTAAATTTAACCTTGCATCTTTACCAGAGACATTATGCTTTTCGTAACTAGTACATATTACTGAGATGTATATGTCAGTTATATTGGGAAACAATAAATATTTCAGGTAGACATTACGAATAGCTCTAGCGATTGAGCATGTTGAATAATAATTTTAAAAAGCCTATGAAACGGGGGGGGATGCCATGACATAATCTGTTTGAAATTAGACTTAAAGCCGAAAAAAAGAAAAATCTAAAGGATTGTGTAGCGGCATTTGATGGCGCCTTTGCGTCTACGTAACATGCGGTTTGTGTTATCTGAAAAATGCGAAAACCTCAAATTTATAATGGCTATAAAATGATAGAAATTTGATCAGTTCGTGATATTTATTTTGAACATTGAATAATGTCTCTGATTCACGCCACATCAGCCTTTTTAAATATTGAAACACAATGCATGACTCCCCTTTACTGATAGGCTAGTTTAACAAAATTGTCGGACCATTGTATGTCGTTAAGCGAATTGCAGTCCAAGCAACTGATTGTAGCGGCGAACTGGGAAACTCTTCATTGAAAAAGTAAGAATGCCACCATATTGTTTTCTTTCTTTTATTTCTTTGCAAGACTTCCATATACAACGCCAGGCCCGAGTTAAAATATAACGATTACGTTAAACTATTATTGGATCAGCTAAATATTTAAATAGCCTTGCTGCTGGTCTGCCAGGCTAAGATTTTAAATGGCATTTTTCTAAGGGTGGCAGGCTAAAGTTAGAAATAGCATCTTCGCTGGTCCCTCCACATTTAGTTTAGGCATGTCTTTTTCAATAGTTTGTTACGCTTAGGTTTGAAATAGAATTTCAATTGGTATCTTAGCTTTAACTTTTAAATGCCAGTTTTATTGATTTGTCACATTTAGGTTAGAAATGTCATGTTTCCTGGCCTTTTTTTTTTACACGGTGGTCACCACTTATCAAGGCCCGGAAGCCACTCACGGATAAGAGTTATTGCAAGTACAGTACGTTAGTGTGGAGATTTGATGAAGTGTTTACTTAAGGGGGCGGTTCATTAGGAATTTGTTTACGTTGGACTTGAAGACATCCAAGTTGTAGTCAGGTGGGAAGCAGGCAGACGGAATACGCTTAAGTGTGAAATTGCATTTTATTACTATACATACATGTAACAGAGTGCGGACGCGCGTATGCAAATACAAACGAAATGCGAAATGACGTCACTGTAAGGAAAAAGACTATAAAAAGGAGAGAAGATCACGTTAGAAACGGGGATGACGTCACGACCGTAACGAGAAGTCACTCGTATCGAGAAAACGAAGAAATAAATATTGTTGTTACAAAAAAAAAAAAGAAAAAAACGATTCGAATTATTACTAATCATATGTTCTTGCGACGAAGACTGCGTACAACGTGGGGGGTCCCGTGTGTAAATGCGTGTAACGTTACACACAGATTGAATAGATATACCTTCAGCGAATCCAATCTTGTTTTCCAGTTATCTGACCGCTTTCTTATTCTAGGGGAAACATTAAGTCCATTCTGGTACGTTTGCAAAAGCATATGGTAAGGGTACGACCTTTTAAATTGGCAATCCCGTAAAAATACCCAAAGCCTCAGACGGATGAGTAGAACCAGCTTTTTGATAGGATAGTAAAACCATCGCTTATCTACGCACTTGTCGACTATCAAGTATTATGTTTCAACATTTGTTTTACTTATATCCTAGTAAAAACGACAGAGAAAGAATCTATTTTAATCTAGCTGTTGTACAATTTTGTTACCAACTCATTGTTGTAGTATATTTACTAATACAGTAAGAAAATCAGACCACCAGATTTGATTGGCCAAATAAAGAATTTCATGGATAATGATCGTCGTGTGTCTATAGAGATAATAAGTGCACAGTTTGATGTTAGTCTGAGAAATGTGCACACAATTATTCGGAAATGAAGATGCGGAAGATTTGTGCGAAATTTGTCCAAAAGGATGTCCCATCCTTTTCACGGACTATTTTACTAAGACGGGCATACAAGACAGTTTCCCACACTCCTTATAGTCCAGACCTTGCTCATGTTGCTTCTGGTTATTCTCTTAGCTCATCCTAGAGGATGTCGTTATGAGGAAATTAAAAAGGCTGTGACGAGGATCATTGACACGCTTGAACTAGAGCAGTTCCACGTGGCCTTCCAGAAGTTGTTGTAACGGTACAAATGCATTGTACCCGGAGAAGATTACTTGGAAGGGAACAATAAAGTGTGCATACGAAAAAATCTGGAAACTTATTGAAGGCACTTTGCAAGGTTGGAGTACTGTTGCCACATCTGGGAAGGAGCTGCTAGAAATGACTTATCCTACCTTGACAGAGTTCAAAACAGACTTCGTAGCCTAGTGGGGAAATCCCTTTTCTCTTCCATGCAACCTGTTTCTCACAGAAGAGACATTGCGAGCCTGTCTCTGCTTTATCTTTATTTTCATGGCAAATGCTCGTCTGAGCTCCAAACTATGGTCCCCCTCTCGACAAACTTGACACTGCAAAAGCAGGTGGACCTGATCTCATCCCGGTGTTCTATTAAAAAAGTGCTCCGCCGAAGTAGCTTTATAACAAATGCCTTAATGAATCTTGCTTTCCTGCCTGCTGGAAAACTGCTTCTGTGGTACCAGTTTTCAAGAATTCTGGCGAAAGAAGTGACACAGCAAATTACCGCCCCATTAGCCCCCTCACACTTTTTGCCAAAATATTTGAGTCCATAATTAACCAAGCTCTAGTCCATCACCTTACAGATGCTAAACTTCTTACCGACCAACAATATGGATTTAGGCAAGCCCGTTCCACAGCAGACATTCTAACTGTAATCTTCGAGCGTATATACCATTCACTTGACAAAGCAGGGGAGGGTAGAGCGGTAGCTCTAGATATATCTAAGGCTTTTGACAGGGTATGGCACGAAGGTCTTCTAAGGAAAATCAGATCATACGGTATCATTGGAAGAATACTTAACATAATTATATACTTCTTAGATGGGAGAAAAATCCAGGTTGTCCTCGATGGCCGTACATCTAAACAATATGATATAAATGCGGGAGTGCCTCAGGGTTCTATCCTTCGACCTCTATTATTTCTAATATTCATAAATGACCTCCCTGACAAAATTGTCTGTGAGATGGGTATATATGCTGATGACATCACGCTCTATAATAGACACGACAGGAAAACAAATGAACACATATCTAAAAAAATGGCAGAAACACTAGAGGATGACCTCCAATCTGTAGTGAAATGGGGACAAAAATGGATGGTCACATTCAATGCTGCCAAGACTAAACTTGTTTCCTTCAATAACTACAAGAAACCTTCTCTACCACCAATAGCAATGGCCAAAGACTCTTTATCTGAAAGCACATCTTCTAAACTCCTCGACCTAACGTTCACAGGAAACATGAGCTGGAACAATTACATTGAGAGCATTGCGAAAAAGGAAGGATCTCTCTACTGTGCTATAAAACTACTGACCCCTGAAAGTATCCTGTACATCTATAAGGCCACCATTCGCCCATGTATGGAGTATTGTTGTCATATTTGGGCTGGTGCATCTGCTACTAGTCTTTCACTCCTAGACAAGGTTCAAAAGAGGGTCGCCAACCTAATAGGTCTTGAACTATCATCCAAGCTTCAGCCTCTATCCCATCGACGCAATGTAGCATCCCTCTGCCTATTCTACGAGTACTTTAACGGTGTATGTTCGGACAAGCTGCAAGCACTTGTACCCCCTCTACGTAAATACCCCCGAGAAACCCGACAAGCAGTACAATCCCACCCGTTCACAGTAGAGATCCCTAGATGTAAGAGAGCCTTCTACTCCAGTAGTTTCTTCCCCAGAACCGCTAGGCTTTGGAACACCCTGCCAGGTCCCTGCTTCCCCAACTGTACTGACATGCAGAAGTTCAAGTGTAACGTGAACCGACATCTTGCTGCCCAACTCCCCACCTAGTACCCCTGTAGCCTGTGTCTCTAATAGTAGCCCCTAGATCAAAGTGGTAATGTGCCTTGTTTGGGGTGAAAATATAATTTTAAAAAACCTTTCACGAGAAGCACCCGTCTATCTGAAAACGCTAACAATAATTCCCCCCACTCTTTATCTGTGCCTAAACCTAGTCGTAGATTCCATGAACAAAGTTTCTTTCTTAGAACTGTACACCTGTGGAACTCTCTTCCGTTTCCCTGCTTTCCAGCTGATTACAATATCGTCATCTTCAAGTCCAAAGTAAACAAGTTCTTGATGAGTCGTTCCCTTTAAGTAACCCAATTTACTAAATTTACACTATTAACAATTACTACGACAGTGTCCCATTAACCACTGTTCGCTTATTATCCCTTATCCTCGAGTGGACTCCGAGCCTTGATAATTAGTAGTGATTTCTTTGTAAAAAAAAAAGTGCCTAAAAAAAATTAGGCACTCCCTGTAAAGATGGTCGAATGACTGCAGAACAAATACTACCAAGAAAAGACCAAGGATAATACCTGGATAGGTGGTATCATAACGAACAAATATATATTACAGTGGAGAAGGTAATTTAAGAGAGGATGGTATAATGAGAACAAACAAATACTACACTATCCCGCAGTGGATGATATAATTACTAGGGAGAATCATCTTATGATAACCGAACAGATACTACATTAAACCCATCAAAATAAGACATCATACCTAGGAGAATAATATACTGTCAGCGAAACATATACTACACTATCGTTTCCTTAATTGAGCATTAAAAATAAATATGACGTCTGAAATAATATAGTGAACTGAATTTACTCTTAACGGATAGTACAATAGTTCTATTCATGGAAACAATGGTAGAGTTTCGGCGTTACTGCAGACAAAAACCATATGTGGGGGCGACCCCACATATAAGACCTTGGTCCATGTAGGGGCAACCCTTCATACGAATTGTCACTATCCAGCTCCCCTACTCCCATTTCCCCTTCACTCCTCACATTAAAAATCGGCCCTGTGCCTAATTTGCTCCGTGGGGGAGCAAATAAATACACTGTTCTCCACATGCTGCACTTCAATTTCTTGTTGTCTGTCAGTGGAGGAGAAATCCCCACGACTGAGACAATTTTTATTTTTGTTCCTTTTCTCCACATTAAAAAAACGACCCTGGTGTCTAACTCTGTCCCGTGGGGAGACATTGTAAATCGAAAACAGTAATATATTGGTAATTATACCCAGCATTCCAAGTTTTTTTTTTCTTAGATCTGATACAATTATATCCAATAGTTTGGAGCTGTATGTACGTATGTTGACTACTACTATAACTAATACTAATACTAGTAGCACAGTGGCAATGATAATAGCAGTAGTAATAGTAAAAATAGTAGTAGTATAATTTTGACGTCTTATTCTCAATATGTTATGGCAAAAGTACATCAAGTCAGGTAGAATGTTTATATTACTTGTATTGATCGGACTATTGTTCTTATCTTGTCTGTTATTTGTGCAACGTGTTGGTCGTATTGGTCGCGTTTATTATTATTATTATTATTATTATTATTATTATTATTATTATTGTTATTATTATTATTATTATTTACTCAAACAGATTGACACACACACACAAAAATAACTTATGTATATAGGAGATAGATAGATAGATAGATAAAGAGAGAGAGATAGAGAGATAAAAGTGACCGTGTGTGTGTGTGTGTGTGTGTGTGTGTGTGTGTGTGTGTGTGTGTGTGTGTGTGTGTGTGTGTGCAGAACGGTCTCTACCAAATGATTGTCAATTTTTGGTCTGCAGACTTCAAACTTGATATATAGCAGATTCGAATCTGTGGAACGAATTCGAATTGTTTTTAGCCGATAAAAGTGGGCGCTAATGTTTAAACATTTATACGTTTAAGACGGTTACTCTGTAAAGTTTGGATACAGGTGTAGATTTAACATAGACGATAGCGTATAATGCTGAAGAGCTAAATGTGTTTGTTTCGACTCTAATTGATGTAATATTTTTTTAAAAATTGGAAAAAGCAACTCTTGGGTGCACTGTAAGAATCAATAGAGAATTGGTTCTATAATAATAAATATCAAATCTGCATGAATTAAAGTGTTATATAACATGTGTATTTTACGACCGAACAACGTCGGATGACCTGCTAGTTCCTAAATATTTATTTTTCTATTTTGATTGACAAAAAAATTACATTTATACTCTTAATATATTACTAACTGAAAGCCCGGCATTTCCCGGTTGGACAAGACGCTTAAACTTGATATTTTAATTTATACAGTATTAACCCTCTATGGATTATAATATATTACGAGGAATAATTTGTCCGGTAGGCAAATTCGCAAAAAAATAAAATTAAACAAAAAAATAATGATAATAAAAAAAAAATAATAATAATGTCGTTCATCAAATTCCGTCTGTGTTTGTTTACAATATTACGTCAGCTGATATTTAGGCTTGATGATGAATGCCCGGGAAAAGTTATTTCATAATAATAATTTTTAGATTTAAAAATGCAAACGAAGAAATGATTTGCGGCGATTTTAAATGGTGACTCTTATTTTATCGTAAGTTGAACTTATTAAAAATAAAAATTACAATATAATGATAAAGTACACATAGGCTTGAACTGGGGATCATTCGATCTGAAGTTGAAATCTCTATCGCTGAGCTATATCTCCAGATGACAATGTATCGGTTTTTAAAGAAGAAATAATTTGCTGAGATTTTATTATTTCCTTTTGCTGGTGTAACGTAAAATATTCGCTTATAAAAATTCTTTTAAGCTATAAGAGAGAAAAGGCTATTTTTAAAATCGTATTTTTTCGATTTTCGATATTTATCGGATGAATTTCTGTACAAAGCATATCTAAAAACACAGCTAGAAATAAAAAAAATTAGCTTTGTGTAAAATTTGCAAAAGATAGGCTCAGCCGTTTCTGAATCTATGAGAAAAGAACTCTCGCACACAAATTGACTTTTATATGAGTTGAGATACAATTGAGTTAAAGTATATATGCCCTCCAATGCTTAAAATATCAATTTGAAAACTGCGATTACAAAACTGAACGCATTATCCAATTACGTAATGGAAACATGAGGTCAAATGAAGTAAGCCATGTTTTCAATATATAAACTGGGCTTTTACTTTTAAGATACCTTCTTATAATTATTCTTTCTTCTCCTTTTTCCTCTTCTTCAACAACAACAATAATAATAATAAATTAATAATAATAATAATAATAATAATAATAATAATAATAATAACAATAATAATAATAAATTAATAATAATAATAATAATACTTGTAAAATATTTTGTATTTTAATTATTTATTTTTTTATTTTTTATTTTGCTCCAAGTTTTGAAACCGTGAGCAATATATTGAATGGTAATGGCATGTTTATTCCTTATTGCTTGTCCTGCATGAATGAAAGATTCTGGTAATTACATGTTTATTGCCGGTTGTTTACTAGTGCGCGAAACAATTGTCAAGTTACTTGAGAATAAAGGAAATAATACTCTGACAAATTATAACCAATAACTTTTCGTCTTTATTCCAGAAGAAGCCTTACAATAAAGACTGATTGGTTTGTTCATTTTTCATCTCTTTCTCTATATCTTCCTACCCCCTCTCTCTCTCTCTGTCTCTCTCTGCCTCTCTGTTTGTCTGTCTTTCTCTCTCTGTCTCTCTCTGTTTGTCTCTCTCTCTGTCTCTCTCTCTCTTTATATATATATATATATATATATAGAGAGAGAGAGACAGACAGACAAACAGAGAGGCAGAGAGAGACAGAGAGATGGGGTAGGAAGATATGGAGAAAGAGATGAAAAATGAACAAACCAATCAGTCTTTATTGTAAGGCTTCTTCTGGAATAAAGACGAAAAGTTATTGGTTATATATATATATTGGTTATATATATATATATTGGTTATATATATATATATATATATATATATATATATATATATATAGAGAGAGAGAGAGAGAGAGAGATAGAGAGAGAAAGAGAGTTTGTATATTTTACAATCAGTATTGATTACATATGTTCATCCATGTTTCAGTTGAATCCGAATTCATGGATATCACTTCATCAGACACAAAAAAGAATCGATGAGGTGTAATTTTCGAATTGTGAATTCCACTGAAACATGTATGCACATATGTAAACAATGAACAAACAAACAAACAAACAAACAAACATATTAAATAAAAAAAACTATCTACCAGCTCTGTCCTGCACTGAGCACTCTTTAATAATCACGCAAGTTTCATTAGATTTACATCCAGGAAACTAATCGATACCATCATTATATATATATATATATATAGGTTTGTGTAGGGGGTATATATACTGGCCAACTAGTGAGAGGAAAAGTAATGGTCTTTATTTTATTAAAACTTAAAATTTGAGAAGTGAAGAGAAATTTAAAGGAACACTCGAATATCTATGTATCTCATATAAAGATAATGTGTTAGCCCCAAATAAAGGCCCCCTTGATTTTCTAGAACTTCGATTAAAACAAAACAAAACAAAGGAGAAAACGAGGAGAACAAGACATCGTTATGCATAATTATACAGCAACAGAGCATAAAACACGTTTATAAAAAATGTAAACCGTACAACAAAGATAGATAGGCACGTTTATTTTATATTAAAACGAAAAACTAAATACGAAACAACGAATCTAAAGATGTACATAAAAAGCACAATTGAATCTGCTTGTATTCGCCTACATAGTCGTCGTAGTCGTCGGTGGCTGCGGTTGCTTTTAGGTTGGGCCAACCGCAGTCACTGGGCACTTAAGAAGGCATGAACGCACAGCCAAATTGCCACTCAAATAGATTGATCTCACCATCACTATTCGCTTCAGCAAAGCAAAATTTCTCGAGTTAAGCGTACATATTTTTTTCTCACTCAGTTTCTTTTTCGCTTCAAGACTTTTGCTATTACTTCCGGTTGTGTACTGCACGCCTGTTTACGCAAACGAAAATTTTCGTTGATTTTTTCCCCTGTCTTATTACTGTACGCATGCGTCAAAATCAATTCCTAAAGACATAGATATAAGGATTGGCCTTTTTCTCATGCACAAAACTAGTTGATATACTAGTCGTCGATACCGGTGGTGATTGTTAGTTATATATTAAAAACCAGGACCTTCTTTAAAAATATAACAAGCGTGAATCTTTTCTCTTTCGTGTATGCATTAGTGCTGCTGCCACTCTACCCTATCTACTTGTTTCTATATTTACTTTCGTATAGCTATATATATATATATATATATATATATATATATATATATATATATATATATATATATATATATTTGGTAAAACTTTTAATTAGTAAAAACCTTAAGAGAGTGCTCAATACTATTGCAGAGCAAATATGTGTTTTGATTTTTTATTACCGTTTTATCTGTTTGGTTACATATGTTTCGGATTTTGGACCATGTTTACGATCCAGCAGCCTCGTTAAACCTTACAGAAGTGGTTGTAAGTATTTGGAAGAAGTGTTTTAGAAGAAATGCGAAAAAAAGGGGGGATATGAGATAATAAGTGGGGAGGGAGACGGGTATCGACAATATTTCAGTTTTGAAGGTTAAAATACATTAGATTGTATTGTGTGTGGGGGGGGTAGCAGATTCAGGTAGGCGTGGGTGGAGATATATGGATATAGGGAGGGGGAGGGGAGAGAGGATAGTAAAGAAAAAAGAGAGGGGGTAAGGAGAGGGGGTAAGGATAGGAAGGGTAGTTCGAATTTTAAATTTTGACTGCATTTTGCTTGTTCAGCCATGTATAGGAAGTAGATGAGAGAGAGAGAGAGAGAGAGAGAGAGGGAGAGAGAGAAATGGAGGGAGAGAGAGAGAAAGGGGTTTTATAGGTATCATGAGTTTGACAAGTACAAGTGTGTGTATATATATATATGTGTGTTTGTATATGTGTATGTATACATGTGAGTGTGCATGTGTTATTGGACTTGTGTGTATGTGCGTGTATGTCTGCATATAGATGCAGGTATGTCTGCATATACATCGTCTATATATGCGTGTATGTGTGTATGTATCTGTATATGGATGTGTAAAAATGTACATATGTATGTGTATGTATGCGTATTTGCACGTGCGTTAGCGTATGTATTAATTCTTAACTAGCTAAAAACAAGCCATTGTCAACTGAAATGAAGAAGTCGACCTATAGCGACTGCGAAAATTTTAAATGGAACCTTGTACTTGACAAACACATGACACCTACAAAACCCCTTTCTCTCTCTCCCCTCTCTTTCTCTCTCTCCCTCTCTCTCTCTCATCTACTTCATATACATGGCTGAATAAGAAAAAAACAGTCAAAATTTTAAATTGAAGCTACTCTCCCCTCCCCTCCTTACCCCCTCTTTTTTCTTTACCATCCTCCCTCCACCTCCCCCTAATAGATTTTCTTTAATATAATGAGGTTACTCATCGAATGTATATTTCTTTTGTTTTTTTACATAGGCATCGCCACTTATCAAGGCCAAGATGCCACTCGAGGAGAAGGGTTAAAGAGTGTACAGTAGAAATTGGACAATATAGTAATCGTTAGTAAATGGAAATTCGGTAAATTTTTTAACAAGTGGGACTGCTAATCAAGAACTTGTTTATGTTAGACTTGAAGGCAACCGATATTGTAATCAGCTGGAAAACAGGAAAACGGAAGACAATTACACAGGCGTGCAGTTCTAAAAAAGAAACTTTGTTTATGGAATCTACGTTTAGGTTTAGGTTTCTTTTAAATAAATAGAATATATAGCAATAATGCTGGAATAAATATATGAATCTGTTTTAGTATTGAATTTTATTTGAAAAACAGTGTATCTTTTGTAGACATTTATTAAATTGTGAACAAATAAATAAACATACAACTTTCAATAACCCTTATCCCTGAGTGGCTTCCGAGCCTTGATAAGTGGTGACCACCGTGTAAAAAAACAAAAAAAAAAAAACTTTATTATAATTGAAGATTCAAGCAAGAATGCCAAGATGGCCTGTGGGAAATATAGTCGGTTCGTATATCTTATCAACAGGTTGTTTTAAATAGTAGCAACCGAGTTAATGGGAAAGTTAAAGACCTAAATATTAATTTACTTCTCCATACGTCCAGTGTCAAAAAATCATCATAACAAACGTTAATTAATGAAAAATGAATGAATTCCCTTTTTGGTCGCTCTTTATCAGTTAAAAATCATTAAGTCGATTTCTTCTCCAAAAATGTTCAAAAAAAAAAAATGAAAAAAACACGGCTGTCAGTTTACAGTTACAAAATAAAAAAATATCCGCAAAGTGTACATTTTCAAAAAAAAAAAAAAAGATACCGTAAAACTTCAATTTAACTTGAAAATACTATTTTAAAATAGTGTGGTTAAATAAGGGCAGCTAATTTTTTTTAAATCAATTATTTTTAACCTTAAATAGTTTTAAAAAAAATGGCTAAAAAATTTTTTAATTCGTCGTTATTTTTTTAATTTAATTTTATTTATAATTTGTTTTAAAAAAATTTCAACTACCGTGGAATTTTTACCGGTTCTGCTAGTTTCTATTATTAAGCGAGATTTCAATAATGAAGGATGTGTTTTCTTACCGTCCTCAATAAGAACAGCGTGACCGAGTTTAGCGAGATGGGTTGTTCGATTATTAATCTCTTAGTCATTTTTTTGTGGCTCTCTTTGGATGAACATTTTATTCAAACATCGGCGTCTGAGTCATTGACGATCCACAACCGCAGCCTATATCAATGAAGCAGCAAGTAAAATTATGACAGCATAATGCCCTTTCAAAGTCGAGTATTCTGCTAGTTTATAATGAAATGAATTTCTCGACTCGAACAGTTTTGTCCCGTAACAAAGATTAAATCCAGTAGTATATGCTACTAAAGCTACGTATAGAATTTCGATTCTAACTTGGATCAAAACCGATGCAATTATATTTATTTTAAGTAATATATCAATTTTAGCGCTTACGCTTCAAAATAAAAAAAGATAGAAGGATAAGATAAACTTTAAGATAGGAGCATAGACTCTTAGCCTATACTTACCTGCTTAAGTCGAACCATCTCATCTGACTGAACTTTAATTACTGTGCTTCAGAGTGCAACCGTATCTACATGTACATTTGTTAATCCTCCGCAGAGAAATAAAGATAAGGAGAGATTGATAGAGGAATATATATATATATATATATATATATATATATATATATATATACATATATATATATACATATATATATGTATATATATATACATACTATAATATATATATATATATAATTCATTTACTCACATAAAATTAATATACGAAAGTATAAATTTATGTGTAAACTTTAAGTATTTACTTCAAAAGCTCAACACATAGGTAGAGCTAGTTAGTAATTTATAAAATATATATGGCGATTAAGCTGCACTGAATATTCCGCATTTCATCCACTCTATGACTCTTCAGGCTAATGCGCGAATTTTGTGGTTGTTTGTCGTTTTTATATACGCACCTTTTATTGAGATTTTAGTTAGACAATCAGCTTTCTAGTATCCACCGCGCCCTTCCTATCAGCATTGGCTGATAGGAAGGGCGCAATGGATACTAGAAATCTGATTGTTTAACTAAAATCTCAATAAAAGGTGCGTATATAAAAACGACAAACAACCACAAAATTCACGCATTAGCCTGAAGAGTCCTAAAGTGGATGAAACGCGGAATATTCAGTGCAGCTTAATCGCCATATATATTTTATAACATATTATATATATATATATATATATATATGTATATAAATGATGGGACGATTCCAATATTTTCCAGATTCCGATATAATTAGCGATTGCAATTCCGGTTATCAATCTCTAAATACTTAACAATAAAGCTGTTATTTATTTCTGATTACCATAAAACACATGTAAACGTGCATATATTTTCGCCAGCAGATAAATACACCTGTGTATAGAGGATGATCTAAAGATTTAGTTTTATTGTTAATTTCAAATCAATAAATATTTATTATTTTATTATTATTAACAGCAGTGAAAAATGTTGCTTTAAACAAAATCAAATTAAAAAGACAATTGAAAGGATAGTTTTTGATATCGGAAAATATGCGCAGATTTTTCGATTGCGAAATACAGATTGAAATACTTCCAAAAGTTCCGAATTTCTCTATTCTGATTAATCGTCTCTACGCTAATATCTATAATATAAAGCTGAATGTGTGTGTGTGTTCCTGGTCACGAATATGCTCCTATATGGTAGACTATTTTAAAACACTGATTACATATAATGATAGTAGATGTATCGAGACACAGGAATGGGTATGTTTGATCTGGCAGAACGATGGTTCATAAAAATTGTGGGGTCTGCGTTCGCGCCTGGTCCACAAAGTATGCAAATAAAAATTTAAAAATTAAAATAAACGTTTACAAGTGTTTTTGATATAGATGTACATGATAATATTTTGATAAGTATGTTTTAACTAAAATAGGGATGGTATAATAAAATTGTGGGGTCTGCGTTTGCGCCTGACCTCCATAGAATGGAAATAGGCACACACTTTAATAAAGACTTTTTATATCTATTTGCGTAAGTATACTTTGATAATTATGTTTCAGTTTGAATAAATATGGTATAATAAAATTATGGGGTGTTCGTTCGCACCTGACCTCCATAGAATGGAAATATGTCACAAAGTTTAACAAGTTTTTTTTTTAATATAGATCCACAGAATATTGTGATAAGTGTTTCAGTGTGAACAGGTATGGTATAATAAATTATGGAGTTTATCTATTTTATTTTTACTTTCATCATATTTTGCTATTGTTTTGATATCCCCAAATTCAACCCAAATTTACAAGCCTTCCTTTTCATAACCTATCATACTTTCATAAATCAGAGTCCATTTTCTGCAAGCTGTTTTTGAACCCAGTCAACGACGGGTACTTTTGCTAGTATATATATATATATATATATATATATATATATATATATATATATATATATATATATATATAATTATTTACTATAATAATTATTAAATACTTACAGACTTACAGTGTTTCATCCTTTCGAGAATAATCAGTGCAGGGTGTCATGATTATCGCCGGTCGGGAGATTCGAACGCAGCAACGAAGCCATCTCTGACTCTATTAGCAAGGACCAAATCAACGCAGCTACCGTCAAATATAAACATTTAGTTTTAAATGTCTTTAACATCTGTCAGATTGATATAATGATTATAATATCATGATCTGCCCATGGGAGCTATGATGACCGATTTTATTTCAACTGTAAAGTGCTTAACAGTAATATATATATATATATATATATATATATATATATATATATATATATATATTATAATTTTTCTAAAACAAGATTTTAATTTTATTATTAACATTTTATACATTAACATTTTTATTCTTATTATTATTATGTATTTTTTTATTTATTATTAATGTTATTATCATCATTATTAATTTGTTATAATGTTTTATTGATAATTATCATTATTATTATTTGCCCATAATCATTAGTTTATTGATCTGGTATCCATTGTACATAACTGTTTATTATTGTTTATTAATTTATACTTTTATCTATTAGCATTCCTTGTTATTATTAATATTATCTTATTAATCATTCTTTATATTTTTACAATTTTGTATAAACATTTCTTTACTTTTAAGTGAGTGTATGTTTTAAAATATAAATCCGCAACATTTTAAAATATACTAGGAATAATTGCTTCTTGAAATAATTCCATAAGTTCTTATGCATTTTACAGACCCGTTGTTTTCACGAAGATTTACGGGTGTGCTTGGCCACTGACGGAAATAATCGGAAGCGGCCGATCGAAAATGTCAAACAACTACGAGGAAATAATGATAAAGAGGAAAAACACTGAAATACAATAAATAAAATGAAAAAGGTATCTAACCCTAACCTTAAACCCTAACCCTAACCCTAAACCGTAACTATAAACGTTCTACCAGATCAATGTATAATGGATACCAGATCAATAAACTAATGATTATGGGCAAATTAATAGTAATGATAATTATTAATAAGGTCCCTGCTTCCCTAACTGTACTGACATGCAGAAGTGTAACGTGAACCGACATCTTGCTGCCAAAATCCCAACATAGTGCCCCAGTAGTTGCTGCCCCTGATAGTAGCCCCTACAGCAAAGTGGCAATGTGCCTTGTTTGGGTGAAAATGTAATAAAAAATAATTTTTAAAACCCTAAATATATATATATATATGTGTGTGTGTGTGTGTGTGTGTGTGTGTGTGTGTGTGTGTGTGTGTGTGAGGGCACTTCCTAACCTTTTTTTTTACATGGGGGTCACCACTTATCAAGGCCCGAAGGCCACTCAGGGATAAGGGTTATTGCGTGTACAGTAATCAGTGAGATAGTATTGTAGTAATCATTAGTATTGGGGGTTTTGATAGAGTGTCTTACTTAAGGGGCGGTTTGTCTGGAGTTTGTTTATGTTGGACTTGAAGACGTCCAAGTTGTAGTCAGGTGGGAAACAGGCAAGCGGCTGAGAGTTCCACCTATATATTTAATGAATTTTTTTTAATCTACAGACTTGAAATGTGGTGTATAGGGTATTCAGACACTTGGAAAAAATTTACTCTGTTTACATTCGGAAAAAAACGTGCTGTAAAAGGTCAAAATTGAAAAACTGTTGTGTGGAGGTCATCGGATTTTTATCTATTTGCTGTTTCACGAATGTGTATGTGTGAACCATTCTCTTATGTTAAGAATAAGTACGTTTGAAAATACTTTTTAAAGATTATGTGAAGCTAATCTACTGACTCACTGTCTTTAAGTTTTGGTTTTGATCTCAGCTCAAGTATTTTTTACATGGAAGAAGTGAGCTGTGTAGGGAAAACATAATACTCGCATGCAGCTTCTTTCCATTTTTTTACTTCATTTTTTTCAAAATAACGTTACGTTTAATACCTACGGTATTTCTGTTTATAATAAATAAGAAATCTGCGTTAATTAAATTGTAATATTTATGCGTATTTTACGACCAGGCAACGCTGGGCGGCCTACTAGTAAGATAATAAAAACTAGCGTGTTGTAAATGTATTACCCAGTATCTACCGAATGCTTTTCCCATAATTCCAAGCGGTTCATTCGCCATTCTCTGACGAACGGTAACTCGATAAACCACTTACGATTGATTGAATAGTTTCGACTTTGATCAAAATCGATTCCATCCGCCAAAATTAATCAATGAATTATTTCCTTTAAAGATTCGTTTTCGAAGATCGAAAACTGCATTGCGTTAGCTCTTCAAAACATGCGAAGAATCGCAGTAATAACAAATAACTGAAGTATCTGTTTACAGTAGTAATAGTAGAATCTACATCCACTGCAGCCAAACTAATATATGAGTGAGAAATATTCTGCTAACTTACATCAATCTAAACTGTGTCGCTCTCTTGAATGCTTTCTTTGAATCTGTACACCTGGAAAAGTAAAATGCGCAGGCTACTTCAACTTATGTACTAAACTAACAGAACCTGTGTCCCAACGTTGCCCGAGAACAATATCTATATATTTATAAAAGTGAAATTGTCTGTCTGTGTGTGTGTGTGTGTGTATGTGTCTTTGTGTGTACATTTTCATACTAAACTCCTCTGTCAATTTTCAGTCTACAGACCCCGAGATTTGAAATAAGGAGTCTTGAGATTTGGTAAAATCTTTTTAATCGGTTTTCGGCCGGAAATTTGGCTGTTAAGGGGTCAAATTTCAACGATTTGACCTTTGAAAACTCTACCACACTCCTCCGAAAATTTCGAGTCTAAACACTCCAAATTTTAAATGTAGGTTACTTGGACATGAATCAAACTTTTTAAATTTGATTTGAGCCCAAAACAATAAATGTTAAGGGGGCAAAATGGGGGTCAAAGTTTTTTTTTTAAATGACCTCTGCGGTCTCTACCAAATTACTCAGCCAATTTTTGATCCAAATATTTGAAATTTTACATACAATGTATTCGTACATAGGGCAAGCTTTTTAATCGGTTTTGGCCGAAAATTTGGCTGCCAAGGGATAAATGTTCAAAAGATGTGACCTTTGTGGTCTTTAGCAAATTATTCAGTCAATTTTGGGTCTAAACATTTGAAATTTCAAATAAAGGGTATTCAGACATGCAGCAAACTTTTTAGTAAGTTTCTGGGGAAAATTTGGCTGCCAAGAGGTCAAAGTTGAAAGAGTTGACCTTTGCAGACTCTACCAAACTCCTTCGTAAAATTTTGGTCTAAACATTTGAAATTTTAGATGTAGGTTACCTGCATATAAGTCAAACGTTTTATGTATGTATATATATATATATATATATATATAGTAATTTATAAAACATATATATATAAAATTACTAACTAGCTCTACCTACCTATTGAGCACTTTTGAAGTAAATACTTAAAGTTTACGCATAAATCTATACTTTCGTATATTAATTTTATGTGAGTAAATGAAGTAGTTATATATATATATATATATATATATATTACATGGGGGTCACCACTTATCAAGGCCCGGAGGCCACTCAGGGATAAGGGCTATTGCGTGTACAGTAATCAGTGAGATAGTATTGTAGTAATCATTAGTATTGGAAATTTGATAGAGTGTCTTACTTAAGGGGCGGTTTGTCAGGAATTTGTTTATGTTGGACTTGAAGACATCCAAGTAGTAGCCAGGTGGGAAACAGGCAAACGGAAGAGAGCTCCACAGTCATGCACTTCTGAGAAAGAAGCTCTCCTCATGGAATCTACGTTTAGATTTAGGCACAGATAAAGAGTGGAGAAAATTATTGACAGTAGTTTCAGCCAGACGGGTATTTCTTGTGAAAGATTGGCGAGGGGGGGACGAGAGATTGGAGCTCAGACGAGCACTCGCTATAGAAATAACGATAAAACAAAGACAAGCTCACAACGTCCTTTCTGTGGGAGAGAGGCTGCAGGGAAGAGAAAAGGGCATCCCCCACTAAGCCACGAAGTCTATTTTGTACTCTATCAAGGCAGGATAGGCTGTTTTTAGCAGCTCCTGCCCAGATGTGGCAGCAGTATTCCATCCTTGGACGTACTCGGCTTTTATACAGATAGAGAATTTCATCAGTAGTGAGATATCTTCTGGAGCGGTAGAAGGATCCCACCATTTTTCCCAGCGTCCTTGGCAACAGACCTGATGTACTTGTTCCATTTCAGATCAGGAGTAAAGGTCAAGCCCAGAAGCTTGTCAAAACATGGAGCCTCCCCAAGACGAGAGCCATTAATTTCAATTGATGCCAGATGGGGATCAGAGCGTTGATGATGTAAAGATAGAAGCTTGGTTTTAGATGCATTAAAAGTGACCAGCCACCTCTTCCCCCACTGTACCATGCGCTCAGCATATATATATATTCTCTTCTCTTCTCTCTCTCTCTCTCTCTCTCTCTCTCTCTCCCTCTCTATTTCTTTATATCAAAAGTATGGGAAAATATTTACACTAAATATCAACCCTAGCTTAGTGTGTTCTTCTTGACATCTAAAATAATGAATACCAGCAGGGTGATCCGGCGTTGTCCGTGATTAAATGACGATTAACGAATTTTCTTAATTTTTATTTATTACGGACTATTATCCTCACCTTTTTTTAGTTGTTTCACGGCGTTTCGGCCAACTATTCCTCTGGCCTTCGTCAGGTTATAACCGCGACGGGTTAGGAACTCTGAATCTCCTGACTGCATTCTCAGCAATTACTGCCTTTCGTAGTTGTTGTCTTCTCACCACGTTTTCGCCAAGTAAGCCTCTGGCCGGCTTTGGGTATGATTGAAACCGCTTTCTTCGGACAATTCTCACCTGGAAACGTAGAGATTCAACGTCTCTATCAACTGCGCGACGGGTCCCGAAGGGGCGATCAAGGTTGAAATTTTTGGTCTTATAAATTTATGTTTATTTATTATCTGATCTTCCATAGTCGAGTCCGTACCGAATGGTATATATTATTTTTAATTGGAATTTATTGAGATGAATATTATTTATTAATTAACAATAACTACGGAAGGCAGTAATTGCAGTGAATGCAGTCAGGAGATTCAGAGTTCCTATCCGTCGCGGTTACCACCTGACGAAGGCCAGAGGAATAGTTGGCCGAAACGTCATGAAACAACTAAGAAAAAGATGAGGATAATAGTCCGCAATAAATAAAAACTGATAAATAATACTCATCTCAATAAATTCCAATTAAAAATAATATATATTACTTTTCTCATCAAAATCGTCGAAATCAACAATTCCTCAATCAAATCGATCGTTTTACTCCTCGTTTCGGGAAACCAATGCGATCTACAGGGAAGAAGATCACATGCTTTTGTGACTTTGTCTACAATACATTGTAGTCTATATTGCACTGTGGAGAACCTATTGTTTTTGTTATCAAATTATTTTTCGTGACTTCAATAAAAGTTTAAAGTTTTCAGTGTTAAGTGTTATGTTTCAGTTGCGTTCTAAACAGAAACATTAATTTTGAATGCGTCACCGTTCCATCAAATAATGCACTGTTGATTTTATACGCCGGGCCCTTCTGCTTGCGTGGTGATAAAACTTCTCAAATGCACTTGCAATGTTAGGCAGTACACAATTGCTAACTTAGATTAAAATCGGCCTTTCTGTTCTTTAATTAGATATTTTCGTTTATCAAGTTTCGATAATTATCAGAGGCATTTCGATAGAAAACTTATCTTAGAACACTTCCAGAGATATCAAGTATATTCGTGTGAAATGTGAAAAAAAAAATCAGCCCAGCCGTTTTGGAAAATATAAGGAACGAACTCACAAACACAGACAATGTTACTTTTATATATAAACTGCGTCAATCGCTTTATTGCAAATAAAATTTTGGGAAATAACTAACCTTAAAACAGTCATTTGATGATACAATTTTCATATTTTGTGAGGTATATTAAGTGACATATTGATATTTTACTAATCTTCAATAAAGCGATTAACGCAGTTTAAGCAGAAATGACAAAAAGCATGTTCTTAGTCTGTCCAAGGCAATATTGGTAAAAGAACATATTAGTTTTCGTGGTGTGTGTGAGTGTGTGTGTCTTGTGCACACAGAATATAATAATAATATAATAATATATTATTAGGTAAGCTTGCTGGACGGTTAAATATATTGAGTATTTCTCATTGACCCTAAAAATTTGAATTTTAGATCGGATTGATTTTGTTTAAACAATGTATTAATAAACATGCTATGATGCTTGCAACTGTAACTGCCCATTTAGACGCAATCAAATATAACTGTATGCTATGCGTGTTTATGTCAAGAATTGGAAAGAATTTCAACTCGTTTCACGTTTTAAGAAAAGACTTTTATTTCTCATCCTCTCGCCACGCGTCTCTAACATGATCCACTTCACTAACATGATCGTATTCTCTGAAGTCATCGTCGATCTGTGCACATCTTTTTATAGTAATTTTCTTTTTTCCTTATGGTAATGTCACTTCGCACACGATTCGGCTTTTGCATACAGCCGCCATACTCTGTTATGTTAAGCTTTGTCGTCAGTATTTTGATAGCACGGCGACTGCAAACGCGTCACATTCTATGGCTGCGTACTCTTCAATCTTTGCGGATACGGACGCAACTAAATGAATTCTTTAACCGTCGGAGGGAAATGAATGTATAATCGTCTTTAAATTTTCCCTGTGAATTTTCCACAAGGTAGTTTTATTTGATCCAGCTAATTCGAAGCGGTTTATTCAATACTAGCACAGAGACCTGACGTTGCCCGGGATTGAATGATGATTAACGAATGTTTCCCACTCCCATATTTTTGATGTCATCAAAGTCGGTGAAATTCGCTCATTTTTCAATTAAATCGACTGATTGTCAGCTCTAGTTGTGTACACATCGCGGTACACCGGAAGGAAGCCTCCCATGCCTCCTTGCAGTGACTTAATCCGCAATTGATTGTAGTCTACATTGCAATGAATACTGTTGATTTTATAAAATTATTTTTATGTATAATGGCTTCAATTAAAGTTTAAAATGAAAAAGTCAAGTATTACGGTTCCGTTGTGCTCTAAACAAAAACATTCATTTCGAACGCACCCCTGTCA
>NC_136496.1:119200461-119260461 GCF_053919585.1 Euprymna scolopes
CTTATAAACGTTTTTTTTTTTTATTTTAAATTTTTATTTCCATACTTTGTTGACTATGCGCGTACACATACCCTAAAGTTTTAATGAATTGTCATTATGCCAGATCAAACCATTCCTGTGTCTCGATACATCTTCTCTCATTATGATCAGTTTTTTTATAATAGTCAACCATATAGGAGCTTATTCGTGACCAGACACACACACAGACGTTCAGCTTTATATCATATATGTATATATATATACAAACACACATATTTAAATATGTTCTTTTATGTATATTTATATATAGAGAGAGAAATAAAAAGGAGCAAACCGAGTGATGTGTTCATCAACGTTTCGTCTTTATTTCGAGACTTCCTCTCCTAGATGAATAGATGATGAATACATAACTCGATTTTTTCCTTTTTATTTCTCTATTTTGTCGGAATACTATATCCATTTTTCTCATCACACACACACACACACACACACACATACACACATACATATATATATATATATATATATATGTGTGTGTGTGTGTGTGTGTGTGCGTGTGTGTGTGTTACAAAAGATGAGAAGGACGTCGATATCAAATCCAAACCAAATGGCCAATCCACGGCCGCCTATGTCATACCCTCTTACGTCTCTGTCAATATCATTAGCCCGGAAATGGAGAGTGTCCGGTATATGCGATCAGATACTGGTCCACATTGTCTGAATTTGAAAGCGATAGTATTCGTGTTCTTTATCTCACGTAAAAGATATATGAATATTACTTTTTTACTTTTGACTCTTTTTAATAATCGGCAACTCTGCCGCCGTCAACGCCAAGTAATTCTATATGGATTATTATAATAAAGCTTTAAGTTGATCAGGATACCATGGGGAAATAAAATAGATCAGGGAAGTGAATATTCATAAAAATAGCAGAACAAACTACACAATATGGCAATGAAAGAAAGAAGACAAGCTAAACATAAAAATACGTAAAAAAATTAATAAGAAGAATAAAAAGAATTAAACTAAAATAAATGCAAAAGCATATAATAGTGATAATAATATAAAGCATATGAAAAATAGACAAAAACAAGTTTGGTTTAGCCCGCCTTTTAGTGAACATATTCAAAATATTATCCCTAAATAACTTTACAGAGTAATTGAGAAGAGCTTCCCCCAGAGAACAGGTTTAAAATAATAGTAAAATAAACAAAATAATTAATAATAATAGGATTGAATCAGGTGAAATAAATTTGGAGAGAAAATGTAACTTTAGAATACCCAACGAATGTCTATCGGAGAGTTAATGCTTAGTTTCTGAATTTGTACACATGTGAAGTTAAAGTGGATAATAATAAAAAGATATACAAGTTACCGAAACCATGTTGCATCATTTAAAAGTGAACCTGAGAATGAATCAAATAGGAATGTGGATAATGACAGAACTGAGGATAGAACAAAAAAATTATTAAAAGTAAGAGGAACACAACTGCATTAGGTGATTGCGTTAGGGAACTACGTGAAAGTTAAAAAGGAGTTTGAATTAAGACGGGCAATAGTAGATAAGGCGTTAAAGCATAAAACGAGTAAATCAAAAAGGTGTAATCTGTGCTTACCTGAATCAAGACACATAATGAAATCTAAAGAGGAAATCTAAAACAAAAGCTTACATACTATACAAAGTTGTCTTCATAAAAATACATTTCTGTTATCACGCCTAACACTTGGTTGTAATAAATTTAAATAAGAAAAATTTACAGAATGTATTGAGGGTCAAATATAACTGTGTAAAGAGAATGTTTTAATTGAATATTACGACTTTTTTTAAATATATAAGATTGTTGAAATATACAAATAATAAGCAACTTAATATATAGGAACTGAAATTATATATATATATATATATATATATATATATATATAAGCAAAAATGTGTGTATGTATGTTTGTATGTATTCATGTGTGTTTGCGTGTCCGCTAAAATCTTTCGACACACAGAATAAAAATTCACAAACATGGTATCATATTGAAGCCCCACGCTCCGGACTACAAATATCGACTTTTTGGCCCGGTAGGATCAGTCTAAGGGTGTTAGCTGGGTGTTTTTTCTGCAGACCCCCCCCCCGAAAAAAGTGACTTTTTTTTGTTTTTCCTATGTATTTAAGTAGTAATAATGTGATGATCTAATGATATTTATACGAAATTAAAAAAAACGCTTAGTGATGTCACGTGACGTGATGTCACCACTCAGTAATGGCAATGTCTGAATTCAATGTTTTTAAATAGAAGAAATACAAGTAGTTTTGCTTTTAATAATCGTTATGAATAATAAAATTACACTTGAGTAATTCTAATAATTTCATAAGAATGAAAAAAAATTAACATAAAATATTGAGACAGGAAAGCTAAGATGGAGTAAAAAACACAATCAAAATACAAAGTTAAAAATAAATAAAAAATTAAATTGAGATTGGCATGAAGAAGTTCACGTTAGAATTATTAGTTCAACATTAAACGAGGGTGATTAATACATATTAAAATCAAAGTATTAAAATATGAATGCCTAAAAAACTTATAGAAATTGGCAAATTGATAAAAAAATTTAATAAACATAGTTATCTCCCTTACAACGGGAAAATCTTAATAATGTTATTGAAGAAGTAAAAAAAATAAATTAAAATACAATACTTAGTGGATAAAAATTAAAAAGATAAATTTAAAATTTTAATTAATGACATAAGTATGGATGAAGACTTTTTAATTAATAATTTTTAAAAAATTTAATTACAATTCCTTAAGAAAGAAAATATTTAAGCAAAATCAATTATGAGATGATAGATGTCAACAAAACTGATAGGAAGCTATCAATGATTGGGGAGGATACAGTTTGAACATATAATTATATATCAGAATTAGAGAGTGTAGTTAAGTATTTAGAAAATAAAACAATTAAATTAATAATTTAGAAAAGAAAAGTAATACGTAAATAAAAAATATACACAGGTTTAATGTCATATAAAGATAAGTAATTGATTGAAATATAATTTAAAAAGTAGAAATACGAAAATGGGAAGATTTATAGATTCCATGATTAACGAAAAATAATTACGCATAAAAACATGGAAGATTTGGGTGAAAAAAGGTCCAACTGCTTGTTATCTTAAATAGAGATTAGAATAATATTTATATATAGATAAATAGTGTATTTCGCCGTCTGAAAAGCGGCTATTTTGAAATATTTTTGAATGACATAATATTTGACATTGCCCGAATGGTCACGAAACAACTGCAACGAATATGAAAATACACGATATAATGCTGTCATTTAAAAAAAATGTTATTGCCTTATTGATATCATTATTGGCAGAACCGCTTTTAAAGTAAACGTCATCGACTCCAAGGACGTTCTTATGCACTCTTTTGCCTAATTTTCTATTTTCCTGCTGGGCATATTGAGTTAGATCTTGACCTTATTGTCGCCAGTAGGGTAAGTCCTCTTTGAAGGCGTTGTTTATTCTTCTTCAGCTTCTTTTTAGAGGTTTCTCCGTCATCATCATGAATCATTATTTTGTCGATACGGGACCTTTTTCTTTACCTTTTAATATAGGCTAACCCGATGCTTTCTTGGACCCTTAATTGTTTGTATTTTGTATTGTTTTTTTTTCTTTATTTATATATCTATATATATCTATATCTCTCTATATATCTATCTATCTATCGATCGATCTCTCTCTATATATATATATATATATATATATATATATATATATATATATATATAGTGCAGACAACCAGTTAATTTTCGTATTCATTAGGTACGTTAATTCCAAAATTAATTTTCAATCTATTAAGAGAACAAGCTTAATTTGAAGTTGTTTATCATTATTTTTAAGTTGGAATTTTCTCAATTTGAAGTTGATTAATCCATTTTGAAGTTAATTATTCCATTTTGGAGTTATTTTGCATTTTGAAGTTGTTTTTCATGGAGTTGATTATTTGTTTTACATAAAAATACATTAGAACTTCGGTATACGGCATTAAAATTTAAAAAAAATAGAGTACAGTATATAATAAATATGTATATGATCAATGACATTATCAATAATACCGTAAGGCGGGGTAAATACCGTAACCAAGGACCGGAAAAACATCGTATTTCACATCGTAAGCTGAACAAAACGTATCCTAGGTCACCGTATACTAGGCTGTAAGTCGATTTTGAGGTTGAGTATTATCATTTAGAGGTTGAAAAAGTTATAGTTACTAAGGATTGCTATTTGAACAAGTGTCGTTTATAGAAATGCTTTTACGCGTAGGAGAACTAATCAACAAGAGACATTATGTTTCACTTAGTGTGAATTAAAGACGATTGTTCTCTTTCCATTCGTTTGTTTTATCTTTCATTTCTTTTTTTTTTCTTTTTTTCTTTTTTTTTGAGTGGGGAAGTATGTTCAAATCCAAAATCCAAAAATACCCCCCCAAAAAAAGCTAAACAGAAAAAGTACAAGATTGGGGGAGAAATGCCTTGGATGCATTAGATTCGATGGATATGGAAATGGAAGAATTGTTCAAAAATAGACTCTGCGCATCACTCGAAGCTATATCGTGGCATGCCTTCAATTTTTGTCTCTTGTTGGTAGAATGTAATAACACGCAAGAGACGAGTAAAAGGTACGGTTAGTATATTTTGAGATTTTTAGAATGGCGAACCATACATACAGACACACACAGACGCAGGCACACACGCACACGAATACATATATGTCTGCGCGTTTGTATGTGTGTTTCGAACGCAGATGAGTAAAACTACGAATAAATAGAAAGATATATTTTAATTTATAAACGTACACGTTTCATTAATTTATATATAGACACATATATAAATATATATCTATATATATATATATATATATATATATTATTTCATTATATACATTTATATCTAAATGAATATTCAAGTTATGAAATAATATATTTAATATATATTTGTGTCTAAATTGAATATATATACTTGTAGCCAAATTGAATATTGAAATGTTCGTATCTTCAGTTCTATTAGACGAAAATACATGTAAATTTTCAGGCTTTTTTGAAGATTATAATTTTATTCTATCGCTAAAAGTTTCTAAAAATTAGTAAAGAACAACCTATATTTTGAAACCAATGAAATATGCCCAAATTTGCATACAGTTGAATATATAGTGTCCTGTCAGCCCAGTTTTAGTTTTGCTGCTTTGTTATAAATTTCGCTTAGAATTCTTTTGCTTGGTTGTCTCCTCTACGGCCTCCGCTAATCGAGCCAGAGATGTCTCGTGTCGCGGGGTTCGAATCGTTCGACTGGTAGTAATTGTGACACCCTGCACTGAAGAATCCCGAAAGGATGAAACACTAGTGTCTGTAGGTATTTAATTATTATAGTAAAAAGATAATTATGACAGCCCCTTTAAGAAATACGTTTCTTATCGTTGAGCACTTTCTGTTGAATAAAAGTCGGTCAATTTAGCTCTTATGCGTAGATCGTCGTATAACGATTTGATCACTGTCTGTCTGACGTAATGAACATTTAAATTAAAATGTTTAAAATTCAACGCTATTTCACACGATTAATGGTAGCCGAATGGATACGGCCTCCGCTAATCGAGCCAGAGATGTCTCGTGTCGCGGGGTTCGAATCGTTCGACTGGTAGTAATTGTGACACCCTGCACTGAAGAATCCCGAAAGGATGAAACACTAGTGTCTGTAGGTATTTAATTATTATAGTAAAAAGATAAATATATATATATATACTAGCAAAAGTACCCGTCGTTGAATGGGTTCAAAAACAGCCTACAGAAAATCGACTCTGATTTATGAAAGTATGATAGGTTATGAAAAGGAACGGTTGTAAATTTGGGTTGAATTTGAGGGTATCAAAACCAAAGCAAAATATGATGAAAGTAAAAATAAAATAGATAAACCCCATAATTTATTATACCATACCTGTCCACACTGAATATTAAAAAAAAACCTTGTTAAACTTTGTGACATATTTCCATTCTGTGGAGGTCAGGTGCGAACGAACACCCCATAATTTTATTATACCATATTACTTCAAACTGAAAAAGAATTATCAAAGTATACTTATGCAGATAGATATGAAAGGTCTTTATTAAAGTTTTTGCCTATTTCCATTCTATGGAGGCCAGGCGCGAACGCAGACCCCACAATTCTATTATACCATCCCTATTTAAGTTAAAACATACTTATCAAAGTATTCTCATGTACATCTATATCAAAAACGCTTGTAAACGTTTTTTTTTTAAATTTTTTTTATTTCCATACTTTGTGGACCAGGTGCGAACGCAGACCCCACAATTTTAATGAACCACCGTTTTGCCAGATCAAACATACCCATTCCTGTGTCTCGATACATCTTTTATCATTATATGTAATCAGTTTTTTTTTTAAATAGTCAACCATATAGGAGCCTATTAGTGACCAGACACACGCACACGCAGGCATTCAGCTTTATATTATAGATATATATATAACTAGAAGACTGCTGTGCGGTGCCCAGTTGGTTGTAAAACACACTTTAATATATTATTCTAATTCATGCAGATTTCGTATTTATTATTATAGATTTAATCTGATTATTATATTGTACTCAATATATAGTAGTAAGCGCTCGACGAGGCCTGGTCGTAATATACGCTTAAATATGATATTTTTATTCATGCAGAAATGCAATACTCTATTGATTATTATCTTGTGCATTATATATAGTGGTGATTTAAAATAAAAAACGAAACATATAGCTTCATTCGTTTCCATCAAAGATAAGTCTATATGAATACTAAAATGTTAAAACTTTACGTAGCACTCTCCCTCGATACTAGCGCACAAATACATGTATTTGGTGACTTCAATGTCCACCACAGTAACTGGCTAGGATTCTCTAATCACACAGACGTAGCTGGTAACGCAACATATAGCTTCTCTATATCTTATTCCCTATCTCAGTTGGTTACATTTCCGACACGTTTCCCAGACCAGCAAGATCAACATGCCTCACTTCTAGATCTCTTTCTGGCAACGGTTCCCAATTACTGTACAACAAATGCCCACAGCCCACTCGGGAATGCTGATCACGCTGTGATAATGGTAGAAATCAGGCTAAATTATCGCCCTAAAACTGAAGACCCACTACTCAAAACAACGAGGTATTACAAAAAGGCTGATTGGGAAGCCATCAGGGAGCTCATCAAAGATGCCCCATGGCAAAATATCTTTACTCTTCCAGCGGAACAGTGTGCAAATGAGACCACTGAATGGTTCAAAACTGCTATTGAAGCACATGTTCCCGCACGGAAATTCTATAGCAAGCCCCACTCTCCCCAATGGTTTACTTCTGCTTGTGCAGCTGCCATTTGTCAAAGGCAGCATGCGTTCCGCAGATTCAACCGACATAAGTCCAGCTCAAATAAACAGAAGTTTATAGAAGCTAGAAATAATTGTAAGAGAGTGATAGAGACAGCTAAGACAGATTACTCTGAAACCACCAGAAAACGCATCGAAGCACAGAAATTAGGAACCTGGGATTTTTGGAAAATCTACAACAGCGTGGTAAATAATGGACAGTCAACTATTCCCCCACTATCAAACAATCATGAGGTTGCTTGCACGGCAACTGACAAGGCTAATCTGCTTGCCAGTCGGTTTGCCTCAAACTCCACACTGAACTCGGTACACCACTCACTTCCTGATTTTCCTCTGCGAACAGACCCCACACTAGACGATTTGAAAATCACCCCTTCTCAGGTACATGCTATTATAAAAAACCTAGACACCTCAAAAGCATGTGGACCAGATCTCATCCCGGCTGTGCTATTAAAAAAATGCTCTGCCGAGGTTGCTCCAGTTCTGTCCAAACTTTACAATAAATGCATTAATGAATCTTGTTTTCCCGACTGCTGGAAAACCACCTCTGTGGTACCAGTCTTCAAGAATTCTGGTGAAAGAACTGACCCACTAAATTATCGCCCCATTAGCCTTCTTCCCGCTTTTCGCCAAAATATTTGAGTCATTAGTTAATCAAGCCCTAATCCAGCACCTAACAGCTGCTAAACTCCTGACTGACAAACAATATGGATTCAGGCAAGCCCGTTCAACAGCAGATATCTTAACTGTAGTTTCTGAACGTATATACCGTTCATTGGATAAAACAAGGGAGGGTAGAGCGGTGGCCCTTGATATATCTAAGGCTTTTGATAGGGTATGGCACGATGGTCTTCTAAGGAAAATTAGATCATATGGAATCACTGGAAGAATTCATAATGTAATTAAATCTTTCTTAAGTAATAGAAACATCGAAGTTGTCCTTTACGGTCGTACATCCAAACAATATGACATAAATGCGGGAGTACCTCGGTGGTCTATTCTTGGACCTCTATTATTCCTGATATTCATAAATGACCTCCCTGATAAAATTGTTTCGGATATGGGCATATTTGCCGATGACACCACTCTCTATAACAGATATGAGGGGGAAACAAATGAACACATATCCAAGGAAATGGCAGAAACACTAGAGGACGACCTCCAATCCGTAGTGGAATTGGGACAAAAATGGTTGGTCACATTAAATGTTGCTAAGACTAAGCTTGTTTCCTTCAATAACTACAAGAAACCTTCTCTACCATCAATAGCAATGGCCAAGAACACATTGCGAGAAAGTACTTCTTTTAAACTCCTCGGCCTAACGTTTACAGGGAATATGAACTGGAATAGATATATTGAGAGCATTGCCAAGGCTGCTGCAAGGAAGGTTGGCTCCCTCTACCGTGCTAGAAAACTACTTACGCCTAACAGTATCTTATACCTCTATAAGGCAACCATTCGCCCATGTATGGAGTACTGTTGTCACATCTGAGCTGAAGCATCTGCTGCTTGTCTCTCGCTCCTGGACAGGGTTCAAAAGAGAGTCGCCAACCTGATAGGTCCTGAACTGTCATCTAGGCTTCAGCCTCTGTCCCATCGACGAGATGTTGCATCCCTCTGCCTGTTCTACAAATACTTTAATGGTGAATGCTCTGACGAACTGCAAACACTTGTACCTCCCCGACGTAACTACCCCCGACAAACCCGACAAGCTACTAAGTTTCATCCCTTTACAGTAGAGATCCCTAGGTGCAAGAAAGCCTTTTACTCCAATAGTTTCTTCCCCAGAACTGCGGGTCTTTGGAACTCCCTTCCGGGATTCTGCTTTCCCAACTGCACTGATATGCAGAAGTTAAAGTGTAATGTTAACAAACATCTTTCTACTCATCTCCCTTCATAATGACCCCGCTAATTAAGTCCCTGATAGTATCCCCCTGCTTCAAAGTGGCACTGTGCCTTGTTTGGGGTGAAAATTGAATTAAAAAAAAAAAGTTAAACGTATTGATGTATAATTGTGAAGGCGTAGAAGAGAAGTTGACTTACGCCGGCCAAGTTCAAGTTTTTTTTTTAATTTTGACTACGTGGTAACTTTTTCTTACATCTAAAATCTAAATCGAATTTGTTCCACAGGTTCAAGTATCCTATTTATCAAGTTTCAAATCTATAGTTAAAAAATTGAGAGAGGAGTTTAGTAGAGACCGTTCCGCACATACACAGACAACATATACTTTTTTGTTTTATTTTACTTCACTCGAAGTTCTCTCTTATCAAAGAACCTCGTGTTTATTTAAGACTCGTGGCCATTCTACGTGTTTTGTGTTAAAACTTCTCAAATACATTTTTGTTTGTAAGCTGTATAAAACTTTGGTCAAAATCAGACTTTTCCTTCCTAAATCGGACTTTTCGATTATCGATGTTCGATACTTATCGAGGGCATTCCGATACAAAACCAATCTAGGAACATTCCTAGATACATGAAGTACGTTTGTTTGAAATGTTTAAAAATCGGCTCAGCCGTTTTGGAGTCCATAAAGAATGAATTTTCATAAATACACACACACACGCACACACACACACACACACACACACACACAAAGTCCCTTTTATATATAAGTAGATATTTTCACATCTTGTTTTATCTTATTTTGTTTTCAATGAAAAAAGAGAAGACACACAAGTAAACGATGACGGAAACTGAACTACGATTTGCTAAAACGACTTAAAATGAAATTGATTATTTAAGGCAGGAAATAAAACAATGGAAATTTTGTCTTTTCTAAAATTCAATACAAAAAGGACTTTTTTTGTTAAAACCAGCTGGAGTCGTACCATTTTTTCCGTGGAACTGGTACACAATTGTTTCATCGATTTCATGAATGTATCGATTTCCTTTTGATTTTAACCGATATCACTACTTACGGTTTGGATCGATGGACAACCGAATTGATTATTGATCGAGTATCTCTCGATAAATCGTACAATGCCTTACATCATCGATTTAGAAAAGAAGAGGAAATAATCAAGAACATATTGAGGAAGATTTACTTAGTTAATTACTTAACTGATCTTCGGTTAACTAAGCTGATTGATTTGCTCTGAATCATCGATTTCAGAGTACTTCCGTTTCATGTCACGTGGTCCCATTATTTTCCCGAACAGCAAAAGGTATTCCAGAGTTCTTGTAATCATGCCTTTGAATTTGAGGTAGGGTCTGCAGCATTCTACTGGTGACATCTCGTTACCAAATTGCTGCCCCAGGAAATACTAGGTCACCTTTTTCTTTTTATTTTTATCTTTTTCCTGTGTCTGACTAAAAGAAATATATCTCCACATCAAATAAAAAATGCGCTCTTTTGATAAAATGATGACGACTTTTATTTTAATTTTTAACATATTTTATCATTTATTCAGTCAAGATTATTCAGTGTTAGGATAAAAATAGACGTTAGATAGGTTTCTAATTTCCTTCTTAGGTACTTACTTTAAAAAAATCCCGTGTTTAATGTAGTCTCAATATCCCGAAAAAAATTATCTGTGATATAACGTGCCCTAATTCTAACTCCCACGATTTGGACCCCAAGTATTTAAAAAAAAGAGCTTAATGTCATAGAACTTGCACCCCCACCATCGACCTACATACTTTTGACTAACCCGACAAGTAGATCACATCTTCACTGTAGATGCACCTACATGCTTAATAACCGCCCGCTCTAACAGTTGCTTCCCTTTGGAAATTCCTCCCTGTTTCCTGCCTCCCTGACTCTACTAACATGAAAATGTTTGAGTGTAATGTAAAAAGACATATTGCTGCTCAACTCCATACATAGTTGATTGCAAACATGATCCCAAATAATAACATCTTACGTCCAAGTGGCAATATGTCTTGTTTGAAGGGAAATGATAAATTAAAAAAAAAAACGATTGTTGAAATTTTTTCTTTGAGGTGAGTTAAGCAAATATATCTGTCTATGTATGTATAAGAGCCAGGTACGTCCAAGGATGGAGTATTGCTGTCACATCTGGGCAGGAGCTGCCATGAAGACCTTATCCTGCCTTGACAGAGTTCAGAATAGACTTCGTAGCCTTGTGGAAGATGTCATTTTCTTTTCCCTGCAACCTCTTTCTCACAGAAGAGACGTCGCGTGCCTGTTCCTGTTTTATCGTTATTTTCATGGCAAGTGCTCGTCTGAGATCCAATCTATGGTCCCCCCCGCCAAACATTCACGAGAAACACTCGTCTGACTAAAAACACTATCAATAATTTCTCCCACTCTTTATCCTAAACAAAAACATAAATTCCATGAACAAAGTTTCTTTCTTAGAACTGCACACCTGTGGAACTCTGTTCCGTTTGACTGTTTTCCAGCTGACTACAATATGGCCGTTTCAAGTCAAACGTAAAGAAGTTATGGAAAAGCTGTACCACTTAAGAAATTTAATTTACCAAATTTACACTTCTATCAATTGCTATATTGCCCTTTTGACCACTGTACACTATTTAACCCTTATCCTCGAGTAGCTTATGGGTCTTGACAAGTGGTGATTCCTTAATAGTAAAAGATGTAACTTGGTTTTAAACACATATTTCATCACTTACTTGGCCAAGATTATTCAGGCTTAGTGATAAGAATAGATATTCAGATTTCTAATTCCCTATGAAGTAATACCTTACAAATCCATTTTCTTTGTACTTTTTCTTAATATTCGCACAAATATATCTCTGTGAAATAATGCACCAAAACTCTTACTTTAACTATGAAAAAATAAAATAATTTCATAAGTGTTTTTATTTGTTTGGAAATAAAAAATATATATTAAACTTGCTTCTTGTTTCTAAATTTTTTTAGATAGTGATTGATAATTCATATTCTTGTTTCTAAATTTTTTTAGATAGTGATTGATCATTCATATTCTTTGTATTATTTGTACGGCTGTTCTCATCTTGGATATTGAGTTGGCTTCAACAATACATGGCGCAATGAATAAATATATTTGATAACATTCATTTTGTAAGTTACACTCTTCTGGCAGTTAAAGATTCAGTTCTCAGTGTGGGCGACATTCAAAATACAATTGCGAATTACTTGGAACTTCTATCCGGTCATGGCTGATGAAACGAAATCATATTACTTCTGTGGATTAGATAAATTTGGTGTAGATTCCTGAGTTTGACAAGATACACATAAAGAAGGTCGTAGGTCACATCAACCGAAGCGTTGCGCGATTAACACTTTAGATGATAACAATGGCCCGAAGAATTCAAACAATAGGAATTTGCTTGTTTGCAGTTTCGTTAGAGAATCGATCGTAGTCATATTTGGTTTACTGATAAGTGCTGATCAATTATAGAGAAATAAAACGAAAATGCAACTAAAATGCAACATAATTTGATGAGAAGGCCAGATATAGCAAAGTGAGTTAAGATGTTTGTTTTGGAATGCAGGTAAAAATAATGTCGCTTTTTATTAGATATATATTATACGTAAAAAAAAAACACATTATTTTTGCACCAACCTAATACTTTCCACCTGCTCTATATGTTTAAAGTTACTCATTCGTTTCAACAAAGAAAATATGCATTTATTCTGTCCAACGGACCATCGAGACAGTCTGACAGAGTCTTGGTCAAATTTGAGTAGGGAATTTCCTTGCATCTGTCAGGTTCTGATAGGATTCTGGATAGTCCTATGAGGTCAAACTTCCAAGGTCGTTGCCTCCTGTCTTTCAAATCGAGTAAATTCGTTGCTTAATGCCTGAGGCGCCCTTACCATGGAATGCCGACTGAATGGTTTAAACACTTTTTAAAAAGGCCAGTAGGAGTAGTTTTTGATATCAAATATTTCTCTGCGAAAAAAGTTAAGAATTTTCATCAGCAACTGCATTCGATCA
The DNA here is from genome assembly GCF_053919585.1 of Euprymna scolopes. NCBI lineage: Eukaryota > Metazoa > Mollusca > Cephalopoda > Sepiida > Sepiolidae > Euprymna > Euprymna scolopes. The sequence continues at coordinate 119,213,750 of NC_136496.1, forward strand.
ATTCGCTCTTATTTAGTTTAATAAGAATTTAAAATCTTTGTTTTGCAAACATTTCTATTTAAATAAAGTTATCTGTATGTATTTATATGGTGGTATGTACAGGATTAACCTCTACATTAATTACCTAACCATTATAATTTTTAAGGAATCCTAATATTAACTGTATATTCTTTTACGTATTTGAGGAGGGAGATTAAATTGGCTTAATAGAGTCACCCCTTTCCAGTTAAAAAGTAAAAAAACATTTCAGATTTACATTGGCTTTTATCGAGAAATAAAGAGTTTTATTATCTGCTCTACTTTGTTTTATTTAGTTTTAAGAAAATGGGATGAAAATTCATATATTTCAATTTCTATAGTTTAAAGTGTTAGTGAATAATAAAAGGAACGTTTGAATTTATCCAAAGTCATTATCCACAAATTAAGTACGATTCGCTGCAATTCAATTTCTTGTAAAGATCCCTTATATTCAAGCCTTAAATTTTCAATATTTCTAGAATCACAATAATGTAATTGATTTATTGATTTATTGCGAACTCTCATCCTCATCTTTTTTAGTTGTTGTTTCAAGACGTTTCGGCTAACTATTCCTCTGGCGTTCGTCAGGTTGTTACCGCGACGCGATAGGAACTCCGAATCTCCTAACTGCATCCTCAGAAATTACTGCTAGTTGTTGTCGTCTCACCACGTTTTGGCCAGCTAAGCCTCTGGCCGGCTTTGGGTAGGCAGTACGCAATCTTCAGACAATGCTAACCTGGAACCGTAAATATTCAATGTCTCTATCAACTGGGCCACGGACCCCGTAAGGCGATAAAGGTTGGATTTATGGCCTTATAAATCCACATTTATTATCTGATCTTTTATTGTCGAGTCTGTACCGAATTATGTATTATTTAATTAGTTGGAATTCATTACTGAGATGAGTATTATTTATTAATTTATTTATTGTGGACTATTATCCTCATATTTTTAGTTGTTGTTTCACGATTTGGATCAAAATTTGAATCGAAATTATATGCAGGTTTAATGGCAATATATTTGGATTTTTGATATTTCAATAATCGAACATAAAAGTAGTTCCAAGGAATAAATTTTACCCGTTGTTTGTGGTTCCCTATATAGGTGTAAATATCTTAATACCCTCTCTCTTTCTCTCTCTCTCTCTCTCTCTCTCTCTCTATATATATATATATATATATATATATATATATATATACTGTGTGTGCAAAATCAAGATATCAGGACAAGAGGTTTTGATGGCAACAAAAAGTGTATTTCATTTTATGTTACAATTGTTTCAATGTCCAGTTCGACAATTTCAAGCATTATATCGTTAGAAAATTTTCAAAAACCAGCATTTCTTAAAACTTTATGAATAAACACACTTTTGGCAATGTAGCATTTTTGAATAGAAAGAAAAAAGGGGGGTCCTATTCAAGAATGCTACATTGCAAAAAGTGTGTTTATTCATAAAGTTTGAAGAAATGCTGGTTTTTGAAAATTTTCAAACGATATAATGCTTGAAATTGTCGAACTGGACATTGAAACAATTGTAACATAAAATGAAATACACTTTTCGTTGCCATCAACACCTTGTCTTGAAGTCTTGATTTTGCAGACACAGTATATTAATGCTCAATTAGGAAATGTGATAATTTTGTAGCTTAATCCTTAAGTCAACCTTTTTTGGCTTAAACCCTATTGGTATATGAAAATTTACTGAATTATACGAAGTCAGTATATCACATATAAGTCTATATATATATATATATATATATATATGTATATTCCTGTGAATTCGTTTTCTTTAGTGTGTATTGATATCCATATTAAAAACCGTCTTTTCTATTTATTTAAAAAGAAAATACAATTTTCTTATACATGGGTTGTGGAATTGAATTCACTAGCAAAAGATCTAGCTAATTTGCATATTCTTTTAAAATTCATTTTAATTAATTCCCTATTAGTTTCTTCGGTTTTCTATTAGGATAATACTCTTTAGTTAACTATTACGTGTAATTATAGTCATTGAGATATTCTACATGATTTATATCTGCATAATATTTACGTAAAAAGTTTATAGTAAACACAAAATTGTTTCTATATATATTTACGTATACGTATATATTTTTTTAACAAAGTTTGCCTACCAAACTCCTCCTAGAGTTTTTGGCCTACAAACTTGAAACTTCATATATAAGGGCGCCATAATATACAACATGCCAGCCGAAGTAAAAAACCGCTCGGCGAATTTGAAAGTTATCCAACAAAATCAGAAAAAAGAACTCAGTCCTGTTCAATCAGACATGCTTGAATATATATATATATATATATATATATATATATATATATAATTTTGTAATACAATTTTCAGCTTTTAATCTTTTGAAAAGCGGACTAGGATAACTTTAAATGTGTTTTGTTGTCATTAATAATTAATAACATGTATGTATGTGAAGATGTTTATGAATATGCGCCTGTGTGTTATCTACTTATGGTAATAATAATTGACATTTCTTATATATAGTTATATAAAATGGGATTTTGCTAAGCGATGTATATAAAACTTAGTAACTTAGACATAAGTAATCCACTTATTTCACGAGTGCCATGCTTAGTCGCGAACAATCTTAAGCGAATAATATCTTATCTAAAATCGTTACCTGGTTTTCGTGCTCTGTGCATTAATGATATTATCTGCATTGTTTTCGTCTTCTATAAATATTCGACTTGATTAAATCATTCCTAAAACATGATTGAGTAACAGAAACTCGGTCAGAGATAAAAAGAAAAAAAAAAGAATATGCGAAATATTATTTCGCAAAGAAAAATGCCCATCATTCCCATCGCTGAAGATATTGAAAACGAATTTTCTTTGAGTTAAATTGGAAAAAAAAATCTTTTGAAGCACCTGTTAAGTTTTACATTTTAAATTTGAGTATGTTTATTTGTTTTTGAAACTTTTGTATTCAAAGATATTCTTTCATCTAAGCATAGTTTTGGTCGAAAATACTATTATTTTTTTCTTCACGTTTTAGAGGGTTCTGATATGAATTCAAAACAACATCAAATATTTTAGGCATAACATATACAAGAATAGTCTAAAAAGCAATATATATATATATATATATATATATATATATATATATATATATATAATTATTTTTACTATAATAATTAAATACCTACAGACACTAGCGTTTCATCCTTTCGGGATTCTTCAGTGCAGGGTGTCACGATTAACACCAGCCGAACGATTCGAACCCCGCAACACGAGACACCTCTGGCTCGATTTGTGGAGACCGTATATATATATATATATATATATATATATATATATATATATATATATATATATATATATATATATATCGTGACACCCTGCACTGAAGAATCCCGAAAGGATGAAACGCTAGTGTCTGTAGGTATTTAATTATTATAGTAAAAATAATTATATATATATATATATATATATTGCTTTTTAGACTATTCTTGTATATGTTATGCCTAAAATATTTGATGTTGTTTTGAATTCATATCAGAACCCTCTAAAACGTGAAGAAAAAAATAATAGTATTTTCGACCAAAACTATGCTTAGATGAAAGAATATCTTTGAATACAAAAGTTTCAAAAACAATATATATATATAAATATATATATATATATATATATATATATATATATATATATATATATATAGACGAGGTTCTATTCATACGTTTTCAGACATTTTTCTTATGAGCACTTTTATTGATAGTGCACACATGAAACTTTAGTCAACTTCGTAGTAATTTCCTCCGGCTTCAATGCAGCTGTTCTACCGTTCAAACAACTTTTGAAGACCCCATGATATTCCTCGTGTGCAAAGGCATCAGTGTCATCGTCGCATTTTCATCTGCTCAATTGTTTCATAATGAAGCTTCTACGGTTTTCCTTGAGCTTAGGGAATAACTAAAAGTCACAAGAAGCAAGGAGGGTAAGAAACTGTCTTGGTGCCCATCTTACTCAAAGAGTCTGTGACAAGGATAGAGTAGCCTTGAGACAAAGTTCGCGTAAATCTTCTGCATCTTCAGTTCCTCCCGAATAATTTTGTGTACATCAAACTGTGCACTTATTGTCTTCATCTGCACACGACGGTTCTTGAAATTCGTTTTTTTTTTTTGGCAAATCAATTTTTGTGTTCTGACTTCTTTACTCCTCACACGCATTCTTTCATTCCTCCATGACTCCGTTCTTTGCTTGAATCTCTTATGCCATTCAAAAAATGATGTTTTATTCATGCAGGGGTGCCCAAAAGCTATCGGAAACATTTCATACGTTTCTGTGGCATTTTTTCAATTTTTAAACAGAATTGATCAGAGGGAATTACAAATTCTATTGTTGTGATGATTGATCGTATTTGTTCGGGGCCGGAAAGTTTCATCTCTCTGTTGCAGATATTGACGTCATGGGGCTATAAGAATAAACCCTGTTACGAACGTGCGTCAGAAGCAGAGATGCGTCATTGAATTCCTGTGATAATGATGATGACTATATATATATATATATATATATATATATATATATATATATATATATATATATATATATATATATATATATATATATATAAACAAATTCTGAACACAAACTGCCAGCTTGTATTAATGGGATCAACCCCAACGCAATTCTTCAACTTTGGAGTTTGAAATAATAGGAGGCTTTACTTTTGAAACGACCTTCGTATACTTAAAGGTACTCAAAGGACATTATTTTATTACAAACCGAATACGATATGTAATTGAATTCTCCGCCATATCCGCCCGGATGACGCCATGCACATCTGCTAGACGTTTTTAATACAACAATCTCATAGTCATCGCGATGGTTCATTTGCTAAATATCTATTCGTAGCATAAGTGTCTATTACTTCCACTCGGGTTTACTATCAATTATTGTCATGTTGAATTGGGAACAATCACTTCTAGGTCTATTCTTGAGTAATTGCAGCCTCAGTGTCGTCTTTGAGCCGTGCATCTGTCAGAACTTACCAACACCCACCTCCAATCCGCCCGGTGGGATGAGACCTACTCTCAGATGTACACGGCGTATTTGACAGCGATGGCTCTGAAATATTGATGACAGCTAGTCGGAATGTCAACCTCAGTCGAGCGAATGCAACGAAAGTGACAATTACTTTATGAGTCTTATGTGCGTATTGTCGTCCATACTTTCACGTTTCAGTGAGTTGTGATAAAGGGTGGGGAGAATAGAGGAAAGGAAGGGTAGGATGATGGACACCGGTTATGATATATCCCATTTCTTCCTTCTCTTCCTTCTCCTCCTCCTATTCCTCTTCTTCTCCACCTCCCTCTTCGTTCTCTCTCATCGAATAATTTTAATCTCTTAATTGTGTTTTACTTTGTTTATTGTGGCTTGTTACTCTTTCCTTGTTTTCTTTTCTGTTTGACTCTCTTCCCCTTCTCTCTTTGTCTCTTGCCTTTCTTTCTTTCTTTTCTAATTTCCTTTTTTTTTTGTTTTTTCGTCCTTAATCTGTTTTTATAATGTTCTTATCTTTCTATTACTTTCTTTTTTTTTTGTTATTATCTCTATTCTTTCAATACATGTTCTTTCTTCCCCTCCCGTGCCCACCTCCTTCATCTTCTTTTACTTTTTCTTCTCTGTCTTTTCTAGTTTAATTCTTGCATCACCTTTTCCTTATCTTTCTCGTTTCTTCTATTTACATGTCCCCTCTCTACGCCTAATTCTTCTTTTTCTTTTTTTTCTTCTCCTTTCTTATCTACGAGGCGCCTTCAATAAGTTTCCAGACTTTTTTCTTCGGGTCACGTTTATTGATAGTACGTACATGAAAGTCTAGTCTCCTTCAAAGTAATCTCCTCCGGTTGCAATGCACTTATTGTACCATTTCAACAACTTCTGGAAAGCCCGTGAAATTCCTCTTGTGTGAGATTATCAATGACCCTTGTCACAGCCTCTTAATCTTTTTATAACGACGGCCTCTTTCCTTGAATTTAGGGAATAACGAAAAGTCACAGGAAGCAAGGTTTAGACTGCGGGATCTGAACTAGTCTGCTCGGCCATCTTCTGCTTTCATGACAACGTCTTTTTTTATCTTCCATGAGCACTATGGAAACAAACATCGCGCAAATCTTCCGCGTCTTAAGTTCCTCGTGAATACAATATACAGTTCCCACACTTGCATCAAACTATGCACTTATTGTCTCTCTATATATACGACGATATTTATCCATTAAATTCTTTACTTGGCCAATCAACTCTGATACAACAAGGAAAGGCAGTGTTGCTTCGTTGGATACAAATTGTGCGAAAAAGAGGGCATCGAACGGCACATATTTGAGAACAAAATTGACGGAAAGAGAGCCAGGCAAGAGATATTAGATTTGATGTGCATGGCAATGTATTTCCAACAGTACCGTTGGGCTCCGAGAACAAGCAATGGAGAACTCTAACCATGATTTCATCTAAGGTATGAACATGCCACGACACAGGAAGAAGAAAAAGAAGACAGAGAAGGGATAGAGTTGTGTTGCTAAACAGGTTTAGCGAAATATGTACAAGTGTATTGAGATCATGAGAGCGCATGTCATTATATTACTCGTAAAATAGGCACACGGATGCAACATTGAAGCGATGGAACAGCGGTTGGAGTGTGGTTGATAGTGCTGAACTTATTTAATTAGAAACTCTTTTTATACCTTAAGAGGTAAAGACTAACAGTAGATGCATCAGCTCAGATGTGAAGACAAATCTTCACTTGAATGTCGAATGGTGGCAATGTACAGATACCGGATACTCTCAGTTCATACTAATTTTGTTATACGCTAGAGGGAACTCACCTTCTTTGCCACAACCGCTGCATTGTCCTCAATTTATTTGCTCCAGTTCATGTTTTCTGTGAATATTCCTATTTACTTGCCTCCCTACAAGGGGAGAGTTAGACACAATGTCGGTTTTTAATATGGGGACAATCCAGCTTCCCACAAATCCAGAATAAATTTTCAACATATTGTGTACAAAATATCTGAAATAGAGAAGACCAATCATTAATGCTAAAATAAAAAAGATGTTCAATCCTTTAGTGACCTTTGGACACCCTGTATTACCATATTTCAAAGGAAACACTGTATTATTTGGACAGACTGTATTACTATATTTCAAAGGAAACACTCCGTATTATTTTGACAGACTTTATTACTATATTTCAAAGGAAACACTCCGTATTGTTTGGAGAGACTTTATTACCATATTTCAAAGGAAACACTCTGTATTATTTGGACAGACTGTATTACAATATTTCAAAGGAAACGCCCCGTATTATTTGGACAGACTTTATTACCATATTTCAAAGGAAACACTCCGTATTATTTTGACAGACTATATTACAATATTTCAAAGGAAACACTCCGTATTATTTTGACAGACTGTATTACCATATTTCAAAGGAAACACTGTATTATTTGGACAGACTATATTACAATATTTCAAAGGAAACACTCCGTATTATTTTGACAGACTGTATTACTATATTTCAAAGGAAAACAAATAATATGTGATGCCTCTTTTCTAAACAATCAAAGTGATAAGAGGGGGATCAAGAGCAAGTGTAGCTACATCTCGGTGCAGCAGCTAATGACGGGAGAACATTTGAATTGACCTCAGTGATAATTGGCCACTTTGTTTAGCGTTGAAACCGCCTCAAATTTGTCTTGAGTTCGCTCTCTTCAATTGTAATTTATGTTCTTTTTATATCATTTTTTTCGTCGTCGTTCATTTTTATTGCGTTGGTTAATTCTATTCTTATTGTTGCAAACTTTGCCAGGGGACAATCTGCATTTAGACACTCGTGAAGACGACCCGGCATTGCCTGGAAGCAATAAAGTTGTAAAGTTTACCTCAATTTTTTATCAAAAAGTTTAATTCCCTTCTCTTTAACATGTTTATTTTAGTGTTTGATTTCAACTTTTCCTAAACGTTGTCACTTTCCTAAAGGTTGTCTTTTCTTGTAGTACCTAAACATTCTTTCTATAGTGAAGAGCGATTTGTATTTTTTTAAATTTTTTTTTTGCATATTCGTATACTGGAATAAATGTACGGAGGTACAAAATTTATTGTCATAGCCCTGGGTAAAGATCATAAAGATACTAACAACAGGTTTAAATAGAAATAATATATTGTACAAAAACGTGACATTAAGAAAGGTTGTCGGTATTTCCGACTGAAAATTTAAACAGTCTGTAGTCTCGCGGTATGTCGTGGTATTTCCCTACAAGAGTACTAAAACTTTTTTATGATTAGTAGAGTCCAGTAAAAGTTCATGGGCAAGTCCTAATAACACATTCTTCTAAGCCTTTAATCCGCAAGGAGTACTAGTACATTTAATCCGCAAGGAGTACTAGTACATTTTCTATGTTTGGATCGATAGTTAACACATCCGTGAATTTCTTTTTTCCTTCCAGGTCAGCGTCGTTCTGGTGCTACATGGGGTGATTCGATGCCAAATGTATCGTATATCATTTCAATCACCTCTCCTCCTTCGTGAGGTGGATAGTTTGGATTAGACAACAGACGCTTTTTTATATTTGATTAAGGTGTCTTTCATGCATGAATTATGTACACCATATTTCTGATTATTTTGTCTATGATGCCCAGTTCACAAAAAGACATGTTGTTTTTTTTAGTCTTATATATATATATATATATATATAATATATATATATATATATGTGTGTGTGTGTGTGTGTGTGTGTTTGTGTGTGCGTGTGTGTGTGTGTGGAGAGAGAGGGGGTAAATTTCAAATTGTAATATATATATATATATATATATATATATATATATATAGAGAGAGAGAGAGAGAGAGAGAGGGGGGTTCAGATTGTAACACTTAGATGTGTTTATATTATTTAGATTATTTTAACTCCTGTTCTCATCTACCGAATACTGTTACAGGCAAGTCCAATAGTTTAACGAATAAAGTGCCAGGTAAAATTTAATTGTAATAGACACTGTTTTTAAAGGTTCAATTCTCAGTGTGGGTGATATTTAAAAATACAATTGCGAATTACTTTAGACTTCTACCTGGTCATGGCTTACAGAATTAGAGCATTTTTCGTCGGTGAATACAATAAAGGGTTTTGTTGGAAATTTTGTGCAGATTCCCGAATTCGGCAGAACTATTCCCGAGTTCAACAGAACTATTCTCGAATTCGACAGAACTATTCCAGACTTTGACAGGAAGATTCCCGAGTTCGATAAAAGGTTGGTGTTTACATCGGCTGAAACGTTGTATAATTAACACTAAAGATAAGAACAACAATCCAAATAATCCAAAGTATGAATCCTCGTCGTCTCCAAAAACTGCAGAAACATAACTTAGATGTGTTTCAAAATAGTATCAAAGATAAAGGAAATACAACTAGTAAGGTTAATGGGCGACTGAATTCGATTTTAAAATGGATAAAGGCATAACGTACACTTTTAATCACTGTTTTCATCTTTAATAGTTGAGCGACCTCAGTTCAATAAATGGGTGTTGCCAGTAGGTATCTCACTGCCGCTGAAATCCTCTCTCTGTGTAAGAGCAAAGTACGTTCGAAAATAAAGTACTATTGCCACATATGTGTAAGAGTTGCTCGGCGCGCCCTAGATTGCTTTGAAAATGTTCAAAACCGGCTTCAAAACCAAGTAGGTAATGGCGTTTTCTCTTCCCTGCAACCTCTCTCCCACAGAAGAGACGTTGCAAGATTGTCTTTGCTCTATCGTTATTTTTATGGCAAGTCCTCGACTGAATTCTAATTTATTGTCCCTTTTTGCCAAACTTTCGCAAAAAATACTCGACTAGCTACAACATCTACCATGAATTCCTGCTACTCTTTATCTTTGCCTAATCTAAACGCAGGTTCCGTGACCAAAGCTTCTTTCCTAAAACTGCCCGCCTATGGAACATTGTTCACTGGCTTTCTTCCCAACCGGCTACAATATGGTAACCTTCAAGTCCAACGTAAACAAGTTCATGTTGAGTCGTCCTATACCCAATTTACACCATTAACGATTACTACACCTTGCATTTATTAACCCTTATCCTCGAGTGGCCATCGAGCCTTGATAAGTGGTGACTCTCTTGTAAAAAAAGGTAATAACGTAGTACAAACACGAACTGATTTAGTACATAGATTTCCAAAAAACAAAGGGTATAAATAATCGAATTGAAAACAACGATTCTTGAACAGTGTTTCTTGTAGGAAATAACACTATTAACCATCATCTCGTCTACACGTATGCTAATGTAGATGTTGATAATATATTGTGTAGCTTATGTCGATTCATATTCCGATTCAAATCTGGACAGTTTGAGGATTTTGCATAGACAAAAAACTATACAAAAATGTACGATGTTCTGTGGGCGTCAATAGTTTTCTGTTAAATAAACAATAATAGACGAGAAGGCTATGTTGTGTCGGGATGAAGTTGTAGAAGCTGATTATTTCGCATTTAGTTGTTCTTTGTTTTTGTGTTTGCTGTTTTCATCATCATCATCATCATCATCATCATCGTTGTTGTTATGGTTGTTCTTGTTGATAAAGTTTAAAAACAAGACCCTTTCTAATGTTCGTGTACGTTCCGACTTATCTTTTGAAACCAAAGAAAAAAGGCAAAAAGCTTTTTATTCCTTTTGTTGTATTTTCGTTTGAAGAAGAATCCTTGAAAACAATTTTTAACCATTCCTAACCCCTTTGTAGAAATCCCTTCCCCCCCTATCCAAATGAAAATGCCTTCGTTGCTCTGTTCCTAACCTCTAACGGAATTAAAAATACATTTTTATTTTCGAAAAAAAAAAAAATTAACATTATTTTTTTCCTGTAACCTTCATATCATTATTTTGTGATCTTTTACGAAAATATTTTACGAAAAATTTTCTAAAAATAATATTTAAAAAAAAAAATACTTGTTTTTTTCTATGCAGTTTTTCGTATGTGTCCACAAAATTCTATCAGACGGGCGGTCTGTCCATCGCAATTAAATTTTAAATAGAAACTCCATCGTTACCGGTACAGATTAAATAATAAGAGTGTCGATGAAGTGAAAGTATTAGATGCGTCCATGTATTTATATATAAAAGGCTAAATCAGTGTGTGCATCTGTTTGTTACAAAATAATAATAATAATAATAATAATAATAATAATAATAATAATAATAATAATAATAATAATAAGCACTAGGAACAATTCTGAAAACTTTGAAAAAAAGAATGGGAGATATTGGAATCAGAGGAATAGCTAGAAAGATACAACGAATAACATTAATGAAAACAGCTGAAATATTAAGGAACCCTTTTGAATGCAGAGACTAATACACATTAGCCACATGTGCGGACAAGCCATAATACTACAGCGACAAGACATCAAGGAGGGTTACATGGAATCGAGTACATTGAAGCTGTATACCCAAAAATTCGCTATCCCCGCCCCTATCCCCTTTTATCCTATTACCTCCCCACAGAAAGAATGAGGCTAAATAGTCGAAAAGGGTCAAGGAGGATGGAAAGACCGACGAGAGACCAGTGACCAGACCTCCACCGGACAAGTGCGAAGAGAACTAGGACCTTGGAGAGGCTTATTGCCACTCAAGTCCCAGTAGAGACCAATGGCCACCGCTAGCAAGAAATCAATTGTATTCGCCGGTTTTAATAACGCAAATTTATGTGCAAATGTTGACAAAGAGGTAGAGAGTGCTGAAAAATCTTGTTTCCAAGGAGAGATCTTTGATGACCTGTGTGGGGAGCTCCTTGTGACCTAATAATAATAATAATAATAAACGGCAGAAATCTTAAGGAAAACCCTCGAATGCGGAACTTAATCTATAAGAATTACAATCGCCAACCGAGCATATAGAAAACGCAAGAGAAATAAAACAAAAATCAAATAAAGAAAACTGAAGCTGCAAAGTTTTAGACTGACTACTCCCTCTCCTTCCCGTCGAACTTCCCTCCCATCTCCCTCACTTTCCCCTGCCGATATTCCTCTTCCTTCCCTCGCCCCCCCTAAAAAGAATATAGTCGAAGGGCTAAAGAGGATTGAAAGACCGAAGAGTGAAAGCACTTACCAGACCTTTACTGGATTAGAGATGAGTGGATTGGGACGTTAAGGAGGCTTATTTCCATTCAAATTCTAGTGAAACCCAATGGTCATTCTCTGCGAGAAATTAACGGCAAGCGACTGTTGCAATGGTGTAAATTAATTTGCAAATTGTCGACAGAAGTGAGGATTACTCGTTATCCATGCCATGTGTGAGATCTCATAGTGAGTGAATAATAATAATAATAATAATAATAATAATAATAATAATAATAATAATAATAATAATAATGATATAACAAATAACAATAATGTAAAAGCTGAAATATTAAGGAAAAACCTTAAATGCTGAGAATAATACGCATAAGCCATAAGCGCGATCCATACATATAGAAACTACTACAGAAGTAAAACACAAGAAACACCACATGGAAGCAAGAAAATTGTGTAATTGGAAGTCCACATTCGAAAAAGTGATGGCAGCATCTCCTGCGACCACACAAAATAATCGAGGATGGTCAATGAGGATGGACAAGTCTACGAGAGAAAGCACTAACCACACCTCCACGGGATGAGTGCGAAGACAACTTCAACCTTGAAGAGGCTTATTGCCTCTCAAATTCCAGTGAAGATAAATGGTCGCTATGAACGAGAAATCAATAGTAAACGGCTCTTGCGACAACGCAAATTAATTTGCAAATGTCATCGAAACAGGTGTAGAATACTGGAAATCTGGGAAGATTTGTCAGTCAAACTCCAGCGAACACCACAGGTTGTTCTCAAAGAGAATTATTTGATGATGGCCCGTGTAAAAACTCCTAGTGAGTGAATATTAATATTACCATCGCTAAGTTAGCAGATTGGATGCAAGTATCTTCTCCTAAATTTGTCCAAGTATATTTATAAGAGACTGTGTCTATCAGTCGGTATTACGTTTAAGTGTGACATAATTTCCGTCTGTCTGTCCGTTTGTCACGCTCACATTCAAAAAATGAATAACAACTCTAAAGATTGAGTACATACATCAGAAAAATACTCATTATGGTTTGGAAATTTAAGGCTTTTAATACATTATTTTATGAATAAATAAATTGAGATTTCCCCTATGATATTGATGGGTATAGTTTTTTAACCAAAGAGTTATGCGAGTTTGTTTGTAATGCTACAGTTACATTTGAAATACAAATTACAATACTAAAGATTGATTGAGCACATCTGTAGAATACTCATTATTGTTTTTATTATTTTTAGGTTTCTATATTTTTTATGTATAAATGTCATCGAGATGTCCCCTTATAATGTTGATGGGTATAGCTTTTTTAACTAAAAGCTGTATATTTACATTTGTTTCATACATAAGCTTATCAATTATTGTTGTCAAAAATAATCTTTTTTTTTCACTCATCGATTTTGATGTTTTATCCACTCAGCAGTTTTAGTTTTAATTACTAATTTAACTTATATATATATATATATATATATATATATATATATATATATACATATATATATATATATATATACATATATATATATATATATATATATATATATATATATATACTTAAATTTGGGGTAATTGCGCCAACTAAAAAAAAAAAATTGCTCTTTTGTGGTTGCCAAAGAGTATTTTTAGCTAGTTGGCCGAATTTCGCCGGACTTGACGCAATTATACCAAAGTACGGTATATATATATATATATATATATATATATATATATATATATATATAGAGAGAGAGAGAGAGAGAGAGAGAGATAGAGAAGGATCGACTACTCCCCTAAAATATTAAGCCATCATCTTTAACCCTAAAACAGTGTAAAAGAAATACATTAGAAATATAATTAGAGCCATTTTATTTATTAAATACCAGATGGGTAACCATTTGTGAATTTCAGGCACTGAATGTGTTTTCTCTTTATTTCGGCATTGTCTCCAGTTGTCTTGAACCTCTACTATTTAACAATGCCGACTCAGGAGAGATGTGGTTAGAAATTGTGCAGCTCTTGCCTCCAAAATTTCACCAGCAACTTATTGTTGGTCTCTATAGTCTCTCAAGACTGAAGAAAGGTACAAAAAGTATGTGTGTGTGTGTGTGTGTGTGTGTGTGTGTGTGTGTGTGTGTGTGTGTGTGTGTGTGTGTGTGTGTGTGTGTGTAAATTAAAACTTTTCTCATTGTATTATTATTTCCTATTTGAGTTCATCAGCCACTGGCATTATCGGATTAAAACGTATGCGACTTTTGAAAGCAACTCATACAATTTAAATGAACCTACTTTACCATTTACTGATGCCCTATCTAGCACATTGCGTTTCCCTCTCTTCATTAGCTGACAGGATTAAAGCCGACTTGTTCATGTACATTTTAGAAATTGTCGCTTCCTCTTCCCCTCTTTAACACAGTTTCAACTCCACATTTTTTTTAAACCAGTAAGTTGTTCACAATATCTAAAAGTCGCCAGAGTAAACAATGTTGGTTGAAAAACACTTGATTTTGTCAAGAGTTTCAAAGTGTGTGCATCCGCAACCGGGCGGGAACCCGTTGAGATAGTGGTCAATGGATCGAATGACAATTTAAACAATGGTTAAATATAAAAGGGGACTCAGAGAGACAACTTCTTAAGAGGTAGGAAACAGGAGTGTTTTTGAAATCGCATGTAAGTTAAACAGTTGGTGGTAAAAGCAGTTGCTTGCGAATATCTGTGTGAGTCTTCTTTTTTTATTACATTTTCACGCCAAACAAGGCACATCGCCACTTTGTAGGGGGCTACTATCAGGGATATAAGCTACTGGGGTACTATATAGGAAGTTCGGCAGTAATATGTCGGTTCACGTTACACTTGAACTTCTGCATGTCAGTACAGTTGGGGAAGTAGGGAGCCGGAATTGAATTCCAACGTCTAGCGGTTCTGGGGAAGAAACTACTGGAGTAGAAAGCTCTCCTACATCTAGGGATCTCTACTGTGTATGGGGTTGGATTTAGCTGCTTGTCGCGTTTGTCGAGGGTATTTACGTCGTAGGGACACAAGTGCTTGCAGTTCGTCAAAGCATTCATCATTAAAATACATATAGAACAAGCAGAGGGACGCAACATTTCGTCGGTATGACTTTTGAATCTTGTCTAGGAGTGAGAGACTAGTAGCAGATGCGCCAGCCCAAATATGACAACAATACTCCCTGCATGGCCGAATGGTGGCCTTATAGGATACTTTCGGACGTTAGTAGCTTTCTAGCACGGTAGAAAGTCTACCTTCTTCGCAGCGGCCCTGGAAATACTCTCAATGTAATTGGTTCAACTCAGCAAGGAGTTTAAAGGAAGTACTTTTAGATAATGAATCTTTGCCCATTGCTATTGATGGTAGAGAAGATTTCTTGTAATTATTTAGTAAACAAGTTTTGTCTTGGCAGCATTGAATGTGACCATCCATTTTTGTGCTCATTTCACTACAGATTGGAGGTCATCCTCTAATGTTTTTGCCATTTCCTTAAATACGTGTTCATTTGTTTTCCTCTCGTGCCTGTTATAGCGGGTGGTGTCATAAGCATATATACCCATCTCAGAGGCAATTTTGTCAGGGAGGTCATTTATGAATATTAGGAATAATAAAGGTCCAAGGATAGACCCCTGAGGCACTCCCGCATTTATATCATATTTTATATCATATTTTATTTGGGAATCACTACTAACAATTTCTGAAGACAACTTAAAGATAGAGATTAATGAGTGTAAGGTGGTCAATAACACACCAGCATTGTGATAGGTAGCAGTAGAAATCAGGTAGAATTTGATTATGCAAGACGACGGCTCAACAAGAACTTGTTTACATTGAACTTGAAGACGATGATGTTGTAGTAAAATGAGGAGCAGACCCGCGGTATAGATTTCCACAGGCGCACAGTTCTAGGAAACAAGATTTGTCCATGGTATTTGCGTTTAAATAAGAACATAGATAGAATGTGGGGAAGATGTTGTTTACAATGGCTGTTGCTAGACGAGTGTTTGTTTTTAATGTTTGGATTGATTGTTTACTCTAGTCATGGACCCATCGCGGTGCACCGGGAGGAAGCTTCAAATGCCCCCTCCTTTAGTGACTTAATTCACAATGCAGGGTAGTCTACATGTTATTATAGAGAACTCAATATTTGTTTTATAAAACTATTTTTATATATAATTGCTTCGATTAAAGTTTAAGATGGAAAGGTCAAGTATCATACTTCCATCGTGCTCTAAACAGAAACAAAAATTTCGAAGGCGCCCCAGCCATATCAAAAAACCTACTGTCAGACTTTTCTGACTTTGTGATAATAAAAGTTCTCAAATGCACTTGCGATGTTAGGCTGTATAAAGTGTTAACCTTGGTCAAAATCGCCTAATCCTTCTTTCGTCAGAATTTTTTGATGATCAATTATCGATACTTATCGAAGACATTTCGATATAAAACCTTTGAACATTGCCAAATATATTATGTACATCAGTGTGAAATTACATAAAAATCGGCCTAGTTGTTTGGGAATCTATAGAGAACGAACTCACGCGAACTAAATTTTTTCTACTAGTAGGATCCATGTACCAGTGTTGAAGTATGCCCCCACCCAACCTGTAAAAATAAACAATTTTAGTATGTTGTTATTGGGTCCACTGTCCGTCTATCATAATTGTAATCACTGGCGCCATTGACCAAAATGAATGTACCGTGGAAATGTACGGACACATTTCATATTCAAGTGCATATCTTTCAAAGCGTTTTTATAATGCGATTTGTTCCGAAACAAAAAAACGGAAATATAAGAAGTATGTTGCGGAGGCAGAGATCATGTTTTGATACTGCATTTCGCCTTTTCTGACCTTGATCAGTGGAGGAGAAAATCTTCTAGAGGAAATTTTTATTTTTGTTCCTATTCAGTGTCCCTTTTTTGGGGAACTGGATTTCCTCGCATTAAAAACCAACCTTGTGTCTAACTCTGCCCTTGTTGTGAGGCAAGTAACTAGGAACAATTATAAGAAAACGCAACTAATCGGAAGCTTACGTTTTTAATCTAGTCACGTGTTAAACTGTAAGTTTTGTCGTAATTGTCGCAATTTGCGACCTCGTGATTAAATAATAAAAAATACATTTTCGTATTTTTTAAAACTGTTTCTTCTTTTAAGGATTGTTTTCCTTTTTCGGCATAATAATTAAAGGGAAATGCAACAATTTGGGAGCAAATCTTTTCAATTTAGCCGCGTATTAAACTTTAAGTTTGATTATATATTGGTGTCATCGTGGTGGCTGCCGTGATAAAATAATTTTAAAAAAAACACTTTCGTATTTTGCTAATTGTTTTTTTTGTTTGTATTTTTTGTGATGATGAATCCTAATGGTGACTAAAAAAGCTCATTTCAAGGTTGTATTAAGAAGCGAAAGTTGATTTAAGAACGAAAACATGAAATCCTATCCTAAGGAAATGAAACGAAACTGCTTAGATTTTGTTTTTAATTTCTGTTTTTGTTTTGGTGATTTCTGCAATAAAATACTTAAAAGTAACTAATCAACGTTTTGGGGAGTTCTGTTAAGACAAACCAAAAAAGTGTCCAAAACAAGGTAAGCTACTCTTTTACCTACCTGGATAAGCTTTTCGTTGTAATTAATTTTAATGCATTTATTCGGTTCGTAAAACAAGTAGGGTCCAGTAAAAATAATCGATTTTGTTTTTAATTTTGAACGACAACAGAAATGTAACGAATTTTTAAAAGTTAAATCACGGCTTTTTGGATAATAATTGCCGCTAAATACTTGACATTTTTGGTTTGTTGGATTCGCGTATTTCTTTTTTTGTTATTTTTTTAATTATTTTATTCTATGCATTTCTCTCAGTATCTTCGTATTTGACTGCTTTTTTTCCTAAACAAAAAAATAAAGTTTTTGTGGAAGTTGGAATATGAACCTATTTTGTGGGGGTTTTCGGGTGTGCTTGAAACGACCGATTGTCATTGTTGTACGCGCTTGTTAGTTTTGTGTTATCTAACAGGTCACAATTACAAAATAACTCTCCTAAAAAACCGAACCCCTTCCCGCCCACCAAAAATGTTGCCATATAGTGTGTGTTCATTATACGTTAAATTAATATAGAAAATTATCTCCCATTTATTTGGAACTGTAAAGTTATATTGTAGAAACTAATAGTTTCCTGGAATTTTAAATGTTAATTTCGCTTTCAGCGCCCCCGGAAATCTATAATAGTATTGTTACATATATTTCTGGCTGGTGATTATCTAGCTATTAAAATGGACAGTTATTTCATGTATCAATGAATACGAGACACTTTGTTTTTAAAAAGACTTAGTTTATTTTACGATATATTTAAACAAAATGACGGCGGTGGGGTTTGTGGTAGAGGTAGTCGCAAACTGTGTCAATTTGTGTCCCGCGTCTGTCCGTCTCTCTGACTGTCTCCTGTTGCTTTGTTTATCTCCTCTTTTTATTGATATCTCTTCGACCTATTAACCTATTAACCTATTTCCTCGCCAACTTGTTATTGCACTTTTGCTGGTTTTCGGTCGGACCCATGACTGATTGACGTCATGGATCCAAGTCGCTACAAGTCCGGGAATTACATTGTTTATTTTCGTTTGCCTAGATGTAGCTTAGGTCAACTTTTCCTGGGACCGACCGTTCTGTGATCGGCTGAAATTTCCATTGTATATTTTCTTGCTTACCTGGGCACAATTCCCCCGCACCCGTCCTTAACAGTATTACGTGTTAATGATGTTGTGATGACAGAAAGGTCAACATTACCGGAAAGTCACGATTGTATAGTTAGAGCGGTTTATTTGGCGCAGTTCTCCTCATTATGAATCGATCCTGTGTCTAACTCTGACCTCGTTGGGATACAAGTAAATAGGAACATCACCAATGTACACGCTTATACTATTTCAATCAACGCCGACCAGAATAAACACGTAATTTCACTTATATTTAGTTTTATATGGTCCAGATTAAAAAAAAAACAGATGATTCAAACTTATTTCTTAAAAAACATTAAATTAAAAAAAAACTGACTGTAATGCTTATATGTGTTTCCATGAAGGCAAAATTATACGCAGGGTTGTCTAGGAAATCCCTTTTTTTTAATCTTCCCGGTATTGCTCAGAATTGACAATACTCATTCTAGAATAGAGCAGGGGTGTTTAAGCACAGCATCTCCTGGTTAGTCAATCAAAAATATACTTGGGCATTAATATTGTTGCACGTCAACTGAATTTAAAAGACGTTATTTCAAAACCACAATGTGTCAGAAGTAGCTGAGTTGGATAATTTGTAACTGTTTTTACCTTTTCCTGGCATCTGGTTAAATATTTTCTTTTTTATGCTCGGATACTCGCTGCTATTTTCATTTACTTGAAAATTCTAATGATCCATCTTCTAAATTATTATTTTTTTAAATTATGGTAGCCTTGGTGGGAAGATAAATTACAATACCTGATTTATATAAATGCTGTAAATTACCTACACTAGGTAAGATACAATTATTTCGTACGTGTTATACCCGTCCTAGGTAAGTAAAATGTTATTTTGCTCGAAATAACAAATGATACATAGACATTAAAAATTCCTCTCTCCTAAGAATAGCAAATATATTCAAAATCAAATTCAATTTTTTCATTGTTTATACGGTCCTGGGCAATGTTTAAGCGAGAAAAAACGTCTGTTCATGCATTTGACGGAGAACACGTTGTCCTAGTAATCTTGATATGTGAATGTAAAAATAAACTTACGTACTGTTGTGGACGGGAAAAATAAAAAGACAGTAAATATCTAATTACATCTAATATTGTTTGCTTTTTTTTTTGCAATTTCTTTAAAAACAAAACTTACGTTTTTTTGTATCCAACTCATCGACTCCTGTAATAATATGTCTGTTAGTGACGCTATCTTTTATTTTTCGTAACAATTCGTTTATAAAGGAGGAGAATTGTATATCTGATTATAAGAATAGTAAGAGTAAGCCAATCAGAATGGCCGGATTATGACTGGGGAGACTTTATTTGTGGAGCGGAAAATGGAAACGTATCTTATGTGTATGTATGTAATAACCAGTTAATAACAGTGTAGGCAAAATATCGTAGGCAAATATACGTCTACCGATAGCGGTGAAAGCACTGAATATCGAGAGAAAAATAGGAATTTCTCTCTCTGTAGATGTGGCGATTGTGATGATATTGCTCATCGGATATTATCACGAGTGAATGTGTCAGAAATGGTGGTTGTATGTTACATAAGATAGTGGCTGTCAGGGTAGATGTATTGAATTCATATGTTAAAAATCTACGATACTTTGGTCCAGAGAGGAATTTCTACAATCAAAATATTATATATGGAGAAAATAGACAGATAGATAGACAGACAGATAGATAGATAGATAGATAGATAGATAGATAGATTCGAAGCTTTAATAAGACTCCCTCCGTATAGCCACTATACATTAGCTCATAGGATGGTTAGTGCGCCTTTTATAAGTGTTGTTGACTATAGTAACAACACTATGCAAGTATCTGTCCTAATGCAACACTTCGCCTTTGCTGTCCTCGGTCAGTGGAGGAGAAAACTTCATGACTGAGACATATTTTTCTATCCAGAATGCCCCTTTATGGAGAAATGGATTTTCCTCGGATTAAAACAACCCGACCTTGTGTCTAACTCTGCCCTCGTGGCGAAGCAAGTAAATAGGAAAATTCACAGGAAACATGAAATCTTTCATGACCAAGACAATTTTTATTTTTGTTCCTATCCAGAGTGTTCCTTTTTGGAAACTGGATTTTTACAAAATCCGATCTTGTATCTAACTCTGCGGCAAGTAAATTGTAACAACACTAAGCAGGATACTCCACTAGACTAGCTGAATAATTATTTTGCAATCCAATAATACAAAAAGAAAGAGATAATATAAGTGAGAGGAAAACTAATATCCATAACTTCTTTTTTTTTTCAACGTTTGAGAGATAAAATATGAATATTCTAAATAGTTAAGCATCTCATAGAAATCAAGTGTTAGATTCAGAAAGAGGGCCCTTGATGTTTGGGAAATTCGACTAAAGTATAATTAAACAAATAAAAAGCATAATATCTACATGGATTAGATTACATATATGTCAAAACTTTATATCTATAAAAGTGAGAATGTGTGTGAGGACACTTTTTAACCTATATACTCAATGATATTTTATCTACAGACTTGAAATTTGGTATATAGGATATTCAGACATATGGCAAACTTTTTATTCCGTTTCCATGCAGAATAAAGGAAATGCTTAGAGGTCAACATTGAAAAATTGGTACGTAGAGATCATCGGATTTTTATTTGTTTGTCAACTGTTTCAGTAATGTGCATGAAATATAGCAACTTATTTATGTCAAGAATAAGTAAGGTTAAAAACAATTTGCGAAGTAGTGTCAAGCTGGTTTAATGGATATCGTACTTCACTCACTGTCTTTAGGTTTTGGTTTCGATTTCAGCTTGAGTTTTTTTTTATAAACTATTTAAGGAAAAAACATAATACTCGCAATGAAAATGTGTCAGTTTCTATATAATTAAAATAGAATATTTATGCGTATTTTACAATTGGGCAACGCCGGGCAATCTGCTAATAAATAATAAACAGATCGACCGTAGTCAACAGCGACCTAAAGGTTCCCATTTCCTTGGCTACTCCACCGAGATGTAGGAAGACACTTTATAATGTGTAAGAAGGCATCAAGTACCATTTTACTCAACCGAAGATTGAACCCCTACCTCCTGTATCAAAAATTAGCATTTAACCATCTTATTCAATAGACCGTTTAAATACATACTCATAGTTCCGTGTATTAAGCGTGAACGCCTTATATACGTTCTTACATAACGTTTAAAAGAGAATCCTTTATATGGAAATATATTAACTTATAAACCAATCTAACTTTATAAAAATAAAGACACAGGCCTTACTGGAAAGCTGTGACACGATGAAACGGTTTTCGTTGAATACGCTATGTATACATACGCACGCACTCATCAGGCGTCTGGTAGTATATATACGAGATGCCTCAAATAAGTTTCCAGATTTTTCTTTTTTATACAGGAATTTAAAATCGGCAGACACTTTTGAAAACTCAGTATGTTATTGCTATACATCTTATGTGATGACTGGCCAATTTTTATGATTTCAGGTTCAAATGAACAGCTACAGCCGAAGTTGGAATACACGCTACTAAAGCCTGATTGTCACAGCTGGTAAACTTCAAAAATGCAATCTGGACGTGAGGATAATTTAGAAGAACGATATAAAATAAAATTCTGTTTAAAACATGGAAAATATGCCACAGAAACTTATGGAATACAGCAAACTGTTTTTTTTTTGTTTTTGTTTTTTTTCTGCTTTTTTTTGCAATCTTGCACAAATCGGGCATCAGTTTTTTGAGTGGCATAAGAGATTCAAGAAAGGTAGGGGTGTGAGGGATGATGAGAGGTGTAAGAGGAGTAAGGAAGTGAGAACACCACAATTGATTTGCCAAATAAAGAATTTCATGGATAAGAACTCTCGGGTGTATATAGAGAAATAAATGCGCAGTTTGATACCAGTGTGGGAACTGTACACACAAATATTCGCGGGAACGGAAGGTGCAGATTTATGCAAAGGCACGTCATCAAGACAATTCATTGCCCTCCCTAGTTCCAGACATTGCCTCCTGTAAATTTTGGTTATTCCCTAAGCTAAAGGAAAACCTAAGAGGTTATCGTTATGAGACAATTGAGGAGATGAAAGAGGCTGTCATGAGGATCATTAACACGCCTAGAGAAGAGCACTTCCATGGGGCTTTTCACAAGGTGGAAAGATACAACAAGTGCATTGTAATTGGAGGAGATTACTTTAAAGGAGGCTAGAGTTTCATGTGTGTACTATTAATAAAGATTCCAATACGGAAATGTCTGGAAACTTATTTAGGGCACCGTGTGTGTGTGTGTGTGTGTGTGTGTGTGTGTGTGTGCGTGTGTGTGTTTATATATATATATATATATATATATATATGTATATATATACATATATATATATATATATATATATATATGGGTGTGTAGGTATGCATGTTTAAATTCGATAAGTTTACATACCTCATATTGCAATAACTTCATTAAAAGATTTATTTCTTGTTCGAATCTCAGGAGGAAGAAAAACAAAAATATCAAGAAAATGAACAAGAATGAAACGAAAGTGATTCTAATCTAAAAATTCAATTACCCCCACCCACCGACATACACACTTAAACTTTCAAAAATTATACGCCTATAATGTCAGCGTAAAAATAACTTGTGATTGAAATATCGAAAATATCGAATAATCGATAGAAAGAAACAATCTTTTGATCCTTTGCAATTTCCATTCTATTTCTTTTCCAGTCAACGGAATTACTGGCTTGACCGAAATAAATACTTATTATGACACAAACTTCGGAAACTATGAATACTTTGCAAAAATATGAAAGAACCTCGATATATTTGTGTACAAGAATGAGATGTTTTCTTACAATAAAAAGAAAATTGCAAATGGTGGATGGAGGTTGATAAATTATGTTTTATTTTTATTCTAAGATTTTTATTCAGTACTCTTTATTGTGTATTGTTTGTGGGGGCTGTTGCCACTTGAACTTAGGGTAAAGGTTACTTTAGGGTTAGGGCTAATAATAGTGTTCCAGTGCTTTATATTTATGGGTGTTCCAGACAGATAAATTAAAATTAGAAGAAGAAGAAGAAGAAGAAGAAGAAGAAGAAGAAGAAGAAGAAGAAGAAGAATAGATGGTAAGAGAGGCGGGAAATGAGTGGGAGAGCAAAGAGTCTTTAGAGTCTAGAGATAAAGTGTAAGTGACACTTTTCTGGATGTTGAAGATTCAATTCTAAGTGAGTCTGATATCAAAAATACAATTGTGAATTATGTAAGACTAACGTTGTCCGGGAACCAACACGTCGTAGCCTCAGTCGCAAGAGACTAAGATTGAAAAGAACTTCAACTCGTTTTTTTTTATTGTTGTTTATTTTTTCATTCTCTCGTTATCGCTGTGACGTCCCTCACCCAATCGACTTATGTGATCTCGAACGCAATTCACGCCTCTAATGTGATCGTTCCTCTAACGATATCGTGAAGGTTCTTCCCGTCTCTAACGTGATTTTTTAAAAGTTTTTATTTGTTTCTTATTGATAACGTCATTTCGCATGCATTTGGATACGTGGGTCCGCGCTATGTTACAAGGCTTCTACTCGGTCATGGACATGGCTGACGGAATGAGAGCACGATGCTTCCTCATTCTGTTCGTAATTCCGTATAGATTACGAATCCAACAAGACCCACCTGACGAAGGTCGGAGCTTACATCGGTTAAATCGTTGTGCAAATAATACACTACATTAGAACAGTAGTTCGAATAATTCAAATAATACATTTTGTTTTATTTACATTGGCACATTTATCGTATATACATATCTGGTGAATTTGAGAATTTTGTCGACAAATCTTGAGTCGATACGTCAAATTTCCTGAAGCTCTATTCTGTAAACGTACAAAAAGTAGTTTTTTATTGAACAGAATCATAATATTCATTTGTTATATCAAGAAACAACACAACTACCATGACACATTTCAATAGAATAGTTATTTCGAATTCCTTGTGTTTTAACATTTTTCCACACAAATCTAAGACATTTTGTATCTTTATGCGTCAACAAATAAGAAAAGATAGGAACATGTATACGCACACACACACATACACACACGTATATATAGTTTTAATCATACACACATTCATACAAATACACACACATACATAAAATTTTCATTATTCCATGGTGTTTCAAAGAATAGCTCTTATCTTAAGAGGAAATTAGTTAGCAAAAAACATATTAGACAGGCTATAATTTTATTGGTCAGAACATGAATTGAAGACTACAAATTATGAAAGAAGTCATATCAGTATGAAAGTTGATAATAATGCAGAAATTTATAGGGTAAAAGTATATTCCAAATGAAGTCCAGGCTTGATAAAGAAAAAAATTTAAAGAGAAAAACATGTAGAGATATACTAGCGGGAGGGTGGAGGGCGTCCGGCTTTGCCCGGACATAAAATACGCTTAAATATGATATTTTAATCCGTCCAGATTTCGTATATATTATCATAGAATATTTCAATTAAAAGTCAAATATGAACAGGTAAAATAATAGAGGAATAAAAGGCGAATCAAATTAAGTACAGGTTGTTTAAACACTTACATTAAATTTAGCTTAAAATTTCAGTTTTTGAAAAAATTACAAGTGCGGACTTTTTTTTTGCCGGCACTGTATCTTTGCAGAATCCTAATTAGAATTTATTCAACTTTAACTTAATAATCAATTGTGTTACAAGGGTAGTATCTATTCGGCCAAGAAAGTAAAAAATCGTTCTCTTTTGTCATCCGGATATCTCGACATTAAAAACTGACCTTGTGTTCAACTTTGACCTCGCATACACGAAAGTAAATAGGGGGAATAAAGAGATTCACGACCAGCTTTCAATTCTCATTTAGTGCCTGGTGTGGCCCTATGGTCTGATCATAAGTTTACTGGCCTTATCGAAGCATATGTAAGTGACAAATTGCGCGCGGTTCCTAATACTGGCCGCCGGTCTCGAGACAACTGAATCTCTTCCCTCACAACCCTGTCACTTCTACAGAATCACCAAGTGCAGTCTCTTACAACCACTTTACACTTCTTGTGGAATGAATATCTTCTAGTATCGCTTATAACGGTTATTCCCGAAGCGCAAGACAACTTCATCTAGAACCGATGTTGAGGTTGTAATATATTAAATCCTTAGTGAAACGGCCATTTCTCATTATTTTCAACTAAGCAAGTCATTGCAATTCCCACTGAAATATCTAGAAATACACGTTTTCTATATCCGTTCGAGCTCAGATGTTACAATTTGGGATGGGAGCACGCTATGCGATTACCATTCCCTTCTCTCGGATTCTCTCTTTCGCTCGATCTTTCTCGGTTTTTCTCTTAATGTATATGTATATATATATATATATATATATATATATATATATATATATATATATATACTTGTTTATTGTTATATAAACATGCTCACATCCCGCTGCTACAAATAGCCACTTGTTTCAATCAAACAACAGATATCATCAGGCAGCGACTTGACTATTCAAAAGTTCAATGAATAATGGATTTTTATTTTAGGTAGGAACTCTTTAAAAGTTGGAGTTAAAAAACCTAAAACACAGAACTTTAATTATAAGATGTAAAGAGGGAGGGGCAATTTAAATAAAGTTAAAAGATTTTAATGGAGAGAGAGTGATTAAAAAAGAAATAGAGAAAGAAAATAAATAGAGAAAGAAAATAGAGAGAAAATATATATATATAATATGGAGAGGAAAAGAAAAAAGATATAAATGGTTATTATAAAGAGAATAAGAACTAGAAGGGAAAAGAAAGAATGATGAGATATAGTTAAAGAGAGAAAGAGAGAAAGTAATAATTTGACAGTATATAGAAAAAGAAAAAGAAAAAGATCTGCGTGTCAACCAATTTATGAACAATTATACAATTCAGTAATGAGACGTTATTACAAATACAAACAGAAAATACAATCTAAGCGTTTTTATTGAGCACTATCTAACAACCTCGTTGAATTCATTAGTCCATTACTTTTGAATATAAAAAAACCCGAGTATATATATATATATATATATATATATATATATATATATATATATATATTACAGCCTTTGAGACTTTACACGACCGGTCGCTACAGTCGATTGAAAATGTCTTGGGGTGACTAAAAGTCGTAAATCACTCGCCCGCCAGTCGATAAAATTTATTTAAATAAAGAAACGGGGAAAACTCATTTACTTTACGACCCTCAAATATGCGGTGACTTAGAATGACCTATGTCTCATCATTTGTGGATTCTTTCATCTCTAGCTGTGAGACCGTTGGAATATCGTATTGAAAAAAGTGTGGTCACGCTAAAGGTCAACAAGAGGTCAAATCTGCACATTCAGCGTGTAGTCAAAATGTCTGATTTTGAAATTCATTTGGAAAAAAAAATCTTCGACGCTACAACTACATACACTTCATGCTTACAAAAGTAAAGGCGAATATTTGAAAGAGAAAAAAACGCATCGTTCCGTCATCCATCCGAAGAAATGATTCTTATTTCTACGGAACAATAACATAAATGATGCTATATAAAGAAACTGGTGATGTATTTTATGTTTTGTGAAATATTTTCTGAAATGTTTGTAGTAATAAAATAGTTGATTTACAAGAGTTAAACAAATATTTTCTTGTTAGATTATACACACGGTAATTTCTTGAATTGTTGTAAAATTATTTACTATTATTTACTGAAACAAAGACATAAAGTCGGACGAGTAAAAATATTTTGGGGCGAGTAAATTTTCCCTCGCACTCGACCGGCGGTCGAGTGATTTTTTTTTTTTTTAATCTCAAAGGCTATATATATATATATATATATATATATATATATATATATATATATATATATATATATATATATATGCATAGTATATATACTCAACAAAAATTATTGGCTACATATGTGCATACATGTTCCATGTAACTCGTTTGGAGAAGCAGCCTCTTCAGACCAGGTTTATTGTCATTATGAAACGAGATTATAAATAGTCTTCTTTCATAAAAAGTTTTTCTTTTTTTTTTTTTTCACTTCGAAAAAATCGAATTAGATAAGAGGACTGAAAGAACAAAATATATAGAATAGAAGAGGGATTGCGAGGGGAAGGGATGTGGAACAGGGTGCTTAATACTTGGGAAACAAACGTCCTTGTACTAAATTCCTTACCACGTTTTATTATTTCTTTATCCCTTTATCCTAGATGATTATTTATGCCTGTGGTGTACATTTAGGGTAACCAGAGTTACTTCCCCTCACTCCTTAACACTTTTCAATACTATTTTGCGCTTCATTTCTTTTATATGTTTAACTAAAAATAATTTTTAGTTGCTTTTTATTGACTGTATATCACCCCGGACAAATCATATTGTCACATGGAGCGTAAGGGGCTACTATTTGGAATCGTCTCTAACAGGGGACTGTGGTGAGGAGTGGAGCAGCGAGATATCGGTTCATATTAAATTTAAAATTCAACGTGTTAGTACAGTCACGGAAGCAGAAAACAGGGAAAGCGTTCCAAAGTCTAACAGAGCGACAAAAATCAGACAAGAAATCTTTTTGGCATCTGGGGACATCAACAGTTAAGGGGTGAGATGTTGCTGCCTGTTGCGTTTGTTAGAAGTATGTTCGTCAAAGCGGTAGAAATGAAATGAGTTCATCTGAGCACATTTTGTGTCCAGGTGGGTACAAAGATAGGAATAAGTTAATAAAGCTAGTATGGAAAACAATAAGACATTATCATGCTTCTGTTGATGCGATATTTGTTTTAATCTATATAAAAGCCAAGTACGTCCAAGGATGGAGTACCACTGCCACATCTGGGCAGGAGCTGCTAAAAACAGCCTATCCTGCTTTGACAGAGTACAAAATAGACTTCGTGGTTTAGTGGGGGATGCCCTTTTCTCTTCCCTGCATCCTCTCTCCCACAGAAGAGACGTTGCGAGCCTGTCTTTGTTTTATCGTTATTTTCATGGCAGGTGCTCGTCTGAGCTCCAATCCCTCGCCCCCCTTGTCAATCTTTCACGGGAAACACCCGTCTGGCTGAAACTACTGTCAATAATTTTCCCCATTCTCTATCTGTGCCTAAATCCAAACGTAGATTCCATGAGAAAAGCTTCTTTCTTAGAACTGCACGCCAGTGGAACTCTCTGCCGCTTGCCTGTTTCCCACCTGACTACAACTTTGATGTCTTCAAGTCCAACTCCTGACAAACCACCCCCTTAAGTAAGACACTCTATCACAACCCCCAATACTAATGATTACTACAATACAATCTCATTGATTACTGTGCACGCAATAACCCTTATCCCTGAGTGGCCTTTAGGCCTTGATAAGTGGTGACCCCCATGTAAAAAAAAAATCATAAAACTTTATCATGAAATAAATATCTGTTAAAACAGGGGTCAGATCCAACATACAAAATGTTACGAAAAAGAAAAATGGGAATACGTACGGGTGTGTTGAAAAAGTGGGAGAAACATTCGTCTAACTGAAAACTATCAATAATTTCCAGTACTCTTTATCTGTGCCTAAACCTAAACGTAGATTTCATGAACAAAGTTTCTGTCTTAGAACTGCAGACCGGTGGAAGTGTCTTCCGTTTGCCTGCTTTCCAGCAGACTACCATTTTGTCGTCTTCAAGTCCAATGTAAACAAGTTCCCCTTAAGTAATCAAATTTACCAAATTTACACTTCTAACGATTACTATGATATTGTCTCATTGTCTACTGTACACTCCTTAACCCTTATCCTCGAGTTGCCTCTCGGCCTTGATAAGTAGTGACTCCTATGTAATAAAAAAAGTAATGAGTGTGTAGACGAAAGGTGGATTTGCATAGAGGTTAATGGATATATATATATATATATATATATATATATATATATATATATATATATATATATAATTACACTTCCAAAGTATAATCCACGCCCGGATATTTCTTTATACACAAAACGTATTGAACTGTGAGTCTCGTTTCAATAAGTTTTCTTCTTTTGTCTGACGATGTGGGTCTCTTTCAATAGGGGTTCGACCAAAATATGAATGTACATGTTTAACCAACAATGTTTCTACAATAAACACACTATATACCTGCTCTGTCCTTCATTGAGCACTTTTTAATAATCAGGCACGTTTCATTTGATTTACATGTAGGAAACCAATATCTACAACAATTATATATATATATATATATATATATGTGTGTGTGTGTGTGTGTGTGTCTGTGTGTGTGTGTCTGTGTTTGTATGCATATATATATATATATATATATATATATATATAGATATATAGATATATAGATATAGATATATAAAGAGTTTCGTGTTATAAATATTAGCAGGCCGCCCGGCTTGCCTGATCGTAAAATACGCATGAATATATTATTTTAATTCATACAGAAACTGAGCCATGTGTATGCGAGTATTATGTTTTTTTTTAAACAGTTCACTTCTTGTAATTAAAAAAATACTAGAGCTGAAATAGAAACCAAAATCTAAAGACAGCGAGTCAAGTATGATTACCATTAGACCAGCTTGACACGATTTTTACAAAGTGTTTTCAAACTTACTTATTCTTGACAGCCGCGCATGCGTATGCATGAAACAATTGACAAACAATTAAAAATCCGGTGGCACTAAAGTACCGATTTTTCAATTTAGACCCCTTGGCAGCACATTTTCCACATGTCTGAATACCCTATACACTAACTTCCAGTTTTGTAGATCAAAAATTCGTTCAGTCAGTATATAAGTTGAGAAATGTCCTCACATAGACATATTCTCACTTTTATAGATATAAAGGCCATGATATTCTTGCATGACATATTAAGTGTAACTTTTTCTATATTCATTTTTTAGATGGTTCGAATAAGAAGTAAAGTATAATAATAAAACTATCGGTTTGACCGCTTACATTAAATTATACTGTTTCTTTCTTGAAAAATTTACACACATATTCTGTGTCTGATGATAAACAGATAGATTGATACATAACTAGACAGACACTAATTCTACAGACGTAGTCTGTGCGTGGTAATAGATAGATAGATAGATAGATAGATAGATAGATAGATAGATAGATAGATACTATTTGTACGGACATATTCTTTGCCTTGTGATTAATAAATATATTGATAGATAGACAGACAGATAAATTGATAGCTAAGTAGCTAACTAGCTAGATAGATAGATAGGGACCAATTATGTTTTTTATTCATTTGTGGTGGTGATAAATAGTTATTTCAAACTTAGTAGAATATACTACGTCAAGTAAATAATTATTTCAACCAAGTAGAATATACCACGTCAAGTAAATAGTTATTGCAACCAAGTAGAATATACCACAAGTAAATAGTTATTTCAAGCTTAGTAGAATATACTACGTTATGTAAATAGTTATTGCAACCAAGTAGAATATACCACAAGTAAATAATTATTTCAAGCTTAGTAGAATATACCACGTCAAGTAAATAGTTATTGCAACCAAGTAGAATATTCCACAAGTAAATAGTTATTTCAAACTAAGAAGATTATATCACGTAAAGTAAATAGTTATTGCAACCAAGTAGAATATACCACAAGTAAATAGTTATTTCAAGCTAAGTAGAATATACCACGTCATGTAAATAATTATTGCAACCAAGTAGAATATACCACAAGTAAATAGTTATTTCAAGCTAAGTAGAATATACCACAAGTAAATAGTTATTTCAAACTAAGTAGAATATACCACGTCATGTAAATAGTCATTGCAACCAAGTAGAATATACCACAAGTAAATAGTTATTTCAAACTAAGTAGAATATACCACGTTATGTAAATAGTTATTGCAACCAAGTAGAATATACCACAAGTAAATAGTTATTTCAAACTAAGAAGATTATACCACGTCATGTAAATAGTCATTGCAACCAAGTAGAATATACCACAAGTAAATAATTATTTCAAACTAAGTAGAATATACCACGTCATGTAAATAATTATTGCAACCAAGTAGAATATACCTCAAGTAAATAGTTATTTCAAACTAAGTAGAATATGCCACAAGTAAATAGTTATTTCAAACTAAGTAGAATATGCCACAAGTAAATAGTTATTTCAAACTAAGTAGAATATACCACGTCAAGTAAATAGTTATTGCAACCAAGTAGAATATACCACAAGTAAATAGTTATTTCAAACTAAGTAGAATATGCCACAAGTAAATAGTTATTTCAAACTAAGTAGAATATACCACGTCATGTAAATAATTATTGCAACCAGGTAGAATATACCTCAAGTAAATAGTTATTTCAAACTAAGTAGAATATGCCACAAGTAAATAGTTATTTCAAACTAAGTAGAATATACCACGTCAAGTAAATAGTTATTGCAACCAAGTAGAATATACCACAAGTAAATTGTTATTTCAAACTAAGTAGAATATACCACGTTATGTATATAGTTATTGCAACCAAGTAGAATATACCACAAGTAAATAGTTATTTCAAGCTTAGTAGAATATACCACGTCAAGTAAATAGTTATTGCAACCAAGTAGAATATACCACAAGTAAATAGTTATTTCAAACTAAGAAGATTATACCACGTCAAGTAAGTAGTTATTGCAACCAAGTAGAATATACCACAAGTAAATAGTTATTTCAAACTAAGTAGAATATACCACGTCATATAAATATTATTGCAACCAAGTAGAATATACCACAAGTAAATAGTTATTTCAAGCTAAGTAGAATATACCACAAGTAAATAGTTATTTCAAACTAAGTAGAATATACCACGTCATGTAAATAGTCATTGCAACCAAGTAGAATATACCACAAGTAAATAGTTATTTCAAACTAAGAAGATTATACCACGTCAAGTAAATAGTTATTGCAACCAAGTAGAATATACCACAAGTTAATAGATATTTCAAACTAAGTAGAATATACTACGTCATGTAAATAATTATTGCAACCAAGTAGAATATACCTCAAGTAAATAGTTTTTTTTCAAACTAAGTAGAATATACCACAAGTAAATAGTTATTTTAAACTAAGTAGAATATACCACGTCAAGTAAATAGTTATTGCAACCAAGTAGAATATACCACAAGTAAATTGTTATTTCAAACTAAGTAGAATATACCACGTTATGTAAATAGTTATTGCAACCAAGTAGAATATACCACAAGTAAATAGTTATTTCAAACTAAGTAGAATATACCACGTCATGTAAATAGTTATTTTAAACTAAGTAGAATATACCACGTCATGTAAATAGTTATTGCAGTCAAGTAGAATATACCACAAGTAAATAGTTATTTCAAACTAAGAATATACCACGTCAAGTAAATAGTTATTATAACCAAGTAGAATATGCGTTACGTTCCTTTTTTGTTTTGTTTTCTGTTTATCATCCGTTCGTTTTTTTATTCATCACTGTTTTGCTTTCAGTTGTTCAAAACAATTTCCAACTAGTTCTCTCTCTCAATCTCTTCCCGTTTCTCGCTTTCCTAATCCTCTCCACATTCTTTCTCATCCTCCTCATCCCGTATCTTTCTCTAATACCCTTTCTCTTTCCAAACTTCTTTCTCTATCCTTTTCTCTCCCTCTCCAAAACATCAGCGACAAATCGATCGTTTGTGTAATGTTCCATGTTAATTGGTTTGACATCCATCTGTGTTAGCAACAAATTGGCCATGAGTCTCTAATAGGACGTTATGCTTAACCGAGTAGATCGACAAACGGAGGGTGAGTCCTGAACCGTTTTCTACTATCAATATCGATTGTAAACTGGACAATTCATTATGGAAAAACAATACGATTTTTTAAGCAACGACCACTTTAATCTGCGCGTTTATCCTGGCCACAGCACCAAACATTTATAGTTTTGCAACCGACCGATTGACGAAAGGATAAACACTTTTATGAAGATACTAGCAATACACCCGGTGTTTCACGGTCGTACAATACGCTTAAACATTATAGCTCAAGTAATGAAGATTGTGTATCTATTATTATAGAATCAATCCTCTATTGAATATTATATATTACGGGGAATAATTTGACCAGTGCAGTAATTCGCAAAAACAAAAGGCTTTGGATAATAATGATAATGTCGTTCATGAAATTTCGTTTGTGGTTGTTTATAATATCACGTCAGCTTATATTTGGTCTTGACGATGAATGTCCTGGAAAAGTTCCTTCTGATTAATGTTTAGTTTTATTTGAAAACTAAACATTAATCAGAAGGAATGCAAACGAAATGATTTGCGGCGATTTTTAATTGCGCCTCTTCTTTTAAAGTAAACTGAACTAAATAATAAGAAAAAATTAAAATAAAAAGTGAGGTAGATGCGGGATTGAACAGGAGATCGTTCGATTTGCAGGTGAATGCTATATCCGTGAGCCATATCGCCAGATGGTAGTAAATATGCTTTTTTTTCTTGGCCGGTGTAACGTAAAATATTCCCTTGTAAAAATACTCTTTTATCTATGAGGAAGAAAGACTATTTTCAGGATCAAATGTTTTCGATTTTCGAGACTTATTGGATTACTTTCTGTGCAAAAAATATGTACGAACACTGTCAGACATAAATTACTTTTATGTGATATTTGCAAAGAACAGACTCAGCGGTTTCGGAACATATGAGAAAGGAATTTACACACACACACACAAAATGATTTTTATATAATAGTAGAGATATAAATATGGATGCAGCTAAACGTGCTCTTCTCAAATTACGTCTGAAAGAGCTAAGAAAATTCTATTTTAAACCACATTGGTGACAGACGGGAGAAAACATTATTGCAAACTTAAGCGTAACGGACTGACTGAAAGTGATACGGAGAACAAATCCGTTATTTAATAATGCGTGGGGGTTTCTAACAAACTATACAAGACGTACCCGTGACAGACAGACAAAAATATATTTCAAATTTAATCATAATACATTGAAAATGATATTTCAACATTAAACGTGACAGGCCCACGGATATGTTCTTTCTATAGATGTTCAAGCGTATCCAAAAACAGAAATCGTCCATTAAATTTACGCGTTTAGCGAAGAAAATGTTATTTCAAACTCAAACGTGTTTGACTAACCAGTCGATAAAACATCTTCGAGCGTTAGGATGAAGCGCCCAAAGTAATGATTTCAAAAATATATTTCTGAATTTGGTTGGATCTCCAAAAGCGAACTACTTTTTATAGTATTCATTCATTCTTTTCATGTCAAACTTTTTAGCATAATGATTATAGGGTTCGCAATTAGAGTGTATACCATGAGGATCAATAGTAATCAAGGAACAGTAGTGGTATCCTCCTCTATACCTGGGTAGGGTAACCTATGAAAAGAGAGTCTTCTAGTAGTTCCCGGCTACGGTCGAACCATTTATATATATAGTAAGTTATAAAATATATATGGTGATTAAGCTACACTGAATATTCAGCGTTTCATCGATTCTAGGATTCTTCGTGTGTGTGTTGTGTGTGTACACATATATGCATACATTTATATATATATATATATACATATATATATATGCATATATATATATATATATATATATATATACTAGCAGTCTCGCTTACCGGCCTTGCCCAGTGGAAGTGTACCCCCTTCTCGAAAAAGTTAAAGTACGGTTGTTGCTGTTTTTGTTGTTGCCTAAACCCTAACCTTCCCATGTTACGGACGGCATTCAGAATAGGCACCCTCAACCCATCATTGTAAGAACTGCTATCGGAATGTCAAAAACGGCTGGAGAGAGTTGATGTAGTAAGGGTACTGAGCAACCCCTAGCCGTAAAAATAAAAACAATCACAGCGAGGAAAAAACAAAAGAAATTAGACGTACTAGTAGCAAAAAGAAAAAAAACTGTGATAATGTTGACTGCTTCATCACCAGACTCCGCGACTAAAAATAGTTCTCTCAAATTTTTATTAAGAAGTAGGCATTTTATTTTTGAACGAAAACATGTAATCCTATCCTAATGGAATGCAACGAAACTTCTTCCGTGTATTTATTATTGAGTATCGTTTTTTATTAATTACTGCAATAATTACACTCATCAACGTAACCACCAAAAAGTAAAACATAAAAATAAATAAATGTAGGTTTTTCGTTTCATTGTTAACAAACTCTTTATATATATATATATATATATATATATATATATATATATATATATATATATATTCAGCAAAAACTCTGGCCTTGATGGAGAGGAGACTAAAATTTGTTGCTGTAGTTTCCAATGTTCTCTAATAATATCATAGAGGACACTTGATACCAAATATTTCATCTATGTTTCATCTCCCCTCTTTATGAAAACAGTGTACGATCCTGAATATCTCCAATAGCAAATAATCCTTAATAATAATAATAATAATAATAATAATAATAATAATAATAATAATAATAATGATAATGATAATTATATATATATATATATATATATATATATATATATATATATATATATATAGCAAAGATGGCAACCTTTATAGACATATGATATGAGTTCATCCATTTGCTTCATTTGCAGCATTGTGTGGTCATGCTTAAATATTTCCAGGAATTTTTTTTCTGATGAGTATACGTAATGAAAAATTCAAAGCCCTACCTAAATAAAACAGATCTGTAAAATGTACCGAAGTTTTGATATGTTAACAGAACTGATCTTAAGATAAATAAAACCTTTGATGTTGGAATGTAGATACATTTTTATTCATTTATATCATTTGCTCTACTGTTACATATAAGAAGCATTCCGTATATATATATATATATATATATATATATATATATATATATATATATATATATATATTTAGTAATGTGATTGACAATTTAAAATTCAAATTAGAATTAAAAATTAAAAAACTGTTTCATAAGAAGGAACAACAAAGGCAATAATTTGTAGGATCGTTTCGGAAAACAATGTTTTTAAGCCACGGACAATAATTTTGACGTATAGTTTTTTTAAACAAAGTCTCCTCATCAGCAAAAAAATTGGGTGTTTGTTTTTTATATATGTAAAAGACACCATAAATAAACCTAGCATTTTTAAGTAAGACAGATTTATCTTTTAATTCTTCGCCTTTTGAAAACCGTAATTATCGTCAAAGCATTCATTTGGATGTTGATTGTAGCTTATAAACGCATGAAATATATATATATATATATATATATATATATATATATATATATATATAGTAGACGTATGTTATTGTATACCAGATAAGACAGCCGCACCAACATGTTTGCATTTTCGTTTGATGAAAACCGGTTTTCTGTCTTGCTTTTTATTTTATTTTATTTTTTATCTTGTGCAGACCATCTATTAGTTGGTCAGTTATGTACAAATCTTAAGCGATAAGAGCCTTCTATTATGTCTGATGGTCAGGGGAGATCGGGGATGCGCCGCTGAACAACTCATGCTCACCGATCCAAGTTCTGACACCAGGACCATTGCCAGCACCTTTAAAATACATCGATGGATTGCCACGAATAACAGGGATGTGTCCAGGGTGATGAAAACATAGTTTCCTGCCATGGTTATGCTCTTTGGTATGGTTTCAAGTGGGGGCCACATCAATGCCAGTTCACATGTTCGAAAGATTCGGCGTCGGCCCACAAGTCCAAAGAGACTCAGCCTTGGCTTCAGGAGGGCTACAACTTTGTATCCTTCTCTCACTGCCCCTCCTCTTAAACCTGAACAAGCTGCACAACTTCGTTTGATCATGCATCGAGAACATCACCAAAATGACCTCCCAGAACACCAAAGCTATCCTGATCCCCGCCATCCATCAAGTATTCGCTGAACTCCCGCCAGCGCTTGTGGAAAAGGCATGATCCCAGTTCCGGACCTGTATCGAGGCGATGATTGAGGCGGAAGGCGGCTACATTGAATTGTCAGCTCTACTACATAATCAAGTTACTTGAATTGTTTTTTAAAGAAAATTTTAAAATAAATCTTTAGTATTCATCACAAACTATTCCCGCCTTGTGTTACGAAGCCGATGTGCGTTCTGCTTAGTTTACATAGATATATTACGAAGTATAGCGTGAGTTAAGTATACGCTAATCTAAAAAT
Source organism: Euprymna scolopes (assembly GCF_053919585.1). Classification (NCBI taxonomy): domain Eukaryota; kingdom Metazoa; phylum Mollusca; class Cephalopoda; order Sepiida; family Sepiolidae; genus Euprymna; species Euprymna scolopes. The sequence goes on from NC_136496.1 coordinate 119,251,642, forward strand.
TCTTCGTTTTCCGTTTTAAGGTTCCTCATTTTATCCCCCTCCTTTGTACTGAAGTAGCATTTGAAAGTAGAAAAGTGTGAGAACGAACTAAAAGTCAGAAAAACAAGTAAACAACAAAAAAATAAAACTAAAACAGGAAACTTAAATAAAGTAAAAGTGAATATAAATGATAGTGGATCAATTACATATTCAGCGCCCCAGTTGTACTGTCAGCTGTAATAAACGAATAGTGTATGGAACCGTATTTGCCGCACTACAAGCTGTGCCTTTCCAACTGTAATTAAAATACACATAATCTCATATTATGCATAGTTTCTACATTCTGCATAAATTCGTACATTTTGCCTATATATATATATAATATATATATATATATATATATATATATATATATATATATATATATATATATATATAAGAGAAAGAAAATTAAAACTGTAAGTTGAAATTTACAACGAAAATTTTTTGTTCGACTGAATACTCCAAAAAACAATTTACAAATTTGTACATTGTTTTTTAGAGTATTCATTCGAACAATGAATTTTGATTGTAAATTTCAACTTACAATTTTAATTTTCTTTCTCTTGTAATAAACTTTACTCTCTATTGTGTATTGAGTTTTTTATTCGGTTGGGATTAAATTATATATATAGAAATACTGGTATTTAAACACTACATCATTTTATTTCATTATATATATATATATATATATATACATATATATATACATATATATATATATATATATGAAATAAAAAAGATGTAGTGTTTACCTTATATACGCAATGGTAAAGTGGCGATGTTGTTATGTGTGCGAAAAGTCTACCTAACTCATTTCTGAATATTTGGTCATTTGGTCTAGAAAGTTGAAACTTAATATATAGGGTATTTGGACCAGTAGAACACTTGATTTGGTTTTAAACCGACAGCAATTGATGATAAAGAGGTAAACATTGAAAACAAAAGAGTTGATATTGGTAGGCTTAGTTGAATAAAACATTGTATACATGCTGTCACTTTTACACATGCGCAAAATTAAACATTCATATCTCAAAGTCGCTTAATTTTTAAAATTTCATATTAATCGGTACCTCAAATTGTAACGACGCTGAAGAGATGAATAACGATTAAGGCGGGACCGCTAAACGTTCTTTCAATTTTAGCAGATGGTGACCATGTCATCTTTTATATAACTATATATTAGATAATAATGAATAGAGTATTGGCTGTACAATAATAAATAAGAAATCTATATGAATTAAAATATATTATTTGTGCGTATGTTACGATGAGGCTACGCCGGGTGACCTTTTAATATAATTTATTTATATTTATAAATATATCTTTTTTCAATTTGTCTTTACATAAGCAGTAATCTGTTGCTATACAGCCATGAGTATGTTTCGGTCTTCTAGTATTTAGTAACTAGAGACCTCTTTCGGCAACAACATTTAGATTCAAAAGCGGACTTCTTACTAAATTAACAATTAAGAATTCCGCTTTTGAATCTAAGCGGTGTTACCTGAAGAGGTCTCTAGTTACTAAATAGTAGAAAACCGAAACATGCTCATAACTGTGTAGCAACAAATTACTACTTATGTAAAGACAAACTCAAAATGCAACTTGCTGTACTTCCGTATTGTATTAACCTTGTTATATTTCACTCGTTACCTTACCTTTGAAAAATAGCAACCTCAAACTATATATATATATATATATATATATATATATATATCTTTCGGACGCTACAGTATGTATATATATATATATATATATATATATATATATATATATATATATATATATATATATATATCATAAGTATAACTAAAAACTGTACATCAGAAATTTTAATGTACAAATTTATTTTTCGACAGAATACCTCCAATAAAATGGGGCGGTGAAATATCCTTATTCCGCGGAGTTTCAAAAAAATTTAGTTTCTTCATCATTATCATCACTACATACGTTAGTGATGAGATTAAAAGATAAGGAAGAAGGAAAGGACGCAACGGAGAAAAGAAGAAAATAAAATAGAAAGAAAGTAAGAAGGGAAAGAGGAATAATAAAAAAGAGGGAAACAATAAGTTATTGTCGGTGATTCTAAAGCATGTCTTTCTCTTTTCTACTCGTCCCCCATCCCCGTCCTCTCCCCATATCCTCTATCCCATTTCTTATCATAACTTTTTTACGTATTTACCCCGCGAAGCTTCCAAAGTTATATTAACTCTTTGTCACAAGTAAGATCTGATATTTTCATTGAAAACTTTGCATGCCTATAAGCTTAATTTCCCGAAGAGGCCTCTAGTTACTGGAAACTAGCTAACTGAAACATGCTCATGCATGTGTAGCAACATATTACTACTTATGTAAAAACAAATATAGAGTATATATATATATATATATATATATATATATACTTAATTTAATGTAACTGTTTAAACAAACTATACCTCATTTGATTGACCTTTTATTCTTCTATAATTTTACCTGTTCATATTTGACTTTTAATTGAAATATTCTAGTGTTCACGTCAATTTAAAAAATAACTTTAAATTGAGGAGGCAAAAAGAAAGTCCGTACAATGGAAAATTGTTATTTAAATGTAACTTTAGGGCATTAATGCAACACAAATACAACAGGAACACAATGAACTTGTTAATATTTAGTAGCATAGCCTTTCTGCAATTTGACAGCCTGCAATCTTTAGAAATTCCTTGAATTAGACTGCAGCAATACTCCGGGGAAAGGGCATCCCACTTTTTTTTAATTTTTGTTCAAAGTTCTTCCAAATTTGAAATTTTATCATTGCGTAGCTGTTGCTTGATGTAATGACATGCGTTTTCGATAGGATTGAGGTCTGGAGATTGTGCAGGCCAATCCAAACACGGAATATTATGCTTTTCCATTAACCTTTTGACATTGCCAGCTGTGTGAATGGGAGCATTATCCTGCATGAAGATGGGATTATCATCCAAATTCCGACCAAATTAGGGTAGAAAATGCTCAGTCAGTCAACATATTAATGTATGCGGTCGAATTAATTTGACCTGGCAAGCAAACTATAGGCCCTGGACCATTGGTACTAATAATGCCCCACACCAAAACTGAACCTCCCCCACCTTGGAGCGTTAAAACTGAACACCTAGGATTAAATTCTTCGTCTTTCCTCCGACGGACGTACTGCCTACCATCACTGCCTAGCCTATTGAACTTGCTTTCGTCGCTAAACATCACTTTCGACCAATATGAAGTCTGTTCTTTACAGAAATCATTGGCTTACGTCTTGCAACATATCCTTGCAAATTTAATTCATTTAATCTGTTCTTGACGGTAGAAAGAGAGCACTTTTTAACAAGATTACACTATATTTGCATTTGGGGAGCCGTTTAAAATCTGTTTCTTGGGCTGCATATCTTGATAGTATTGTCTTCTCTGTTAGAAGTAACTCTAGTACAACCAGATTTAGGGGCATCACGAACACTGCCGATATTTTGGTTCTTTTGCAGTCTTTCGTGCCGTTTTCTCATCATATTTCAATATGCGCCGATTTATCGATTAGATAAACCAGAAAGGTGGAGATTAATGAGCTCCTGACGATGACTAATAGAAAGTCGTTGCATATAGACTAAATGTTACGTTGTATAACCTGAAACAATAACAATTACGATTAGAGATGATTTGTTGCCTGTTGGTGGGTATTTTAAACTGATTTAGGGGCGATAATTTAAGTTGGTTTTAAGTGAATTTGTTGCTGCGGACTTACTTTTTGCCTTAATTAATAGTTATTTTTTAAATTGACGTGAACGTTAGAATATTTCAATTTAAAGTCAAATATGAACAGGTAAAATAATAGAAGAATAAAAGGCCAATCAAATGAGGTATAGTCGGTTTATACAGTTACATTAAATTAAGCTTAAATTTGCAGCTTTTGCAAAAATTACAAGTGCGGATTTTCTTTTTGTCGGCACTGTATATATATATATATATATATATATATACGTTATGATATTTTATATATATATATATATATATATATATATATATATATATATATATATATATATATATACCAACTAACATAATGGATTCAATTATTGCGTTATATTTTGCACAAAAGATATTTTTAGAGAGAAAAAAGATACGTACCAAAAGCGAATTAAGTAAAAAAAATCTAAAAATAAAAAAAATCAGAAAGGAGATGCTGATATCAGAAGAGGGGGATAAGATGGATAGATAGAAAAAGAGAGAAAGAGTGAGAAAGAAAGAGAGAGTGGGAGAAATAGAAAGAGAGGGGTAGTATGATTTAGGAGAGGCGGGTAAAGTTAAAATGAGTGAACTATAGATGAAAGGTTCTTGTATAAAGAGAGGTTTTCAGGTTCGAAATCAAGAGAGAGAGAGTGAGAGGGGGAGAGAAGAAAATGAGCATCCGTCTGCGTACGACTATAGTTTTCTTTTTCTTCCGCGCAAGTGCAAGCGGGTGTCCTTAGGCCTGTTTATGTGACCCTATTGTGTAAGTGAGCCGATACGTGCGTGACAAATCTAAGATGTATCGATCAACATCTTGATCGATCTCTTCTTTTATGTCTACAAGCGTGTGCGCAGTGAATCTGTCATAACGCATATGGATCGCGGAATAATTGGCGAACAACTACCTCAACGGAAGAATGTCAGCTGAGCTAGAAGGCTCCATCAGCGTAAGAATATATTCTGGAATCAGCACTTTTTTTTCTACAAAGAATCCTGTCAAAGTTTCGTTCATATTTATCACTTCTCGATTTAAGTCGTAGATGGCCTATGATTATTTCAAACAGCGACGAATGGTGGTGTCTGTTTTATGCATGTTTTGTTTTATTCCGTTCGAGGAAAAAAGCAAAGATCCATTGATAAATTATTTGCATATTTCTTAAGTGATATACTAATCAATATCTGATAAAGACTAGCATGCAATATATTACCTAGATGTCCCTCCTTTCACCACCAACGCTCGGCTTGTTGTTTTGCCCTAGTTGAAGTAAATGGTTCTCTGTTGGAGAAGGCCTCTTGCTTTGATAAGCTCATAATGCCGTCTTTATCGCCAGAAATAAAAAGAAAACTTTCCAAATAATTGTTCTCTTTTTGAAGAAGCTCATGTTTTGATAAGCTCAGTATTCAGTGATAGTGCTTGCATGTTTATTTGTTTTTATGGTGATTTTATTGGCATTTGATTTTCTGATATCTTCCTAGTTATATATTAATACCGTTGTACCTTTAACATACGTACGTACGTGTGCCACGGTTGCCACGATTATAAATTATTCGATCGGGAGATCCTATTTATTAAAAAGGAGGATAGAACGTGATAACATTCCACGTACATTAAATTAGTATAAATTATGTTGGTGCAATGAAATAATGTCACTTTTTGACGTTCAACTTCAAAAGACCATAACTCCTTTCATAATAAACTTTATTAATCGAAATATGAACCATTAGAGTCGACGCAATTTCCCTAACGAGAAACAAGTTTATAACCCAATTGGCATAGATATCCGGAGTTCTGGAAGCGATGAAGTCATTGAAGACCGGTTTCGCATCACATTGACTTACAAACAAAACTAAGCTAAACCCTAAGAGTATTGCTAACTCTAACACATGAAAACTCTTAAATACAAAAAAAAAAATGCCTTACATTGATTGTCGAACATTTTTATGGAAATCACTCCAGACAAGGCATGAACCCACCTGATGTAAAGAACTAAAATAATATAGTTCTTCAAGATCAAAAACACAGTCAATATTTAGTATTGATGAACAGATTCTGATCTAAATGGCAACAATTCTTCCTCCTTTGTCAGAAACCGCTCATGGAATGTGAGAACTAAAGGACAAAGTGAGAAAAGTGGGGGTCACGAGCTGCCGAAAGTAAACCCAAGACCCACTCATTATATTGACAGAAATGTTATTTAAAATATTTGTTTTGTGTATGCGGAACTACTCATAGGATATATAGTCTAACAACGTATCTACATTTGTATTCATGCAAAAGTAGTTCCTTCCATTTTCCTAACTAATGAATGAGTTTACCTTTTTCGCTGAGCAAACCTCTAACATGTTAAGCTTACTATCAGTATACTTGTTAGTCTATCTGCATTTAAGAATATTAAAATATAGTTTATTTTTTCTCTTACTAAACCTTTATAACATTTATCATTATTATCATAATGTTTCATAATGTTACAACAGGGGACTTTTATCCACTGGTCAAGGACCATTTGATCAAGCAGTTTCAAATTTTAAAGAAGACTTTTATATGATAGTATAGACCTATTCTATTATAATCTATATATTAGAATTCCCTCCCTGTTTCCTGCTTCTCTGACTGTACAAAGATGCACAAGTAAAAATGTAATACGGACAAACATCTCGCCGCTAAACTCCCTCTTTAAAATATCCATGATGGCATAGTCTTTAATTCGTCTCAGTGGCAATTTGCTTGGTTTAAGTAGGTATGTATAATAAAAAGATAGCAGCAGCAAGACCAACAGCAGAACATTGATAGAGTTCAAAATAGACTTCGTAGCCTCGTAGGAGATGTCCTTTTCTCTTCCTTGCAACCTTTATCTCACAGAAGAGATGTTGCGAGCTTGTCTCTGATGTATCGTTATTTTCATGGAAAGTGTTCGAATGAGCTTCAATCTATGGTCCCCCCTCGCCAAACTTTCACAAGAAACACTCGTCTAGCTGTAAACACTATAAATAATTCCCCCACTCTTTATCTGTGCCTAAACCTAAACGTAGATTCCATGAACAAAGCTTTTTTCTTAGAACTGTGCGCCTGTGGAATTGTCTTCCGTTTTCCTGCTTTCCGGCTGACTACAATATGGTTGTCTTCAAGTCTAACGTAAATAAGTTCTTGATGAGCCGTTCCATATAAGTTATCAACTTTACCAAATTTTCATTACTAATGATTACTATAATGTCAAATTTCTACTGTACACTCTTTAACCCTTATCCTTGAATGGCCTCTTGGCCTTGATAATGTGGTGATGCCTATGTAAAAAAAAAAATTATATAAGCCGTTTGAAATTTTAAACCTGATTATTGATAAAATCTCGAATATGACTTTTGGCAGTGACGTCACTAAGTACAGAACCACATAAAAGTGTGACGAATTTGATTATTAACTCCACGAGGAGTTATTATCTGCATATGTCATCCTCTGGTAGCCTTTGCCTCATCGTGTGGCAAGGAAGGATGTATGAAAAGCAGAACTGCAAATCAATCACACGAGCGTGGCAACGTGGCGTCTGTGCTATTTCATGTGTGTGGTGTGGACTAAATATTCTCCGACTTTACATGGAACTGCTGAGACTTGTTACTCTCAGTGATGAAAACCGGATATCTCGCAAATTAACGAATAGCCTCGATGAATGAAGAGAAGTTTGATATTGATCTCTCTCTTATGGCGTGGGAGGGAGAGCAAAATCAATATATGTAACACAATCATCGAACATTGGAATTCGAAAAGTCCCCTAATTGAAGAGCCCTCTGGTCTGCAAAAAAAAGGATGAACTATAAACATCCCTTCTCAAAGGAGAATATAAAGCCTTGTGTTACATAAGAAGGGCTGTCCCCTTCTCATGTAAATAAGAAGGTAGACTAGATTCGTGAAAATAATATTAGGAAAAGGCTAGAATCGAACCCTGTAGGCAAGTCGATAATTGAAATCCTATGAATGCAGTCCATTGTAAATTCTTTTAGAAATAACTAAATTTTATTTATGTCAGAAAAAAAGCGATTGTCCATTCTTTTAGAATAACTGGATATTAAATATGTCAGTTAAAGGATTGAAAATACGAGTTTATAAATTAAAAATAGGTTAGATATTGGACAATTAAAATTGGGAATTCTTTTTTTGCCAAAAGTGTGTTTGGATGGACACATGTAGAACACGTGATATAGTCACGTTGGTTGACAGTGTGTCTCTGACGTCATAAACAAAAGAAGTTCTCAATATATTGAATCAGAGGGTTCGAAAGAAGTTGATTAGAGAGAGAATCAGAGAAGATCACACACAATGATAGTCAGTTGGAGACTGGGAGCCCTTTAGAGACGAAGGGTTGAAGAGAGACCATGTAATCGAAAAGGCTTGAATTCCTGACATCAGCAATCGGCCGTTTTAGGAATAAAGAAACCATCTATATTTTGTAACTGTTGTCTTTACAACCGAAAAGGTAACTGTGTTTTGTAAATTCATCTATAAACGAACTCTTGCATAACCCCCTTCCAAGTAATGTGCCTCCTTCATCATGAATGAAGTATTTCCTCTCTATATGTCCCAACCCCGTATTAATAATATGAGTCCCCAAGAATCATCTCATTCTGTTAGAAATCTCTCCCTCATCATCATCATCATCATCATCATCATCATCATCATCTGTTCTGAGTTCTCGTTATACATGAACCCCGACCCGCTACACAACACTAGGAAGTGGACCTACACAGGACCAAAACCATACCTCAACCAACAGGGAACAATTTATGGCAATAATGGCTTAGATTCTTTTGGCTTTAGTGACGATGGAAATTCCCCAGCTGGAATAATAATTCTGAGGGACAAGATGTGTGGTTTCTATGTAGAAGCTTGACTCGTTTCACAACAAGAGAAAAAAACAGCAATAAAAAAACGGAACTGTACAACATTTATTGAGATTGTCGGACTGACTTCCTCATCTTGGTTGTTATAGTCACAAAAAGAAATGAAAAACAACGGAACAAATATTACACTATCTTCCCCTAAATTTTTCAGTAAAGATTTATAACAGGATAGATTCATAC
>NC_136496.1:119262961-119317961 GCF_053919585.1 Euprymna scolopes
ATATATATATATATATATATATATTTAAAGGAGATTAGGACAATAGTCTAAAGAGCAGAGTGTATTTTAATGTAATAGTAAAATTACTAATTTAATTAAAACACAGGAAAAGAAAAAGTGCTCGTTGTAATTTAGATATATAATAAGCTCGATAGGTAAATATCCTAGAGCTAATTTAATATTCAGTAATGTGATGGATAATTTTAAATTCAAATTAGAATTAAATTAAAAATCCGTTTCACAAGAAGGAACAACAACAAAATCAATAATAATAAGGCCTTCGACAAGGTATGGCATAAGGGTCTACTTCACAAGATTTCCAGCTACGGTATAACTGGAAATGTTTTCCCAATCATTAAATCATTTCTCTCCGATAGGCTCATAAGAGTAGTGGTAGATGGACAAAAATCGGAGGCCTGCAATATAAATGCTGGAGTCCCTCAGGGGTCAATCCTGGGCCCAACTCTCTTCCTGATCTACATCAATGACCTCCCTAAACACATACTTAAATCATTCGTTGACATCTATGCTGATGACACGACCATCTACGGCAACACATCAAAGGCTGTAAATGACGAAGTTCTCTCTGATTCTCTCTCCTCTGATCTCGAGCACGTGGTTCAGTGGGGGAAGATGTGGCTAGTTACCTTTAATGCATCCAAAACCAAACTCCTATCCTTACATCATCAACGCTCTGATCCCCAGCTGGCATCAATTGTGATGGATGGCTCTCGTCTGGGTGAGGTCCCGTGTTTTGATAAGCTTCTGGGTTTGACCTTTACTCCTGATCTGAAATGGAACACGTACATCAAGTCTGTTGCCAAGGTCGCTAGAAAGATGGTGGGATCCTTCTACCGCTCCAGAAGATATCTCACTACTGATGCAATTCTCTATCTATATAAAAGCCAAGTACGTCCAAAGATGGAATACTGTTGCCATATCTGGGCAGGAGCTGCCAAAAACAGCCGATCATGCCTTGACAGAGTACAAAATAGACTTCGTGGTTTGGTGGGGGATGCCCTTTTCTCTACCCTGCAACCCCTCTCCCACAGAAGAGACGTTGCGAGCCTATCCTTGTTTTATCGTTATTTTCATGGCAGGTGCTCGTCTGAACTCCAATCCCTGGTCCCCCCTCGCCAATCTTTAACGAAAAACACCCGTCTAGCTGAATCCACTGTGAAAAATTTCCCCCACTCTATATCTGTGCCTAAATCAAAACACGGATTCCATGAACAAAGCTTCTTTCTTAGAACTGCACGCCTGTGGAACTCTGTTCCGTCTGCCTGCTTCCCTCCGGACTACAACTTGGATGTCTTCAAGTCTAATGTTAACAAATTCCTAATGAACCGCCTCCTTAAGTAAACACTTCATCAAATCTCCACACTAACGTAATGTACTTGCAATAACCTTTATCCCTGAGTGGCTTCCGGGCCTTGATAAGTGGTGATCACTGTAAAAAAAAAAAAAAAAAAAAAATTTGTACGATCCTTTCGGAAAACAATGTTTTTATTGTGGTAGACATTAAGCCGCGGACAATAATTTTTACATATAGTATTTTTAACAAACAAAGTTTCCTCATCAGCAAAAGTATTGGGAAGGGTTTTTAATATATGTAAAAGACACCATAAATAAACCTAGCATTAAAAGTAAGGCAGATGTATCTGGAAAAAATTAAAATAAAAGGTATGTATTTACTTGATAAGAAAATTAATATGGGTTAAAGATAGAAATAAAATAGAATAAAATTAGGAATCTGAATTTGGTTTAAATATAATATTATAATATATTTCTAATGAAATGAAACGTTGGTAATAATTAGTTTATTATATTGAAAACATCCTATCAAAACACTAGGGTCTTTGGCCTTTTTTCTCCGTTCTACAGCATATGTTCTAGATGGCCTTTGTTTTTTTTTTGGGGGGGGGGTTACCCTGTATATATATATATATATATATATATATATATATATATATATATATATATATATATATATATAATGGTTTCATAGATTTAGTTTCCTATATCTAATCTAGTGGCTAGTATCCATTTCTCGTCCAAACAGCCCCCTTTTCACAGAATAGGCGTTGATAATCTTCTCAATCTTATTTTATGACGGCTCTGCTAAAACTTTTGCATTTAGCAAAGAATGCTCTATGAATGAACACACTATGTGTATATTATTTTTATAGCATGTTTATTTGTACCAACAAATTTAGCTACATATGTGCATACATGTTCTTGTAGTACCCCTTTTCAGAAAGCTTACTTAGCCTGATGAAGTAGGCTCTCTGAAAAGAAGCACCACAGAAACATGTATGCACATATGTAGCTAATAATATTATATAAATAAGCACTATATATATATATATATATTGTAAACTGTAATTATGAAATATGTTACATTTCAACGCTCTACCAAAAATAATGTTTTACTTAACATAGCATCGTTCAATAAAGTTTAGATTTAATTTCAAAATTAATGCTTGAAATAAATTACATAGTAATTAACACCAGGAATAAATATTTTAAAATATTACGAATATTTGAAAATATTACGAATATTTGATAGAAGTTTGAATTTCGAGGTCGTAGCATGCATGAATGTAGTTTTGCTTTAGTTGAAGCCACAAATTTTGTGATGTGTGATAAGAATATCAGTGACCAACTGAAATCCAAGCTCTATCCATCATTCAGCCAGTCGCAATTTATGGTGCTGAATGTTGGCTAGTCACAAAGGAGCTAGAAAAACGTCTCAGTGTCATGGAGACAGGCGCTGCTGCATTGGCTATCAGGCATAACCCTTCTCGACCACATCACCAATCACGGTATTCGTTGGCGCTATGGAGTGACACCATTCGCCGACAAGTTTCATAAATCTCTGCTAAGATGGTACAGTTATGTGGTGCGAGCCAATGACGTCTTTGCCAAGGTGGCGGACGTGACAGTTGACAACCGATGATTAACCCGACGGTCAAAATAATGTTGGCTTGACAAGTTTGACCAAGACTTAAAATGCGCTGGTGTGCATCCTGATCAAGCACATGGCCGACTTTATAGAGGAGACAAAAGAACATTTGATTTGCTGACAATGCGATGATGAACTTATAACACATTCATGATGCCTCCTCGACGTACATACCCCCAACTAACTCGACAAGCAAAAAAAAAAAAAAATCCACGCCTTAAATGTTGAGGCTCCAAAATGCAAGAAAGTCTTCTACTCTGATAGTTTCTTTCCTCAAAATAGTAGACTTTGGAATGTTTTACTTGTTTCCTGCTACTCTGACTGTACTGAAATACTGAATTTTAAATGTAATGTGAACAAACACTTCGCTGCTCTATTCACTACAGTCATCTATTAGATACTATCCCAAATAGTAGTCTATTACGTTCCAAGCGACAATATGTTTGTTTGAAGAGAAATACGGGAGGGGGGATTAAATTTACAAACTTCAAGTATAACAACGTTTACTAAAATTACATAGTTCCACTTGATTAATTACTTCTGTAGTTTCACTTATTTTAGGCCTTTACTATTTGCAGGTATATTTTTATCCTCGTGTAGTTGCTATGTTTTTAATTAATTTTGTTTTTATTGTGTCTTTCCTGCCTTTACACAGTGCAAGACTAACTTCTTCATCTACTGGGCGATGTCCTTTTCTCACGTCCTTCTAAATAGACGTTGCTAATCTTCTCTATGCTATCCTTATTTTATGGCAGGTTCTTTACTGAGCTCCAATTTATGCCCTTCACCATAAAATATTCCCAAGGAAAACTCATCTAGCTAAGAATCACTGTTAATAATTTTTCTTCTTTCCTCCATATATGTGCTTAAAACAAGACGACACTTCTATGATCAAAGCTTTCTTTTCTAAACCTACTAGTATGAGGAACAAAATACCGCAATGCTGCTTCTCAACTGACTACGACATAATCGTTTTTTCAGTTCAATGTAAATATTTCGTGTTGAACCATCTTGAATAATACAAATGCACTCGCATCATTACCAATCATCACGGTGTTGTCTCCGCTTGATGCTAATTAGTCCTTTTCCTTGAGTAGACTTTGGTCCTGATAAGTGGTGACTATTTATAAAAGATCAATTCAATTGGATTTATCGCGTTTTGCATGCGAACTCTTCATACACGCAGTTTACACTATCAGGTTTTAATTCTCTCAACTTCCGGAAATGTCACAGTTGCTGTTTTTTTTTTCTCTCGGTGAATTTTGATGCACATTATTAAAGTCTTGAACTCAGTGAATAAGAAGAAGTTCCTGTTAGTGTGAAGCTGACTGGGTTACCGGAATTGCTAATAGGCAGCCAGACATATTTTATTGCAATTAATTACGAAACAAGTGCGATCCTTTGTTAAATCTTAACCTCGATAAAATGACCGAGAGTGCAGTAGGAACTAGGTTTTCTCTCGGCTTATCTGGAAACATGCCAATTTTTGTTTTCGATTGGCACCATCAGTGTAGTCATCCAGTCCATACAGTCATTAGATCGAAAATAAGAGATTAACAGTTAAAACCACTTGGCGGTGGAAATCAGTTTTTTTTTTCAGCTGTACCTTAATGAGTTCCTGACTCTTTTAGATGACGAGTAATAATTTGCATTTTTTTTATTCTTCAGACTACTGTTCTATCTTGCGTGTTATTCTCACACTGTTTCTGGTCGGTAAAACCTCCCACCTTTTTCAATTGTAATTTTGTAGAACTTAAGAATAGTTCTCTGGAACTCGGAAATCTTTCGCTCGAACTAGGGAACCTGCATGCATTTCGAATAGGGCCTTTTGTTTAATCCACGGGATAGCATTCTCTCATTCCTTCAGCCATGACAGCATTGAAATATTAACTAACTCGCAATAGTGTTTTCAATATCGCCCGCACTGAGTATTGAACCTTCAACTTTTAGAAGATTATCTATATACACATGAATGTTGCAGGTGACATCGGCAGAAGCATTACACACAGTAAAATTCGGAATGACACACACACACACACACAGCCACACACACACATATATATATATATATATATATATATATATATATATATATATATATATATATATATGTCTTATTTATATTTTGGGTTTATATAATTCAGTTATCGTTCATATACCAATAAATTTTAAGCCAAAAAGAGATGACTTAAACGGTAAGCTACAAAATTATCATATTTCATAATTGAGCATTCATATATTGTTTTAATAAAAACCAAGACTTTAAGAATGGGGTGATAGCAACAAATATTGTATTTCATCGTTATTTACAATTGTTTCATGACTATTCGGACAAATTCAAACATTATGTCATTTGAACATTTTTACAAGTACAGCCTTTCTTCAGACCTATTGAAAAATAAAATATGTATATATATATATATATATATATATATATATATGTGTGTGTGTATGCGTGTGTGTTTAACAATAATATACATATATATATATATATATATATATATACATGATTGGTTGGTTTTTTTTTTACGGCATTTCAACACTTTTCAAGTTATTTAATGCTGATTCCAGTGATTTTGAAGAATTTTTTTTTAATAGAATATATTTGTTTTGTTTTTTTCAAGTCAGTTTTTATTTAACCCATAATTGGGACCCTAGCAGGTACTACGACTCCGGGTCAGAGTGGACCTGGTAGCAATGCCAATTAAAAGGTGGCTCTAGACTACCCAAACCCACAAGTTGGGGCCTCACTATCGGATATAGCTTAAGGCCATATCCAGAATCTACACACACACACACACACACACACATATATATATACACACACATATATATATGTGTGTGTATGTGTGTATGTATGTGTGTATGTATATGTATATATATACTGTAACAATATTAGTGTAAATATTTATAAGACGCAGATAAAGAAAACTCAATATTCGAGATAAAGCAATAATATGAACGGTAATTTTGAGTTGAATTGTGTATAATTACAACAAAATTTATGTTTGACAAAGAAGTACTGATAATTATTAAAGTCTCTTCCTTGACCCATGGATTTCCAATAAATGGCTTATCTTATCGAAGGAAATTTTGTTAGCAAACTAGATATAGGTGATTATAATGGATTGAAAATTAAAATTGAGGGGATAGTGTAAAAAAAGGATAATGAATATTAACGGTTCCAGTGTATTCATTCTTTCAACTGTGAGTATCCCATTTTTTTCTTCAGCGTTCATCTTTGAATGAGTTCCACGAACAAACATCCTATTGTTTGCAAAATAATTAATTTCGGTTTAATGTTCTGTTTATTACTACGTCCGCACAATAAATAACACGGTTTAAGCTTCATGTTTAATAAGTATCCAATGTACTTACGCGCGACGTATGTTATTTACTGAAAGAACCATTGTTCGTTGTTGTTTTTCGTTAAAAAAAATTAGATATCGAAAACCTCAGGTAACTATATCAATAGTGAATACCTCTATTAAAAATACTCATTCTAGATGTTCTATAGAACAAACGAATAAAGGAATATTTTCACACTTTTGTCACGCAAGAAATCTAAAAGGATTCGATTGTTTGCAACTCAACCATACAATTCGAAGCGAATCCATTCGCTGGTATAATTCATCGAAGTTCAGTCATAAGTTTCTCTGTTTAATGTTCTCGACGACAAAAGATATATTTTAGATTATTTAAATTTTCAAGTATTCCGCGAGTGAATAGAAACCGCAGACTATTGTCGCTTTTGACGGTGTGTAAACAATGAATTTCGTATCGAAGGGAAGTTTATTCTCGTTTAAAGAACTTATTTATTTAGATGCTCACGTTTATAAGAGGTTCTATTCATCAATGCGCCATGTTTCGGTTCTAGATAGAATTTCCCTCGGTCTGTCATGCCATAAATTTAAGCAGTATTTTTGATGCGTTCAGGTATTTCTCTATGAGATTGTTCATATTAGATATATCAGGGTAACGTCGAAGGTATTGCTAGTCGACGATTGTTATGATCGTTGAAATATTTGTAAACATAGAATGTAATCATATTTACAGAAAAAAATATTTATATTAAGATGTTTAATAAATTAAAGAATGTATAATGTAAACAATAATTTAAAATAAATTGACTTCGTAGTTTTACGTAGAACTCATTTTAAAGTGATGTAGACTTTAGGTAGAGTTTTGGGGAAAATACGATGCTAGTTAGTTGGGATGTTTGCGTTAAGGGGATACAAAAACAGTAAGTGCAATAAGTAAGCGATATATATATATATATATATATATATATATATATATATATATATATATATATGTATATATATATACTTTAATTTCATCACACAAAAGTTTACGTGCAAAAGACGTGTTTATTTTAAGCCCCGATACGAAACACTTACAAGTGCTGATGTGATGTGGTAAAATTAATAGCAAGTCAGACAACCCCCTTATCTTTACTAATACCGATTTTGGAAATGGAATAAACAAACAACATCATCTTTTTGTATCTGCGTCTTATGTTATTCAACAGAAAAGGTATTGTCAATTTATATTATAAGAACTTTATGAAAATCATCATCTCAAAAATAGGTAAAGAAGTATATGTGTCAATATTATAGAAACACTCCCATTCACAGAACTGTCAAAAGTATAAATGTCAAACGCACTATCTCTAGGTCTATCTATCTATCTTTCTATATCTATATATATATATATATATATATATATATATATATATATATATATATATATCAAATATCCTCTCGTTGTGTATTACATGTCGTCGGGACCCCTGTATTATAATGTACCCTGTCTCTTTATATATACCCTGTCTATGTCTCTATCTCCACATGACCTCATTATTAAAATGTCCCTATCTGCACACCACAATTTGAAAACTCAAGAACAATTAAAATATAACATTTATAAGTGAAAAACTGTTGACGTTATTCTATAATTTAATTTGAATATTTTAGTAATATATCGAGATATATAGCGAATACTAAAACTGGCGAAGCGTTAACGTTTTCTGTATTTTTGACATAGTAAGAAATAATAATAAAAATAATAAAAGCGAATGTATGTATGTACGTCACGAATACAGATTTAATTTTTATAAGCAAAAAAGGGGAAGTTAATCTTAATAATAAATGTTTATAATAAAAATGTTTGCCCGACGCACTTCGCTTGTTTTAAGGCAGAGAGAGAAATGAAGAAAAAGAGGCACTTAAGTTTGAAGTAACAGGAACGTTAGTTTTGTTTTCTTTTCTTTTTCTAATCGATTAGTTTTGTCTTTTTTATAGATAAACGTTATCTTCTTTTCCTTATCGATTAGTTTTGTCTTCTTATAGATAAACGTTATCTTCTTTTCCTTATCGATTAGTTTTGTCTTGTTTTTCTCATCGATTAATATTGATTAGATTGTTTTTTGGTCATTGATTAGTTGCATTCTTTTTCTGATCGGTTAATTTTGTCTTTTTTCTCATCGATTTATTTTATTTTTAATGATTTAAAGCACTAAATGAGTATTAAATTGCGAAACGCCAGTAAACGAACGAAATCGGCTCGTTAGATATAAAGATGGCGATTGCATTGTTTTTCCATTTCTGCCTTTGTCTCGCTCGATGATTTATTAAAGAAGTCGCAAGTTGGAGAAGCTGGGCATATGCGATTATTGCGAGTTTGTAACCCACCTTAATTATTTCCGCCCTTTTGTTAAAAAAAAAAGCGCGCAACTGTGTGGTTTTACTTTTTGTTTTAAAAAAATATAACGTATTCGATGTTTTCAATGGACGAGGGAGAGTTTTATAAAACTCCAACAAAAAATCTATTTCTGTATTCAGTGGGATTATTTCATTATGAATTGAACTGAGATTGAAAGAAGTTGCTACATATAAAATCGATAGATTACAATCATTCCTTTATTTATACATACACCCATACCTATATATCAAATGTACGACAAAATATAAACTACCATTTCAACATTCAAAATATATATAAGAAATCATTCAATATTATTAATTCTTTGTTATTTATACTCAAAAGCATAAAATACATTTGTGTGGAATTTCGTAAAAATCGGTCCATCCGTTTCAAAGTTCCTAAAGAACGAATTCATGCACACATAAATTCTATTTTATATAATAGAGATGTATAGATATGTAGATATTCTATCTATATACCTAGAAATTTGAGTTCTTTCTCGCTCTGGCATTGATATTAAAAGGCTACTTTTTCGATTGAAATATTATTAAATCGAACTTCTAAAATATACTATATCGATATGTAAGCGACTTCATGCAGATTAAAAAATTTGCATATTACTTGTAAAAATGAGCTTTCGTTAATTAATTATTCATTTTTATGGTTTCTCGTTTGATAATTAGTTTCATTAAACTGTCACGCTTCATTTTATGCATAGTTTTCTGCATTGTGCATAATTGCATAGAATTTAGAATAAAAACATTCTAGCAGACTGACATGTTTATTCACTCATCTACCAATGGCTGATTAGGACGGGTGCGGTGGAAACTAGGAAGCTGATTGGCTAACTAAAAATTCAATAGAATGTACGTATATAAAAACGCGAGATAACCACAACTCTCCGAAAAAGCCTGACGAATTCTCACCAAAATGAAACACGGTATATTCAGTGTAGCTTAAATGCCATATATATTTTTATAAATTACTACACATCTCTACCTATGTATTGAGCACTGTTGAAGTAAGTACTTAAAGTTTAAGTATAAAATACGACTTGCGTATATTAATTTATGTGATTAAACGAAGTAGTCATATATATATATATATATAGAGAGAGAGAGAGAGAGAGAGAAGGTGAAACAGATAGAGAGAGAGAAAAGGACAGAGAGAGAGACATTTTAATTACGGCTGATTGCATCGAAGTTAAATCATTACAGTATATATTGAGTACAATATAATAACCAATAGAACATTTGTATATAGTAATAAATACGAAACATGCACGAATCAAATATATTTAAGCATATTTTACGAACAATGAACTTCATGGATTTTGTACTCAGCGACCATGGGAACAACTCTTCACGTGAAACCATTTTTCCTTTTTACCAAATTACATCAGTTCAATTGTTCTATATTTCACTTTATCGCTAGTATGATCCATTTCATATCTAGTTTCATTAAATATTTTACAAGCTAAATTTATTTATGCATCTTGCTATATATATATATATATATATATATATATATATATATATATATATATATATATATATAATAGAGAGAGAGAGAGAGAGACACACACACACATACTTGGCAGAATTTACTTAGTCGAATGTAAAAATATTTTTAATGCAATTAACATTTGTTTATATCTTTCTAACAGACTGTTTTTCTTTTACTTGCAGGTAAGTGGTACGAACTGCAAAGTATTCGGATAAGAAAATATTTTTGTACTAGCAGGCACACATGGCGTTTCCTGGGTAGGTATGAACGTACTTTTTTCCACAGAGTATTACACATCATTATGCCAATTTTAATTCTAATTTTTAATTTGTACATATATATAAAAACATATATATATATGTGTGTGTGTGTGTATAAATATACATATATAATATATATATATGTATGTATATATATGCTATAAATATAAATCAATATACATACATCCTAAATAGAATATATATATATATATATTTATATATATATATACATATATATATATATATATATATATACTATGAATAAAACCTATGCATATCCGTCGTATTTCGATTGTTCTCTTAAAATTACTACAAGAACTGATACATATATAGGCCGCCTTAGCAAGTAGAGGTAAAAGCTCTAGCTTGCGCAATTTCTTGTCCGTACATTTTGCTTCCTAACTCTGTCTTCTGCGCCAGTCCACACCTTCTTCCAAGACACACGATTTTCGGGGTAATCTCTCCAGTTATCGTATCTATTGATACTCTTTACATGTCTCTTAAACACGTAGCATAGTCATGGTGTTCCAGCTTTCATTGGGCCTTCTTTTAGCTCTCCATTGAAAATAGCTTTTGGTCGTCTGATGCTCTCTATACGTATAACATGCCCCGTTCACCTTAGCTGGCACTTCGTGATCATTTATGCTAACGCCTGTCCTTTCCAGGATTAGGAAATTTTGTCTTTCCACAATATGTATATTATTTGTCGAATATGTCTCTGTCGTACCTTTTCAATTTTTTTCATATAGTGTTTGTAGGAGTTTTTTGTTTTGGAGCTGTACAGAAGTGTTGAAATTACAATCGCTCTGTAAACTTTTATCTTGGTTTTCTGATGGATTTCCCTCTGGTCCTACAGGCGCCTTCTTGGTTTCCGGAATGCTGAAGCTGCAGATTGATTTTGTTTCGGTACTTCCGCGTCGATAATTCCGTGGTTGGTGATAGTACTGCCCTAGTAGTAGGTGAACTTGTCATTGTTCAGTGCGCTGCCATTTAGGTAAACTTCTCATGAATTCAACTTTATGTTTCTTGGGTTAGAACTTTTGTTTGCTTTATATTGATCAGTATTCCAAATCGATTTGATGCTTCAGTAGATTTTACATTGCCTAAAAATTGCGAGATTGTGAGATAGCCGCACTGATGAGCTGTGAAACAACGAAACAGTACTGTATGTGGATGACTATAATGCTCCCTATATTAGGTTAAGCATATTGGGAAGAGATATACAAATTACTATTAGCTTATGAAGCGATGCTCTTGCGTAAACAAATCGAGCTTAGGTATTTGGACAATGTCAAAACATTGTTAATTAACTGCCCGCATAACTGCAGCCGTACAGCGCTACTGTTAGTAGCTCTGACTGTCGATTGGGCGATCGGGTTTCGATCCTAGCTTCAGGTAGTTGCTTGTCTAGCCGCACTAATGAGCTGTGAAACAGCGATACAGTACTGTATGTGGATGACTATATATATATATATGTTTGTGTGTGTACACGTTTTAATTTTATCCTGTTAAAATGGGAACTAGTTATAGTGCGTTGAATGAGTTCATTATGCTAAATTAATTTTTGAATATGGTTATATTTGTTTTCATGCTTGAATTTTATGTAAACTATTAATCCCTAACTGTGCATTGGACGGATACTATAATAACTACCTCGCTGCCTCTCATCATAACAAAGCTCCATACAAAATTTCAACCATATCGGTGCAGTAGTTTCCGAGAAACTGACAGAATAACAAAGAGAAAGACTAACAAACTGTCTGTTTGTCTGTGGAACTGTCTCTACTAAACTCCTCTGTCAATTTTTGGTCTACAAACTTCAAATTTAATAGTTACGAGATTTGGATCTGTGGATGAAATTAGCTTTGGCATTCAGTTTGTAAAAATATCTACTAAGGGATAAACATTGAACAACTGAAATTTTTCAGGCGTAAGTCCAGCTAAAACGTTCTATTATGCAAGCATAAATATACATACGTTAAAGTGATTCATTTGTATTTATGTTTTTAATCTTTACTTTATGTTAAGTAGTACAATAATCGATAGAGCATTGGATATATAATGATAAATACAAATGAATTTTTAAAAATATAAGCGTATTTTACGACCGAATAACAGCGCGATATGTAGCATATATAAAAGTATCTCTCTCTCTCTCTATATATATATATATATATATATCTTTCTCTCTCTCCCTCTCTCTCTCTCTCTCTCTCTCTCTCTCTCTCTCTCTCTCTCTGAGTTACGGTTTCTACTAAATTTCACTGTCAAATTATTGTCTTTAGCTGCTTAGGGGTTGAAATGAAAAAAAAAAACATGAAACTTACAGTCGACTTAAACTGGCCTTATACGCATGCGAAAATATACATTTATACGTAAAAGTCGGTTAAATTTCTTACGTTTAATAATCAATCTGATGATAGCTCAAAGGGCTACGACTTAGGTTGGAGTGCTAAATATTTTGGTTTCGATTTTAGTTTATGGCACAAAAGCCGTTTTTTTTATTTTTATTTTTAAAATCACTACTTTGTATTAGGTATAATATAATAATCGATACACAATTGACCCTATAATAATAAATATGAAATCTGCATAGATATTTAAGACTTATTTGGGGACTGGGCAACGCTAGGCAATATGCTCGTCTAATATAGATATACACACTGTCTGTGTCAGCCTGTTATGAAAGTTTAGCAGGTGAAAGTTCGTACCAAGCATAACCAATACGAGTAATGCAAAGCAGTATTCATTAAATAGTTATTCCATAGTTTTTAATATAATTTATAATATTCAACCTGCGCTTATATTCTGAAACGATTAATATGTTCGAAAAAATATTTCAACGAATGGGATTGGCTAAAAACTGTACCGATTTTCCTCGTTTCGAAGTCAGTCAATACTCGACTGTTTCGCAACGCACAAAATCTGGAAGAATTAAGAAGGTCCATGAACGTTTTTCAATCACTGAAGACGATCCAATATCAAAAAGGGAAATTGGCAGTGGAAGAGTTTCTTCTTTTTCGATTAGAACTTTTCTAAGATTGATAAAGACAAAAGAATGGCAACAAGAAAAAGAAAAGTTCAAACATTTTTTGATTCGTTTAAGAGCGAACTACTTTTTCTCTTGCTATCTTTCTATGTGTTCCGCTGAATAAATACGCATGCGTACATGGGCCTTTATTTGCTTCGTTCAGAATATCTCACTTGCCATTTAATTTCCGTCCACCACGTTCTGTAGCAGAATGGTTAGCGAATTGGACGCAGAGAGAGTCATTTATGGCGAGAGTTCGATTTCAATCGACTTCTTTAAGAAGAAGAATTGTAAGAAAGAATAATTGATAATATATATATATATATATATATATATATATATATATATATATATATATACCCAATATTACAGCTTGAGAACTTATACACCTTGGACCGGTTGTCTCTTTCTTTTTTAAAGATATATTTTATTTTATTTGAACGTTTCAAGATTTTGAATTATCATTATCGTAATCTTTTTATATTGCTTTCTGTTTCGTCATCTTTTGCTCTCAACATCTGTTGTTCGTCGCACTGTTATAAAACAGTGAAACGAGCCGTATAATGGTCATTACACTTTTTTTACTACTTATATATTATTCTCTATCATTGGTGAAACACGTGTAGAAACATTGAACATACTATAGACATTATTATTAAATTATTATTCAAAATTTATACAATATTTTTTTTTTTAATTGAACAGAACTTATAATTGTAGACTGATTTTTTTCCTTTTGGTCATTACGAGCGCACACACACACACACACACACACACACACACACACACACACACACACACACACATATATATATATATATATATATATATATATATATATATATATACATGAACTAAAAAATATTAAGCAAGTCCTCATCAATAACGGATTTCTAGTCTACATAGTCGACCAGCAAATAAAATCAATGCTCCCGAATTTAAAAAACACCACCACAACTAGTACTACCCATCAACATCAAAATCCCAATGCAATTAACGTTTTCTATTCCAACCAGATGCAATCAGGATTTAAATTGGAAGAAAATGCAATAAAAATATTATTCATAGATACGTTAACAAAAAATTACCAAAGATATATATTATAAAAGATTTAAAACCGAAAATCTAATCGTAAAAAACCTAATGCTCTCTCTATCCTAACCTACTAGAAATAACCAACGTCATATATAAGTTCAAATGCCTGTTGGGAGCGTATAACTCATATAATTACAAAAAAAGTAGTTACATTAGTTACGTCGATTACATAACGAGCACGTTATCCCGTCGCCCTACCATGCGTAATGAAGAACCTTGTGCTATAATACAATATTTAGGAAAAACATAACGGCCTCCCTCCAAAATTAGAAAAATTTTAGTTAGCAACACACAAACAATGCACCATAAAACCAACGTTAAAGGATTAAAAATTTTGAAACCGTATATATAAGAACTCAGAAACCTTTCCTAAATATGGTTACTTATTAATCTAGCCAAA
Source organism: Euprymna scolopes (assembly GCF_053919585.1). Classification (NCBI taxonomy): domain Eukaryota; kingdom Metazoa; phylum Mollusca; class Cephalopoda; order Sepiida; family Sepiolidae; genus Euprymna; species Euprymna scolopes. The sequence continues at coordinate 119,277,925 of NC_136496.1, forward strand.
ACATTTTAAAATGACTATCGTTAAATCCTTCCCCTTTCTGACCTTGCCCTCACCTCAAAACTAGACACTTCAGACCTCTTCACTGGACACAAACGGCTTTTCACGCATTAACCGTTTGTTGACTACTATTGCTCTACACTCGCCCTGTCAGTACAACCAAATCTTATACATTCCAGACGATGTCTTGACGAAAGACAAAAACAATAAAATATATGTTGTTGAAAAATACGGAGAGTTTCTGTTTAACGACTTTCCTTTCGATTTTTTCCAATTTACATATAAATCATTTTGTGACATTATCGAATGTTTGCATGTACGATCCGATTGGATATACCTTAAAAATGTGATCGCATCTCTCCAAATGTACTTTTCTATGAATAGCCACACGTTTTTAAACCCAATAGACAAACAGCCGCTTGAATACAACTGAGGTTTCAGAATCCCGAAAGGGAATTCCAAAGTCTAGCAGTTCTGGAGTAGAAATTATTAGAGTAAAAGGTTTTTTAACAACTAGGATATCTACTGTGTACTGGTAGGACTTTGTTGCTTATCAGTGGAAATTACGTCGAGGGGGTACGAGGGCTTGTAGTTTTTCAGAGCATTCACCATTAAAATACTTGTAGAACAAGCAAAGGGATGCAACATTTCGTCGATGGGCCAGAAGTTAAAGCTTAGATGACAGTTCAGACCTATCAGGTTGGCGACTTTCTTTTTTAATCCTGTCCAAGAGTGAGAAACCAGCAACAGATGCACCAGTCCAAAGGTGAAAACAATACTCCATACATGGGCAAATAGTGGCTTTATAGAGGTACAGGATACTTTCAGGCGTAAGTAAGTTTTAGGACGGTAAAGAGCGCCCGCTTTCTTCACGGCAGCCTTGCCAATGCTCTTGATGTATCTGTTCCAACTCATGTTCTGTGTACGTTAAGCCGAGTAGGTTGAAAAAAGTACTTTCATGTAATGTATCTATTAGTGGCTGAGAAGGTTTCTTGTAATTATCAAAGGAACCAAGCTTAGTCTTGGTAACATTGACCATTACTATCTATTTCTGATCCCATTTCACTACAGATTGGTTTTCTGCCATTATTTGGATATGTTTTCATTCATTTCCCCCTCGTGCCTGTTATAGAGAGTGGTGTCGTCAGCAAATATACCCATCTTAGATACTATTTCATCAGGGAGGTCATTTATGATTATTAGGGTTAATAAAGGTCAAGGATCGCCCCCTGAGGTAACCTGTATTTATATCATTGTTTAGACGTAAGACCATTGAGGATAACCTGGATTCTTCCTTTATTTAAAAAGGATTTAATTATGTTGAGCATTTGTCCAGTAATGCCACAGGGTGTGATTTTCATGAGAAGACCATCGTGCTATACTCTGTCAAATGCCTTAGATATATGTAGGACTATTGCTCTTCCCTTCAGTGCCTTATCCAGTGCATGGTATATACGTTAAGAGATTACAATTGGAATATATGCAGTAGAACGGACTTGCCTAAACCCATATTTATTGTCCGACAGAACTTTCAATCCATCCATAGCCTTGAGCCACTAAGGGGCATAGGCTATCTACAACTTTGTAGATGTTTTTGTAGCGACTGAGTTCTTTTTACGGTGTGAGGGTGCTGACCCCACGCCCAAACTTCCCAGAAGCTACATACAGCGCCTAGCCTTCCCAAATGGTAACCCACCTGGTACTGGCCAAGCTCAACGTTGCTTAACTTCGGTGATCTGGCGAGAACCGATGTGTCAACGTGATTGTGCCGTACCAACAGAACTTTAGCAACTATTAATTGATTAATTATGAACTCCAATAATTTGATGAAGACATAAAGGAGGCTAATGGGACGATAATTTTATAGAGCAGTTCTTTCGCCAGATTTCTTTTAAACTGGTTACACAGAAGCAGTTTTTCAGCAGAGTGAACAGCATAATTCGTTAAGGCATTAAAGAGTTTGGAGAGAACTGGTGCAATCTCAGCGCAGTCGGGATGAGATCAAGTCGACATGCTTTTAAGGTGTGTAAGGTTTTTTATGATATCATGTACTTGTATATATATATATACATATATATATATATACCGCTCTTCTCGCACCCCTCCCCTGACATCATTCACTCTTTCATCCCATCATAACAAACATTTCTGTAAAAGTCTGAGGAAGCTACAGACGGCAAAAAACGACCGGGTAGCTGAAACAATAATGTAACTTAACAGAAAGATACGGTAATAAAAAATAAAACGCATATTTGCTCTACAACGATATTGATCACTTTCTTCAGTTTTTATTAATTACCATTTCTACTATATATATATATATATATATGTGTGTGTGTGTGTGTGTGTGTGTGTGTGTGTGTGTGTGTGATGTAAGAAAATTGTACTCATGTATTCCTGCGATTAGAGGAGATTGACTTACTGACAAAATAATTTTTAAAGAGGGTCTTAAAAATAATATTTTATATTTAATTTTTTATATAATTTTAAAAGTTAAAATGTTCCAATTCTATATATTCTTGAAGTCTTTTCAACCTTTGAAACTAGTAAAAAAAAGTCCTTAACTTTCTATAATCATTTCCAATCTTTGCATTAGTTTGCTTCTAAGAATTTACTATAGTTCGAATCTTATTAGGGATGCTCAGTCGTTTATCACGAAATATTGTACTGAGTTTTTAAAAACAATCCAATATAATGAGACAAGGAATGTTGCTTACACACTACCTCCCTTAAAATGAATATGCTCCGGATCTATATTTGGCACCAGATTCTTTTCTTTATTTTATTATTTTGATATTCTGTTCATGTTATTAAAAATATCTTTCTTACATGTGTTTTTCGTCTTTGCCCAAGAAACAAAGCTACTTTTTTTTATATAGAGTTTGGACGACTCTACATTCATACTAACTACCCCATTTAATAATTTTATATGTATATATGTGTTTAAGAAATGCGAATGAACCTTTGATTCATGCAAGATAGAGAAAACGCCGGTGCCTTGTTTGTCTTTGGTCATGTTATGTGTTGACACAGAAAGGACATTAGAGTCGAATGGTGTCGATCAAGGAACTTAATATGAGTAATAAAGAAAACTAATAAAATAATGATAGAAAGTTCTAAAGAAACCGAAGCCAATGAGCAGAGGAATCTGAGCCCAAGAACACATTAGAACCAACATCTGTGCATATGTTTATAAATAAAAATTTATATCAAACACACACACATATACAAACACACACACACACACACATATATATATATATATATATATATATATGTATATATATATATATATTACATGGAGGTCACCACTTGTCTAGGTCCAGAAGCCACTCGGGGATAAGGGTTATTTTGTGTACAGTAATCAATGGGATAGTGTTGCAGTATTCATTAGTATTGGAGATTTGATAAAGTGTCATTACTTAAGGATGCGGTTCATCAGGAATTATATACTAGGACTGAGATCGAAACCAAAACCTAAAGACAGTGAGTCAATTACGATAACCACTCAGACAGCTTGATACGAGCAGTAAAAACGGTTTTCAAACTTACTTATTCTTAACATAAGTAATATGTTATGTATGCGATTCACGCATTCGTGAACAGTTGAAAACAGATAAAGATCCGACGACGCCCAAGTACCAATTTTTCAATTTTGACTCCTTAGCAGCGCTTTTTCTGGATGAAAACCGATTAAAAAACGTTCCACATATCTGTCTAAATTACCTATATAACAAATTTGAATATATAGATCAAAACTTCGTATGGATTGAGAAATGCTCTCACACACACACACACACACGCGCGCGCGCGCGCATCCACACGTTTATAGATATATAGATGAGAACAACCGTCTATTTAGTCGACGGTGCCGATATTGTTGTGATTTTCTGTACGACTGTAAGACAACGTGAACGTGCGTAGTGAAGTGCATGCGAAATGATGTCATTGGTAAAGAAAAAAGTCTGTAAAAAGGAGAGAAAGCACGTTAGAGAAGCCGATCACGTTAGAAACGTTAATGACGTTTGAGAGCACATTAGAGACGTTAGTGACGTCACAGTCGTAACGGGAAGTCACGCGTGGCGGGAGAACGTGAAAAAAGATGTTTTTGTTACAACGGAAAAAAAGCCAGTTTAAGCTCTTTCCTGACTTTGTCTACTTTGTAACTGGGGCTACAACGTATTGGGCAACGTGACTATACATATATTAAAACGTATTACACTCTTATTTTTTTTAGATTTATTAATAATTAAACAGTCTGCTGATGTTCTCTTGTTCTAACCGACACAATATAAATGAACAAAAAAATCAATATATATTTAAAATATAAAATTGATTAAATTAATAAAAATAAAAAATACAACTTTTGATTAATCAAAAACAAAAATGGTTGTAAACATTATCATTAGTTAGTGTTTAAATTAATTTTTTTCGTATTTATTTTAGCAATTATCTTGTTAGTTCTCCGTGAATAACCCTTTTCCTACTCAAGGGGTCAATAGTGTCTTAAAGTTTGGGAAACCCTGACCTAGGTTATCCACATCTATTGATAGAATCCCTGTCTTCAATCCAGCGAGAAACGTGTCCAATTTTCCCAAGGTTAAAATAATTAATGTGCCAATTACAGCCATATCTAATAAACGGCAACGATTGTTAGTTACGTAAAAAGCGAAGAAACATTGTAAATTTCGTTTTTTTTTTTACCAACCAAGCGAAAGGATTAAAACCTAAAGTGAATTCGAAGTCAACATCTTTACGCGTTCAAATCAATGAAAAATGAACAGCAAATTTGAAGCAGTCATGTTGGCTTGCGTGTAGATAACTGAATGTAGAAATGAAATTTTGCACCCATCCCTTCTGCTCCTATATTTAATTTTTTCACAATTCAATATTTATGTTATTATTTATTCCTTTAAAGGTGCATAGCAGGTAGATATAGATATACACATATAAAAAAATATATGTATGTGCGTTGGAACGTTTTCATCTTGAATTCTACGCAATTATGCACAATGTAGTATCTGTGTTGAATTCACGCTACCAAGAGGCATTTCAGAATAAACGTTGGATGGATGAATGGATAGGTGAATGGAAGAGTCGACGGATGGATGGATGGATCGAAAAATTTCTTAACCTTCTGCATTATACCACATGTAGCGTGTCTTAGGCAAGAATAGCCTGCAGGGCTCGTCCCTTTCCATTGTCATGAAAAGAGAAGTAAAGGTCCATTCGAATGGAATAGTGCTTCAAAATCAAGAAATCATGAAAGAAATAGAAGATACAGGGTATAATTATTTCAGAGCACATACAGCACCTGGTATTTCCAAATGCTCAACCATTTAAGTACTAATTAGACCCGAAATCGTTTAGCTGCCATGGCCTTACGGGGACTGATGAGTCAACGTAATTTTGCCGGATAAAAGTTAATAACTTCAAATGACTGTCACACAGAAAGGTAATGAACAATATAAGCACAAAAATTAAAAGACGTTTAATTACATATGAGTTTGTGTTTATACAATGCCGGAAACTCTTCTAATCTTGTACTTCTTCTCTTTAACTAATAAACTTTAAAAATCTTTCACGATTTCCCGCTCCTGACTGTACTAACATGCGGAAATCTAAAGACCATGTGAGCAGACATCTCGCTGCTCAACTCCCTGCATAGAAGACATTGTCACAAACAGTAGCAACATAAGTCCATATCGCCAACAAGCCTTATTTGGGGTGAAAAGAATTTAAAAAATAATTTTTAAATATAAAACAAAAGACAAGGGCCGCATGCTTTCTGTGTCAAAGGTGATAACGTACGTACGAATATGAAATGGATTATGCGTATTATTATTTGTACTTACTAGGAGTTCTCACACTGGCCATCATCAAGATTTATTTCTGTTAACAATCTGTAGTGTTCCCTGTATTCTGAGTGACAACAAGTATCCTCATATTTCAAGTAATCTCCACCCTTTTCGATACTCTTTTCAAATAAATCTGCGTTATCGCAACAGTCGTTTACCATTGATTTCTCGTTGGTAACGACCATTTATATTCATTGAAATATGGGTGGCAATAAACCTTTCCCAGGTCCCAGTTCTCTTCACATTCATCCAGTGGAGATCTGGTTAGTGGTTTCTCTCATTGATCTTTCTATCTTCCGTGACTTCGCACGACTATTTGGTGTGGTGCCAGTTGATGAGGACACTGCAATTTTATTTGGGAGGGGTTAACTTACAATCATAAAGCTTCAGTGTTCCTGATCCCGTGTGGTGTTTCCTTATTTGTCTTATTTCTGTTGTAGTTTCTGCATATCCAGTTAGCGTTTGTAGATCATGTTTATTAGTGTCTGCACATTCAATAATATTTAATCGTTTAATCTGCATTCTTAATATTTACTCGCTTTCATTTTCATTATCCGTTGTATATTTTTAGCCAGTCATCTCCCTTATTTTAATCTTTCTTATTTGTGTCGAAGTTTTTCGGGATTGTTTCTAGTGCTCCTACTATTATTGGTGTTATCTTGAATTTCTCCATCTTTCATATCGTTTTCATCTCTCTGGTCAGTTACATGTATTTGATTCGCTTCTCCGTCTGTTTCATATTCTGTGGTCTGCGAGAATATCAGAATCGATGATTTGACATGACTTTTCGTTTTTCTTAATAATCATGTTCATTTGGATAGGTTTATGTTTTTGTACGTCCATGTCCCTTAGGATTTTGTGATTTCCCTGTTCAGGTACTGCTGCCCGTGTGTGTTTCGAGCATTTGTAGGGATGTTAAAGATGAAGTTGTTTGCATAGTTTTCCCTGTTCTCCTTTCCCCACTTGATCGTATTATTATTATTATTATTTTATTTTTTTTTTACTCACTAGTAGTATTAACACGGGCATTTGAGAACAACCTGTTGTATTCACTGGAATCTGAGTGACAACAAATCTCCCCAGATTACTAGCACTCTCCACCTCTTTCGATAACTTTTGCAGATCACTTTCGTTATCGATACAGCCGTTTACCATTAACTTCTCTTTGACAGCGACTATTGGTATTAACTGGAATTTGATTGGCAATAAGCCTCCTCAAGGCTCCAGTCCCCTTCGCACTTATCCAACTGAGGTATTGCTAGTGCTGTTTTGTTTCCTCAGTCTTTCCATCCTCCTCGACTATTTTCAACTCTTTGGTATTATTATTATTATTATTATTATTATTATTATTATTATTATTATTATTATTACTACTACTACTACTACTACTACAACAACAATAATAACAATAATAATAATAATAATGTAATAATAATAATGATAATAATAATAATAATAATAATAATAACAACAACAACATACCACGAAGAGCTCACCGGAAAATTAAATTTTTCAGACAATTTGAACCATAGGATTGAAAAGGTGGCAAATTCTTTTTCTGATGTTTTATGAACTCAATTTATAATATATGGAGTTGAAAAGAAATCGTACAAAAATAGTTGTTCGGGTCAGTCAGTCTGACAAGCGAGAAGTGAAAGGCCTCTTCGCCTATAGCAAACCTTCTCTCTAGAATCCGACTGATACAAAGAAGTAATTAATTCTTGTCTTTCACGCATCGCCACCGACAATCTCTATCCACCCCACCCTCATCCCACCCCGCACCTCACAAACACACAGGGTTAAACGACGCAATGTGATACAGAGTGCGTAATTAATTTAATGGATACCGGTGCGTTTCATGAACTTTAAATCCCAGTTGCTCGACCGAGCTCCGAATTCTTTTATCCATCTACGTAAAACAGTTCATTCATCGCTACAAGTGCTAAGAACCAGACGGAATTTTCACGAACAATGTTCTTCTAGGAGCTTCCCGTTTGTGCTTTCTTTGAAAATTACAATATGGTCGTCTCCAAATCCACGTATGAAAAACTTGCCATAAACCGTCGCCATTAGTAATTAAACTTAGTTTATTTAAATTAGAATTGGTGTGCCATTTGTATCATAATCTATTACATTCAATTACACTATGGCACGAGTGGAAAAGTTATGAACCCCTCTTTCCAACTAGCATAAGATAAAATATAAACTCTACCTTATCTAATCATATATAAAATGTGTAACATAGGTATTCAGTTTTAACATCGCTATGCTGTAATGATGGTGTCTTTTCTCTGTCAGTACGAGCTCTAATCCTTTGCAGTTTTAGGAAGTCCACTCTTCAGGTCCTAGCATACTCGCCTTTTGAAAATAATCTGAAGCTTCCCTACCTGGGTGATGTGGTCCCATAAGTGTTCAGATAAAAAAAAAACTCGGTAATTAGTGTAAGCAAAATATATTGAACATGAAATAAATACATACAAATTAAGAGTATGTATATACGCCAGTTCGACTGCCACAGGTGCAAGACGAGCAAAGCTTGTGCGCTAACGCAGAAAGGCATATTCTCCTGGTCTTTATGTTGAGCGGAAAAGTTTATTATTATCTGTAGGGTGAACACACCATAAAACAGGGAATGCCGACGGAGCTACCCAAACATCTCTGTAGTCCTCAAAGTGCTCTCCATTCAGAGTATTGGCTTTATAAATCCTACATTCGGACCTTCTGTTTCATGTCCCTGCCGAGGGTGGAATATCAATATAAACTTGTTTTTATCGTTATTTTCCTGGGAAGTGTTCGTCTGAGCTCCAATCTCTGCCCTCCTCGCCAATCTTTCACGTTAAACACCCGTCTAGCTGAAACCACTGTCAGTAATTTTCCCCACTCTTTATTTGTGCCTAAATCAAAACATAGATTCCATGAACAAAGTTTCTTTATTAGAAGTGCACGCCTGTAGTACTCTCTTCCGTTTGTCTGTTTCCCACCTGACTACAACTTGGATGTCTTCAAGCCCAACATAAACAAATTCCTGATAAACCGCCCCTTTAAGTAAGACACTTTATCAAATCTCCATTACTAACGATTACTACGATATTATCCCATAGATTACTGTACACGCAATAACTCTTATCTCAGAGTGGCCTCCAGACTTTGATAAGTGGTGACTTCCATGTAAAAAAAAACCCTCCAAAATGGTGATACGTCAGAAAGCAAACACACAGAACAATTAAAGGTATCGTAAACAGTAGTTTAGGCTTTTTTTTTATTAGTGGAGTAGCGAACAATTTAGGGGCATCCTATAAATGATTACGTTTTAAAATATTTGGTCAACAAAGTTTATTTACAATTAATTTTGTGGATTAATGAGAGAGATAAACGAAACCAAACAACTATTTTAGTGTGTACGTGTGTGTGCAAGGCAAAAAATGTCAATTACGCTAGACGACTGTCGGTCCCCTCTCTTCTGCTTATGCTCTCTGCCTTATAAAGATACCAACCGCTATTCCTGTAATGTAAATATTCAAAATATTTAACTGTTCTTTATTTTGCGTCGCACAATTCTAACTTCTCAACCTGGAATGTAAGCCTTTCCTTATTTTCGATGAAAATTACAATTCGGGTCATTTTATAGGACACAAGAATGTAGATAAAAAATATCTGGAATGTGCGTGTGCGCATATCTCCGATTCGTCGACGTTGTCCCGGCTCAACGTCCAACGACAGAAAAATTATTAATAATGTTTCACTTGTGTTTCCTATAGAAAAATAACTCTGTGGTGGTTTTTCTTTTTAGATAAATAGCAAATTTATTTCATACGAAATGTTGCAGCTGTCTGAAAATGCTTCAATTTATAAACTGCACTGTAATTAAATATTAATATTATTGAAGCGCCTTACATCCATTAATCTTACTACTTGAGGAAGGCTACATAACCAGACTATGCATTATATATATATATATATATATATATATATATATGTGTGTGTGTGTGTGTGTGTGTGTGTGTGTGTGTGTGTGTTTTTTTTTTTTATACTATGAATGCCGAAAAAGAAATCTAATTGAAAAATTCTAAAATCTCTAGTGAGAGCAAATGTAAGGTTATATATATATATGAATGCAAAATAAGAGAGGCTTAACTGTCCGTCTCTGAGTAATTAAAATAATTTGATATCAATGTTTGAGTTCATACAATAATTACTCTATAATTATTCTCTAACTTCCTTTCTTGTGGTGATAGACTTATTTCCACTCGTCCTCACCACCGACCCTGTCTACTCGTTTCCACTATAGCCCTCACCCACCACCCTAACGCATCATCCGGTCGGTCTATCTCTATTGGAGTTAGCAGGTCATCTGCTTCTGCGGTTATATTGGAAACGTAAACGCTGTCTACGGTGGCAAGGTGAAATCCAGAATCAAAATTAGAAATTCTTTGCATCTAATCAACGTAAAAAATGTTCTCAGACCACCAATCAAACGCTGGCATATGTGGAAATGTACATATTAATTTTAGTAACTGCTACCATCTATTTATTTTCCCTGTTCCATTTCATACATATATATATATATATATATATATATATATATATATTTAGCCAGTAGAGTTTAGTTTCCTAGAAGTACATCCAATGAAACAACATGTGTTTACAAAAGAGTGCTTAATGAGTGAACAGAGCAAGTATATTAAATCTATTTATACAAACATTGATGGCTACATATGTGCATACATGTTTCTGTAATCACTCGCGTTGGGGGATTACGTCTTCAGTACATAATTCTTGGCCTGAAGACGCAATCCCCCAACACGGGTGATTACAGAAACATGTATGCACATATGTAGCCATCAATGTTTGTATAAATAAATTTTATATATATATATATATATATATATATATATATATATATATATATATCGACTGGTGTTAATCATGACATCCTGCACAGAAAATTCCCGAAAGGATGAAACACTAGTGTCTGTAGGTATTTAATAATTATTATAGTAAATAATTATGTCAGCCTCTTTAAGAAAGTCGTTTCTTATTGTTGAGCTCTCGCAGTTGAATTAAGTCGTTCAATGTAGCTCGAATGCACAGATCATCATATAATGATTAGATCACTTTGACTGACGTAAAAAAACATTTTAAAATAAAATGTTTAAATTTCCACGTTATTTCACGCGGTTACCGGTAGCTGAATGGATACTATCTTTGCTAATGAAGCCAGAGATGGCTTCTGTCGCCGGGTTCGAATCTATAGACTGGTGTTAATCGTGACACCCATCACTGAAGATTCCCGAAAGGATGAAACACTGGTGTCTGTGGGTATTAAATAATTATTATAGTAAATAATTATTTATATATATATATATATATATATATATATATATATATATATAGTCTTGGAAGTTTTTAACGTTTAAAACTATACAAAAAAATTATCATTCGTTAGAAACCCATTTAGTCAGTAAGTTATTCAATCACCTGCAATCACTGCATAAACTTGCTCTTTCGAATTTACTATAGTACCGATAATAATTTATTTTTAAGGGATTATGAGTTGTTTACCATGAAACATTGTTTCGAGGATTTAAAAACAAAACAGTGTATTATATCATGGCTCCCCAGCAGTGTTGATCAAACACCACCTACTTTAATCTTAGGAATATATATATAGAGAGAGAGAGAAAGAGAGAGAGAGGGGGGAAGAGAGATAGAGAAAGAGAAAGAGAAAGAAAGATTAATATAGGTCAGAGGAACTATGGTACAGACGCCTATAAAAATATTGGAAATAAACCTTAATTCCCAGATATATTTTAACACTAAATTAGATAAGTACTTTTTCAGTTTTAACCGAAGGGCTACACTAATATCGCGGGGTCTCCATTCACGCTAAACGTCCATAGAATGCCCAATAGCAATATATTACAAATCAAAAATGGCGCTGTGGAATTTGCACAGGTCTCGCTAGTATATATAAATACTTTACTTACACACACTTCTTACATATTACAATTGATCTGTTTTTACTATAAACAAATTTCCTACATTAAACGCAAATAAAAGCAAAAAAAGAGGCATATTCCAGAAACTGCTATACTACAAGTTGAAAGTTTATATAAAAAGAAAAGACAATTTCTTTGCATTTCAAACCTATAATTTCACGTAAATGTATATGAACGCACCATCAAAGAAACGTTAATTTGTGAGTTGTTTGCAGTTGAAGAAAAAACAAACGTTACGAAACAAAACAACCACAATCAAAAATACTCATATGCGTATCTGTTGTGTTCGCAAATGTAGCCCATTTATTTTCATATATAAAATATATTTTGATAAATAACGAATATTTGTAAAAAGTATTAAAATCCAAACATCAATGAATTATGTTTTGTTTTTGTTATATTTTCAAAACTGGTCTATACTTAATAAATCATTTTTGGAAAGGTTCAAAATTAAGCGACTTTGGATTTCTAATTTTGCTCATAGGAAGGAGTAATAGCAGGAGTAATGTTTTATTCGTATTATCTTGCCAAGGTCAACTGTTTTGCATTCAATCTTGACGCCTTAGCAGCAATTTTGCCGACTAAAATCCAAATCGAAAGTGTGCTACACGACCAAATACAGTATATATATATATGTCAAATTTCAACTCTGTAGACCAACTATTCAGAAGGGAGTTTGGTAGAGACTTTTCGCACACACACCGACGAATCACTTATATATATATATATATATATATATATATATATACATATATATATATATATACCACGTAACTAGGAAAAAATGTATATATAATTAAATTAAAAAATAATCCCTACATATATTTCTACAATATGCCTAAGGATGATAGAAGTACTTCTGTTTGTTGAAAGCGCTCGCGATTATGGATCCAACATATACAATTTCGAGAAGAACACAAAAAGGACTATTCGGAGATTGGAGAAGATAAAAAGGAAAATTGTAAAACAGAATAATTCCGTGCTATTCAATAATATTTGTCTAAATATATATATATATACATACATATATATATATATATATATATACATATATGTATATATATGTATATATATATATATATATATATATTTCTTTGATTTTATCCTAAATACTATATAATTATGCAGAATGTAGAAACTATGTATAAATAGAATTCAACTTAATAGTGAAATGAAACCAATCAGCTAATAAGAACCCATAAAAATGAATAAAGAATTTATTTACGCTCGTTTTTTAAGTAATATGCAAAGTAGTTAACCCTCATGTGGTCACTGGCATATCTATGACTGAGTATATTAGATCATTTTTCTCGCCCTCGTCTATCCCCTCATTCTCATTCTCTCCCTCTCCCTCTCCGCCTCTGTCCTCTCTATGCCACCATTTTCTTATATTCTATCTTCATCTCTACTCATACATCTTTTGATTAACAACAGAGCAACGGTAGTAGTAGCAGGAGGGGATGGAAGAGGGGGAGAGGACGAAATGAAGGAAAAGGAACGGGTAGTAAACGGGTGTGAATCGCTGTCTAATTGCATTGATTACAGTGTTTGATCAATACCTCATCAAAGAGTCACTGTATCCGCCCGGCATTTTGAATCAAAAATCCCCACCGGCCAACCCATCCATCTCTCCTTGGCCAATCAAGACGTTAAATTAATAAGAAGCCACGAAAGAGAACGCGTACAGCAGGTAACATTGATCAACAACACACGCCCATTTTTGACCATCATCTTGCAATTATTTACTTATATGACGCAGAGATCGAACGTGCATTTTATAATAAGATGCTTAGTTTAGTTGTTTTGTTTTATGGCATATCAACCTTTTCATCTTCCCCCAATCTTTTTACAATCAAGATGTAATGCTACTAAGCTTTATTACTAGAATACTTATTTTAATTAAGTTAGATTTTTAATTTGAAAATATGCCCAAAATATCAGTTTTATGCTTAAGTTTCTTAAGAAGAAATCTAAATTCAGAGTAATTATTTTGTAATAACTATTTATCAAATGTAATGCATATTTGAAATATTGTAATCTTCAAATGCCAATTTTATGCCTCTATAACAATTAAAAATCAGCAAGAAACACTTAGATTTGGAGAATATTTACTATTTAATGTCTAATACTTTCATAACTTTACAAAAAAGCTGAATTTTCTCGAAAGAAAACTAAATACAATTAATCATAGCCTACATTACCCACACTTACGCCTAGATATTTATGGAATAATTTGTTTTGTATGATATACTTTGCAAATACATATTCTACAAACGACAGATTATAAACCACAGGTAAGAACTTGATCGTTGTTATCTCTGCGGATAAGATTTGACTCGTGAAAATGGCAACTAAGAGATTGATTCACACTCCCCTAAAGCTCCTAACTTGATATCTCAACACAAGATTCAATTTTATGCCATATTCTGAACATATGAAGATATATTAGGTTAACAAGAATGTTCTTGCGGAATTTTAAGTTTTGGATTCAAATGATGTATAAATAGGGTTTCGTTATAATACCTTTACTTTATATATCATTTTAAAGAGTGTTTTTCGCTCTAACGAATTGTTTTAAATAGAATCGATTACCAACAATTATGTTTTTTTTTCAGAATGTTTAATACAAGATGGAAAAAAACGCAAATTTACACAATTTTCTTATTTCAATTCAAGCTCGGTCGAAAAGCTGCTAAAACAGCTCGCGATATCAACGAAGCGTTTGGCTTAGGAAGCTCTACTGAGCGCACAGCACAATGGTGGTTTAAGAAAGTTCGTGGCGGTAACGAGTCTAGAAGATGATGATCATAGTGGTTGGCTATCGAATGTTAATAACGATTAATTAAGAGATTTAGTCGAGGTCAATCTACGCATAACTATTCAAGAACTTTCTTCTGAATTAGATGTAACGTATACGATGATTTTCAACCACTCCAGGAGGATTGGAAAGACAAAACAATTGGTAAATTGGTGCCTGAGGTTCCTTTCCAAGAAACAACCATCCATTACCGCCAACAACAATAAAGATATATTGTTATATTTCCATATCCTAGTGTATAGTCATTATTTAAACACAGCAGGAATACAACAATATCCCATTTTAAATATTATTTGTACACACCTTTCCATCTAATTTTTTACAAGTGTTTCTTCATTAATTGCCAATAAAAGGCGACTGGGCAGCACTGGAGACAAAGGGTTAAAAAGATTGTCAATTAAGCGATAAAAGACATCACGGGAGAATTTAATACAATGAGCGGAATTCGCGGAAAATTACTAGGGGAAGATATCGAAAAGGATGGCTCAATAAATACTTATTTACATGAGACTTGACGAAAAACACTCGTCTAGCTGAGACCACTATCAATAATTTCTCACACTCTTAATCTCTACTTAAACCTAAACGTAGATTTCATGAACAAAGCTTCTTTCTTAGAACTGAACGCCTGTGGAACTCTGTTCTGTTTTCCTGCTTTCCAAATGACTACAATATGGTTGTATTCAAGTCTAACGTAAACAAATTCTTGATGAGCCATCCCCTGAAGTAATCTAATGTACCAAATTTTCACTGCTAACATTTTCCTTTTGACTACTATACACTCATTAATCTTTATCCTCGAGTGGCTTCCGGGCCTTGATAAGTAGTGACTCCTTTGTAAAAAAAAAAACAACAACCATGTTGTGGTTAGTTAGAACTTAGCCTTGTTGTATTTTTTACTACAGATGAGATGTTCTAGGAAAAAACTTTCATGGAATTTACGTTCAGTTTTTGCTACGAAGTGAGTGAAAGGAAAGTTCTTTTCTGTGGTTGTAGCCAGTCGAGTTTTTTATTATTATTCAATTTTCACTCCAAACAAAACACAGTACGACTTTCAAGTAGGGGGCTACTATCGCAGGGGTATTATGAAGGGAGATGGGTGGCAAGAGGTTTGTTCACATTACACTTGAACTTCTGCATGTCAGTACAGTTGGGAAAGCAGAATCCCGAAAGCGGATTCCAAAGTTTAGCAGTTCTGGGAAAGAAACTATTGGAGTAGAAGGCTCTCTTACATCTAGGGATCTCTACTGTGTAGGGGTTGGATTTAGCTGCTTGTCGGGTTTGTCGGGGGTGTTCACGTCGAGAGGGTACAAGTGCTTGTAGTTCCTCAGAGCATTTACAATGAAAGTATTTGTAGAACAGGCAGAGGGATGCAACATTTCGTCGATGGGATAGAGTCTGAAGCCTAGATGATATTTTAGGACCTATCGGTTGGCGACTTTCTTTTTGAACCCTATCAAAAAGTGAGTTTCTGCTGAAAATGTTTTATAGTGAGAAGAGAAGTTGAATCGAAGCTCAGTCGATCACTAACATTTAACCTAACGATATAATTATAAGAGGTTAGCAACATTGACAGTGTCACACAAGTTGAAATTAATAAATTTAATTTCGATGCTGAATTTCAAGACAGAAACGAGATGAAGGTTTCTTTTTAATTAAAAACAGTTTCGCTTCGCAATTTCTTTTCAACTGTTCAGTTTTATTCAATCAACATGTGATGCGCCTTTCCTGAGTTTAAAACGTGATGAACATCTACAAATGACGACTTCTAATATAATTCTATACAAAACAGCGTACAAAAAAGATAGGCTTGCCAACCGTCTATCTTCGATATACTAATTATATTTGTCCCTTTCTTTGTTAGTACGACTGTAACATTGTCAATACGCGGGCGATAAACCAAAAAGAAATACTCCATGCAATCGCAACATGGTAGCAATAGCATTGATACAGTTTTACTTATATACGTATGTAAGCATGAAATAAAGTACAAGTAAGTTTTCCTAGTTTAATTTAATTACGAAGTTTTAGTTATAGCTCAAGTTAAGATAACAATGGAACTTAAATAACAACGAACGCCGTCCTCCACTCCTTTCTTCTTCCGGACGTTTCGTTTTTACCCATCCGTCTAAACTGAGCAACTGGTCCGTTCTTGTCTAACTGTAGTGTTTGAATATATAGTATTCACTGCGAGCAGTTAAACTAAGCGTGTGCCGTCTGCTTGATGGCTGAAATGCCTGGCTTACATAGTGACAAACGAATCCATAATATCATAGAGACAGGGAGATTAACTACCCCAGAACAGTTCCTATTTACAATGCCTCCCCACGGGACAGAGTTAGACACCAGGGTCGTTTTTTTACGTGGAGAAAAGGAATAAAAATAAAAATTGTCTCAGTCGTGAAGGATTTTTCCTCCACTGACAGAGAACAAGAAATTGAAGCGCAGCATCTGAAGAACAGATACTACACTTTGAGGTATTTATTTGCTCCCCCACTAAGCAAATTAGGCACAAGGCCGATTTTTAATGTGAGGAATGAAGGGGAAATGGGGACCAACTCCCCGGGGAGTAGGGGAGCTGGATAGTGGTAATTGGTATGAAGGGTTGCCCCTACATTGACCAAGGTCTTATATGTGGGGTCGCCGCCACATATGGTCTTTGCTTGCAGTATCTGCCGGAACATATACTACACTTTGAGATATTAAATCTTTTATTCATGTTAAAAAATACAGTCAAAATCAACGATGAACAAAAAACTCAGGCACATGGCCAACTCA
Source organism: Euprymna scolopes (assembly GCF_053919585.1). Lineage (NCBI taxonomy): Eukaryota > Metazoa > Mollusca > Cephalopoda > Sepiida > Sepiolidae > Euprymna > Euprymna scolopes. The sequence goes on from NC_136496.1 coordinate 119,295,375, forward strand.
AAAGGGGAGGATTTTGGGGGTCGTTGGTCATCCTTGTCACTCCAGAACTAAACAAAGTCAAAAGTTTCTCCCAGCTAGTATCTTCTTTCACCATAATACCGCATTCACCCTTTCATATTGGGGGACGTCCTACTTAACTCCCAATTTTTAAAACATTTTTTATTGACGTGTTAAAACAAAAAAGATAACAATAAAATGGTACAATAATTCATTTGTGTCGAGGGCGGGGGAAGAAAAAACAAAAGGTGATTAGTAGGACCCTCCCAATCCCGTCTAGTTGATAGACTGCCCGTTCAACTAGGTTTGTAAAAGGAACCTCGCTTCTGCGGGTCAGTCTCTAGGTGGGGATGCCCTCTAGATGGGAGTGAATGGAGAAAAGAAATTTGTGTGGGTAAGGGATGGAGGTTAGTTTGTATTTCTTTTTCTCCAAGATGGGTAAAATTTAGAGCAAGGGGTGAAAACAAAAATTGCAGGTAAGAGGGGATGGGGATCTTGGAGGTTTCCTAATCGGGGAGGGATGGAACACACACTCAGCTAGCTGAGAGGCTACTTGTTTAATTTTACTTTACAGAACTGCGCGTTCCACACCTAGGCAGGGAACACGTATTCAAATTTGGCTCCTCTTCGTACACACAGACGTGCTACATGTATCCATCTTCTGTCAAATGCTGCGCGATGCAGCCTTCTTCTATCAGATCTGATCTTCACCCGTAGTTGGTGTTTAAAGAAAGCGATCAGATCTTAATCAGAAAAAGACAACACCCCCCGGCAACCTTGCAGACGCGACGTCCAAATCACCATTCTCGCCACGGCCAGGATCGTAACGTAGACCATTTGTCTTTCCCGGTCCCACGGCGGCCTCACGTTGTCCACCACATTGGATACAGTAATTGGGCGAGGATGCTCAGGATCGATGCGAGCCGTCACTCTGCTGACATACGACCAGTACTGGCGGAGTTCGCGGCAATCGAAGAAAGCGTGATCTGTAGTTTCTACGGCTGTTGTCATACAACGGGGACAATCAGGCGACTCCAAAAACCCGGAACTGCATTGTATGTTGTTGAGTGGAAGTGCATTTCGGGCCAATCGCCAGGTCAGAGAGAACTCCGAATTGTTCAGATGACTCGAACCTGGCGCCCAGCTCCACGCGGAGCGGATCTCACTCTGCTGCCACCCCAAACGCGCGCATAGCGGGTCGTCAGCGGCCCCCTTCACTAGATCCCTGTGGAGTTCCCTACGGGTAGCAGTCACAAGGTCACTGGACCTTGGTAGTCGTTTTAGCGCGGCTCGGCACTCTTTCATGTAGGCAGATTCTCTCCGCGGCCTGCGACGGCTCTCGATGGAAGGGTCGAGAACGAGGTCGGGGAAGGTGGCAGTAACCACGGGGTGACACGGTTGGTCATCCTGCATATAGTGGCTCAGGAAGTCCAGCCTCTCAGCATCTCGATGACACTTCATGTCCGGCATTCCGAAGCCTTCCTCACACGGACGTTGAATACAGACCTGTCTCCTCACCCAGTGTCTTCCTCTGTCCCAAAGAAGCGAGGACAAGTGTTCGACAAGAGCTTTTAGGTGTTGTGCAGGCAGGGGAAGTACGGCCAGTCGGTAAAGGATGAGAGGAAAGACGTAAGTGGCGCACGCCTCAGCTCTACCCTTTAAGGAAAGTTTCCTAGGAAGCTACGAATTGACTGCAGCCTCCACCTTTGACCGTACCTCCAACCAATTCTTGTCAAGCTGGAGACCCGGTCCGAACCACACGCCGAGGATCCGGATCGGGCCATCTGTCCAGCTGAAGGGCGCCAGGAGGTTTGCGTTGCCACTCCATGCGCCCAACCGCAGTCCTACCGACTTGTTGCGGTTTATCTTGGCCCCCGTGATTCTTTCGTACTGTGTGAGTGCCTCCGACACGACCTCAATGTCTCTGAAGCCCGACACGAAGACCGTGACATCATCGGCGAACGCGGATACCTTGGCAGCTGAGCCGCCAGGCAGAGCCATTCCGCGCAGGGCCGAATTTGCCTCCCCATGTCTCAGCTTGCGGAGAAGAGGCTCCAAAGCCAGGACATAAAGCAGGGGCGACAGCGGACAACCCTGACGAACCGACCGAGAGATAACAAAGGGTTTCGAGCGCTTTCCGTTCACTTACACGACAGCCATGGGCTGTCGATACATTATGGAGATCCACTTGCAAAAGTCCGGTTTAAAACCGGCGGCCTCTAAGACAGATGCTAGGAAACGATGGTCGACCCTATCGAAAGCTTTGGACTGATCTAAGTTGATCAGCGCGGCTTCCGTGTCGTCATCTATTCCCCCCTCTAGTATCGTGCGGATCAGGTGCAAGTTGTTCTGAATCGATCTCCCCTTCACAGCGTAGTTCTGTTCCGGTTCAACCAACTCGTCGATAACAACCTGCAGCCGATTCGACAGGACCTTGGCCAAAATCTTCAACTCTGTGTTTAGCAGAGTTATGGGCCTGTAGTCGTCTAACTCTTCCCCTCCATGCCCGTCACCTTTCTTCAGCAATGTGATCACTCCCTTGGTCACCTGCCCTGGGATGGATCCCTGAGCAAACCAATGGTTGAACATATCCGTCAGAAGAAAAGAAACATGGGCGACAGCCTCAAGTACAGTTCGTATGGCAGACCATCAAGTCCTGGCGATCTGTCACAGCTTTAAGTTTACGTCTTTTGTTTGATTTTTTTATTTAGTCACTTTAAAAAGTTGGTAATAATTGTTATGGATTGTGTACAATACATATGATATTAAACACAAAAAAGAAACTATTATTTGAAAGCAAAGCCTGGAAAAATCATGCGAGCGTGAAAAGTAATATGGTTAAGATTAAGCTTAGAAAAGTAAAGGAACTAGTTGTTAAAACGGGAAAAGAAAAGGACAAGATATTCTAGTAAAAATATAATAAATTTATAACTTAAAATATTGCAATCTAAAGATTTTTTTTAAATTCAACATTATATATAAATTTTTAATGCTGCAATATTTTAAGTTATAAATTTATTATATTTTTTTTACTAAATTATCTTGTCTTTTCCTTTTACAGTTTTAACAACTAGTCCTTTACTTTTCTAGGTTTAATCTTAACCATAGTACGTTTCATGTTCGCATTTTTCTATATAATATAGTAATGAATTAAAAAAAATAAAGACTCGTGTGCCACCACCGAGAACCGAAACAAAAACCTTTAGCTTACGATTTACGTTTTCCTTTGATGTTAATGCTTGAGCTATGAAAACATGTTTACTACAAGGATAAAAATTAAAACATAAATTAATAGCTATTACGTTACGCATGCATATTCGTAATGCCGTCGTCCGACCGTCACCTGCCAAATTCCATTTTTTTTTTTTAATATTCACACTTTTGCACCGATTTTCTCCGGCTAAAACCCAAATATAAAGTTTCGAATGGGTTCAATACCCTATATATTAAGTTTCATGCCTGTAGACTAAAAACTGACAGAGTGAGTAGTTTGGTAGGCGAAAATTTTTAAACAAATATATACTCATGCATAAAAATATATATATAGAAAGACGTTTGTGTTTACTGTAACCTTTTTACGCAAATATTATGCAAGTATAAATCATGTAGAATATCTGCATGAATATAATTACACGTAATAGTTGACAAAAGATGATCAATCCATAAGAAAACCGAAAAAAACTAATAGGGAATTAATTAAAATGAATGTTTAAAAGTATATGCAAATTAGCTAGATCTTTTGAAAATGAATGCAAATACGCGACCCATATATAACAAAGTTGTATTTTCTTTTTAACATAAAATATTAAGATTAAACTTAGAAAAGTTATTAAAACTGGAAAAGAAAAAGACAAGATATTCTAGTAAAAATATAATAAATTTATATTTGGGTTTGTAATACAAATATCAAAACACCTAATACACCTAAAATATTTAATAAATATCAAAACACCCAACATTATACGAGTATAGAAGATGAACTTATAGATTTTTTTTTTTTTTTTTTTACACAGTGATCACCACTTATCAAGGCCCGGAAGCCACTCAGGGATAAGGGTTATTGCAAGTACATTACGTTAGTGTGGAGATTTGATGGAGTGTTTACTTAAGGGGACGGTTCATTAGGAATTTGTTAACATTAGACTTGAAGACATCCAAGTTGTAGTCCGGAGGGAAGCAGGCAGACGGAACAGAGTTCCACAGGCGTGCAGTTCTAAGAAAGAAGCTTTGTTCATGGAATCCTCGTTTTGATTTAGGCACAGATATAGAGTGGGGGAAATTTTTCACAGTGGATTCAGCTAGACGGCTGTTATTCGTGAAAGATTGGCGAGGGGGGACCAGGGATCGGAATTCAGACGAGCACCTGCCATGAAAATAACGATAAAACAAGGATAGGCTCGCAACGTCTCTTCTGTGGGAGAGGGGTTGCAGGGTAGAGAAAAGGGCATCCCCCACTAAGCCACGAAGTCTATTTTGTACTCTGTCAAGGCATTATAGGCTGTTTTTGGCAGCTCCTGCCCAGATATGGCAACAGATTTTTAAATGAAACTATTTGCTGTCATTATTATAAGACAGTAGGACTGGATGAGCTTTCAGCTTCATTTGAAAACAATACACACATTTTCAGCATCTTTCATAGTTGCAAACGGATGAATTACTGCTATTATTTGATGTCCAATTCATATAACAGTAGAACCTAATGAGTTAAATAGTTTTCTTTGAAATCAAAGGAAGTAAAACGTTGTCTTTTTTATAGGTGTCCGTGTACGAAACGAATACCATCATCGTTAAGTTTTACTTAATAAAAATTACATTTGATCTTGTTATAGCACTATGTTTTATATTACATCCCCGGCCAGATAAACATAAAGTTTTCCAAGTTCTAAAAGATCGCACTGAAGAAGGTCGAATCGTTACATCGGCCGAAATGTTGTAAAAAATAACAACCAAGGTCATCATATCATATGAATCCGAAGATGTTATTGTTGGCATTGGTTTCCTCGATATTTTTATCGGTGAGAATTTTTTCTAGAAATATATCGAGTACGTACAGAAGGCCTTACGTGAAGGCTGCCAACATCCATTTTCACTAGAGAGTCACCACTTATCAAGACCCGAATGCCATTCAAGGATGAAGGCTAATGAATATAAAGTAGTAGTTTGATAATTGTTTTGTGGTGTAGATTAGGTAGAATTTGGATTATTTAAGGGGGCGACTCAACCAGAACTTGTTTACATTGGACTTGAAGGCTATCATATTGTAATCTGCTAGGAGAGCAATTGAACAGTGACAGTTCTAGGAAAGGAGCTTTATTCATGGAATCTGCGTTTAGATTTAGGCACAGGTAGAGAGTGCAGAAACTTAATAGTAGGTAGTCGAACGTTTTTGTGAAAGATTGGAGCTCAGCCAAGCCATCCATCAAGCGCGGCCGTAGCCGAGATTGAACTCACTACACGACTTTGCAGTGTAATTCAAACATAATCGGTAGCTGAATACTTGATGCTTCACCAGGGCTATCAAGGGTATTGTTTATTGCGACGCCATCACTAGACGGGGTGCCTACCACGGCTTAAGAGAGTCCCATCATACCTCGAGAGAAGGATAGACCGCGCTAGTTTCTCAACTTGGTATTTTAACTCGCGGCACATAACGCCTCGCCTTCCCCAATAGTACTGGCCAGGTTCAACGTTGCTTAACTTCGGTGATCTGGCGACAACCAGTGTGTCAACGTGATTATGTCGTATAATGCTTGAACAAGCACTTGCCATAAAATAACAACAGATTAGAGATAGGGTCGGAACGTCTCTTCTGTGGAAAAGAGGTTGCATGGAAGAAAAGAAGGGCATCACCTACTAGGTTTCGAATCCGGTTTTGAATTGTATCAAGGTAAGATAAGGCGCACGAGCAGTACTTGCCCAGATGTGGCAACAGTATTCCATTTTAGGACTTATTTGGCTCTTATACAGACAGAGGATTTTATCGGCAGTGAGATACCAACTGGAACAGTAGAATGATCCAACCATTTTTCCAGCGATATTGGCAACAGATTTGATTTATGTATTCCATTTCGTATCAAGGGTGAAGTTCAGTCTCAGAAGCTTGTCAAGATATGTTTCTTCACCACGACGGGGCTAGATGGATACGAGACCGATTTTGACAAAAAGAGTGAAGCTTCGTTTTAGATCAATTAAAATTAATCAGCAACTTTCATTGAAAATAATGGGTTCGAACTTGGAGCACCCAAGTGTTTGGTTCGTATCGTTAACGACTAAACCACTCTCACCTTTCATAACCGAGATTAGAATAGCTGAATAATCAAAATGGTCTAAAAAGGCTGAATTTGTTTTCATAGTCTCACATTTGAACGTCATAAAGTCATTCCTAGCAAACTTTTTTAAATTAACGACTAAGGATGGAATGCTATATGCTTTGGTTTCGATTCTAGTTGATGACACCCAAGTCATATTTGTTTTTAACTTTTGAAATCACTACTATATATTGGGTACAATATAATAACTAGCAGAGAATTGGCTCTATCTAAATATTAATTGACTTGTCCGCACGTTCAGTGTCACAAAAACCATCATTATCGCAAACATTTATTAATGAGAAACGAATTACCTCCCTTTATAATTGCTATTTATCAGTTAAAATCATTAAAACAATTTTACCTCCAAAATTTTTTTTAAAACATGGCTGTCTGTTTACGTTTTCAAATTGGTTATTTTATTTTATAATTTAAAAAAAAAAAGGCGTGTCGAGAGAAGGCTGTAATTTGTTTTTATAGTTTCTTTCTAAAATTTTTAAAAAATGTGCAGGTGAATTTACATCTGTTTCTTTATAATTTATATAAAACATTATTCAGAAGACAAAACGAAACAAAACAATGTCTTTTATGTTAAATGTTTATTGAAAATCTACATTTGTAAAATAAATTCTTTTTGGCTTTAAAGGGTTAAAACAGAATTTGTTAAACAATTGTATTAGATTCGTCGCTATTTGTTTTTATTTTGTTTTAATCATTTTATTTATAATATGTTTTAAAATTTTTCAACTACCGTGGAATTTCTACGTGTTCTGCTATTATGTTGTGGGTGATCTATGTGACGTGGGCGGGTGTATATAAACTGTTCTTATAATGAATGTGTGTATACAGAGTGTATATGTGGCCTAACTGAATGTCTGTTGTTTAGTAGTGGACAGGTTGTAAATAGAAGCCCCGTCTAGGTGTTTGATGTTTGCGTGTAACATAATTCTATAAACATATATGCATAGGACATACCTGTCCTGTTGTTGTTTCTCTAGAAGGTCTTCAACGATCTTGGGGAGGGATTCTGTGTAAACAAAGATATTTCAAGACAGACCAAGATGCCGTATATATATATATATATATATATATATATATATATATATATATATATATATATATATATATTTTCTCCCAGGTAGTCGTCAAAGCACTCTTGAAATATGAATGGGAAGATGCGGCGATCTCAACACTGCGTTAAAGACCATATACAATCTTATATATCATACTATATATAACAAGCTTCTCCTTAATTTATTTAGAATTCAATAAAGCTTCCCCAACATTCTATAATTCCTCTTAATTCTTTTTCGTCCCTAATGAACCCTACGCTAGTCGCCGCGTCTTCCCCATGCTACCCAATACCTTCTCTACTCTTCTGATGAGAAGCATTAGGCTTCGAAATGCCCTGGCATAAAGAGTCCCTTCTATCCTCCAAATTTTGCCTGTATTCCATTAGTAAATAAATGATCCATTCTATATCTACCAATATATAGTTTTGTGGCTTTATTTCATACTTTTGTTGTCCTATTGTATAAGCTCCAATAATAATTGTTGAGCGGCATTATCCGGATAAGTCTCCTCTTGTGGAATTGAACTTTCTCTTTTCCTGTTACACATTAAGCTATATATATATATATATATATATATATATATATATATATATATATACATATATATATATACATATATATATATATAGAGAGAGAGAGAGAAAATAAGAGAGAGAGAGAGATAAATAGATAGATAGATAGGTAGATAGATAGATACACGAATAGATACAACGATAATTAGATAAATCGATAGAAAGACAATTAACTGATAATTTACTTTTCTGCTCGGCCAACTATTTAACACTGCTAGTAATAATAAATACGAAACCTGAATACATTAAAATATCATATTTAAGCGTATTTTACGACCGGGCAACGTGGTGCGGCCTTCTAGTAAGATATAAAATATTGTGTAAAGTAGAAAGTAGAACTTAGGTTTACTTTCGGCTGCCTCATTACTCTCATTCATCTTTTTTTGTCCTTTCTTCCTCACATTCCATTATCGATGTTTCTGACAAAGAAGAAAGAACTGCTGTTTTCTGAACTGAAATCAATCCATTCAATACTTATCGTTGGTAAATAGCATTTTTGGCATTTTTACATTAACTGGTTTCATACGAATGCAAATTATTAATCGTCATTTTACAAAAACTGAAATTTACAGACAATATATTTCATGTTTCTCCGTTATAGATTTGGAAAATCCAAATGCTACTATTTTGTGCGGTTACGCTTTTCTCATTGTCCACTTGTTCTAGCATTTTGTTGCTAAAATATTTCACAAATTCCCTCTTACGACTGAACCGAATTCTATGGAACGAAGTTTATTGATTTGCAAGTATTATGTAGGCAGTAGTAACGATGGGCGTCAGCTGTGAGTGTTAATTTTCTGTCGTACGCTACAATCACAACCCATTAAATCAGAACAATTTTCAGACGCTTTCTTCTGCATAGAATTATAAACTGGCTGTCGAGTAATATTTGACCCGCGCGTCTAGTATTCACGGTTTAAAACAATTGACTTATGTATTATGAAGGGGTTAATCCTTGTTTATGTAGCGTAACTGAAAGGTTCGTTGATCGCCATACTGCGTCTATTTCGTTGGAAAAATCAGCTCGTTGAATTTCTGTAATTATAATAATGAAAATCCCATCTTCTTTTTATTATACTCCTCATCATTTTTTTCCTTCTTCTTTTTCTTCTTTCTTCTTCTTTATCTTTTCTTCTTCTTCTTCTTCGAATTCTTCTTTTCTATAACAGCTTTCATAAACGTTATTTTATTTACCTCCTTCCCAGGGTGCTTGACATAATGTCAGATGCATGTTTAAGAGATTTAGTGAAATCAACTGAATTCGAACGTGACACGCTCAGCTTTTAAGTCCGTGTCCTTAACTACTGAGCCACAGTCACCAAATGTCATAAACCATATTTATAAAGAGCCATCTGTAAATGGAATTGGGTTTAAGAAATCTCTTTTATGATTTGATTATTTTATTTCGTAGTACACATGCATACGTATAAAATACCTTGCCTGAATGGACGTCAGCTATACAAAGTTACTTCTCCCTCCTCGATGACACAATCAAACGGAAAGTCTCCGCTGCTCATTTGCCACGTAATACTGGTGGCTTTCTGTTCCTGCGATAACACTGTTGGAACACGTAGCATAACACAAATTCTAATTGAAATTTTCCCCTACCTCATTTTGAAAATGTGGAAATTTACTATGTCAATGCAGCTTTTACACACCTTCATTTAAATATTATTACATTTATGACGACTATTTAACGTAAATTATGTGTTTTCGCTCTCTGTTTCTTTGTCTTGCTGTCTCTTCTTCCCTCTCTCTCTCTCTCTCTCTCTCTCTCACTTTCTGTCTCTCTCTCTCTTTCTCGCACTCTTGCTCTTTCTCTCTGTTTCCATTACTCTCTTTTACTCTCTGTTCGAAAAGAGAAGAATTGTTACTATTCTTCCCTCCTCAAAATCGGAAATTGGGATTCTGAAGGTAACGGGTCGCGATCCTTTACTCTTGGGTTCTAAGAAGCTCCTTAATTGACAAAATAAATTAAATAAATTAATTCTTTTTGTATTAAAAAATGTTTTCGTTTCTCATTTTATACGAGGGTTCAGTACCAGCACAGCGGTCCTATCAGTAATGATGCCGACAGAAAAATTTAAAAGACGCCCCACCAGCGAATATAGAAGACGACATATCAACCCCATTATATAAACGAGGGTGTACCTATCGAGGTTAACACAAGGGGAGCTGATTATAATGCCCAGGACGTAAAAATCGTTCCAGAAACGTCCTCCATGACACGGGCAAGCAAGTTACTCTCCACAGTGTCATACAAGTAGCTTCTTTCCAAGAATTTTAATCATCATTAAAACTTTTGTGCGGCTGCTTATGCCTTAGACTATCATCATTAAACCTTATTATGTCCTGTTGGAACCTTATTATGTCATAGTTTATTGGAAGAACTAAAGTATAAGATCGGCAGTAAAATGGCATAAGCACTTCAAAGAGGCAATAGTCTTAGCTCTAACTCTGCAACGCAATTGGTTTATTTGAATAACATAAACCCGTTATGTGTTAGGTACTCGAATGAAAAAAATAAAACAAAAAGCGTTTCATTTCAATAGTGGCGCTCACGCAATTCACAATTGGTGTTTCGGTTGGTAAAATTTTCCACCTCGCACCACATTTCTAACCAAATCGATAATTACGAACGCTCTTGGATGAACCGAGTCGCTTCAGGTTATAAGATGTTTGAAAATGTTGTCTATTTTTCTTTGCATTATTACTTTTCATTCCTAATCAATAAAAACAATGTGTCTATTTCATTACGAATGCAAAAATATATATATATATATATATATCCGCCCTCCAGTTAAGTCTATTACTGTCAGTCTGAGTCACAACACTACTCCTACTTCTATTAATAATGACAAATTTTGTTATCATTGTCTTGAATTCATGCTATATTTTAATAATGGCGATTTCGTATATGACTGTCTTAATCTGAAGCTATAGTATTACTAGCTTTCAATGTTTAATTCAGGATGTAGTTTCTGTTCCGTTGTGTTAAGAACGTCAATCGATATAGTATCTATATTAATACGATAGCGTGTGTTATTTTCTGTGTCACGCTTACATCCGGGTCGTTTAATTGTTATGTACTTCAATTTCTTGCCATAAATAATTTTCGTTTCGGTTTCGATTATAGATGATGGCACTTAAGTGATCTATTTTTTATATAAATAATTTTATCAAAAATTCTTCATAAGTTTTGGTTTCGGTTTCGATTATGGTTTAAGAAACTTTGCCGTGCGTTCGAGCTGGCTTAGATAAATACGTTTGCAGTTTTAACAAAAAAGCTACAATAATATCAAAGCGTCTTCATTTACACTGAAAATCTACAGAATGCGAACATTAATATATTACATATGAATGAGTCCCCTGTGGAATTCTCACAGGTCCCGCTAGTCTATATATTAATACAATAGCGCGTGTGTTATTTTGTGTGTCACGTTTACACCTTTTTCTTTCGAGTGAGTTTCGTTTAATTGTTATGACCTTCCATTTTATGTAATAAATAATTTTACCAAGAATTCTTCATTAGTTTTGGTTTCGGTTTCGATTATAACTGATGGCATTTAAGTCATCTATTATTTTATAAAGTATTTGTAGCATGTGGTCACACGACAATTTCCCACTTTTTACGCATTTCATTACATTATTGTACTGTGTAAGATCTTTAAAGCTGCACCGGATCGACAGCAGAATAAAGATAAGGCAGTGTTTCATCGTATGGTGCTTCTCTTCATATTCGCAGGTGATTAGGTCAGATTTTTTAACTCCATCAAGACAAAGACAGCGAAGCCGACACTGATGTCAAAAGAAAAACTAAGACCCCTCGTTCCCTTCGCTGTTTTCTGAGAGACCATTGTGCAAGGTTGAGAACTTATTTTAACCCCCTCTATAAGGGTAATGTGAACTCATATAAAGCAGGTGACTGATGTAATACAGAAGAAACTCGGTATAATTTTGTTCATGGTTTCGTATTTCGTTTTGCTGGTTAGTAGATTCCTTTGAGTATAATGGCCAAGATAATCACCTAGTTGGGGCACTGCTGTGACTGAAATAAACTACAACCTACTGCCTGTACAACTCCTAAGAAACTTATGAAAAAACATTAATATATACAATATCTATATTCAATATATATATTCATATATATATATATATATATATATATATAGAGAGAGAGAGAGAGAGATTCATACATATATATATATATGTGTGTGTGTGTTTTACAAAAGAGAGCATCTAATTAAGGCCCAAAATCCTCTCGAGGATAAGGGTTAATGTGTGGTCACTGATACAGCAGTTAGAATGTGTAAATTGGATAGCGTTTGATTATGTAAGGGGACGGCTTAAGTAAACTTGTTTACGTTGGACTTGAAGAAGACCATATCATAATAAGCTGGAAACTAAGACGGAATTTCACAGGGGGGGGGCAGTTCTAGAAAAGAAGTTTTGTGTATGAGATTTGTTTTTAGATTTGGGCATAGAAAGAGAGTGGGGGAAATTAATAACCACACGCACATACACACACACATATATATATGTGTGTGTGTGTGTGTGTGTGTGTGTGTGTGTGTTTTATCAAGAAAACGCACTAGCCATGAAATAAAGACAGAACTTATTCTTGAATAAATATAGATTTTTCTATTTACTTAGAAAGAGGGAAGTTTCAAATTTCTAAGCGCTAAATGTTTAGTAAACGATTCCGTCTGTTTCTCGTCAGCGGTCGGTTACTCATTGTCTCGTAATTCCTCTCGGAGTTGCGAGATGCAGTCGGGCTCGAAGAATTGGCGTCATAATTATGCGTCCGTTATCTGGGAAAGCAGCCAGGTATGTCGCGAAATATCCCTCGAGGCATTCGCTACTCTTAAACGATGATAGTTTAGAAGATTTGCCGTTGGAGAGGAAACAAGATAAAGTCAGTGCTTTTAGAAAAGACGATGTAGAGAAAACTGTAAACTTAACCATTTCCGACGTTGTCTTACGAAAGTACAAAATGAAATTAAGTCAAAGCATATACATCAGAAACAACCCGATGTTTTCTGTGCAGTTTATATATGAAAATGTAGATAAGCGAATAGAGATATTGCTTATTATTTGGATTATTAAGACTAAGGCTCTCATCTAATATCCTCAAAGGCGTTATTTCCTTCTTTAAGGGCAGTGTAGTATATGTTCTTTTGTCATGTGTACTCGTAGAAATATGCGACAGGTGGAAGGCGTATATGTTTTATTTTTACTTTTTTTTACGTTTACCCCAAAAAAGGCACATTGTCACTTTGATGTAGGGGCTACTATCAGGGATAAATGCTGCGCGTTCAGTAGTAATTCCTAAACCAACCGCTTCGTGAGCTGTTTCAGCACTTTTTCGGCCTAGCTATATTTCGAATAAGAAAATTGTACAAATTTGTTTTTTATCTTAATTTAATTTTTATTTCGGACTATTAGTCTCATCTTTATTAGTTGTTGTTTTTTTTTTAATCTTTTTATTGGTTCACAACGTTTCGGCCAACTTCCTCTGGCCTTCGTCAGGTGGTAACCGCGACGGATAGGAACTTCGAATCTCCTAACTGCATTCTCAGCCATCACTGCCATCCGTAGTTGTTGTCGTCTCACCACATTTTTGACCAATTACCTCTGGCACGCTTTGGGTGGGATTGAAACCGCTATCTTCAGACAATGTTCATCTGGAACCGTAGAGATTCAACGTCTCTATCAACTGCGCCACGGGCCCCGAAGGGCGATCAAGGTTGGATTCTTTGATCTTATAAATCCACATTTATTTATTATCTGATCTTCCATAGTCGGGTCCGTACCGATTGGTATATATATATATATTATTCCTTAATTGGAATTTTTTTTATTTTTTTATTTTGAGATGAGCATTTTTATGTTAACATGTGAACATTGTCTGAAGATAGCGGTTTCAATCCCACCCAAAGCGTGCCAGAGGTAATTGGTCAAAAATATGGTGAGACGACAACAACTACGGATGGCAGTGATGGCTGAGAATGCAGTTAGGAGATTCGAAGTTCCTATCCGTCGCGGTTACCACCTGACGAAGGCCAGACGAATAGTTGGCCGAAACGTTGTTTTTTATCTATCTTTTATTCAAAGTTCTGAATATAAGACATAATTGTTTAAAACGATTGTATATTAAACGATTAGATAGAGCGAAATACGCACTTTAAAATGATATATAAAATAAAGTAATTAAAACGAAAACTTATTTGAAAATACATCATTTGAAATCAAAACTTTAAATTCCGCAAGAACTTCCTTCTTAACCTATAAATCATTGCAAAATATTCTGAAGGAGATTTGATGCAATTACAACAAATGTTTACGACGCGCTCTTCTGCGAATAAAAGAAACGAACACTTAAGGATGTACAAAAAAGTTATCATGTCTATAACGGAAACAATGGAAACACGGCGACTGAAACTGACAGCTGGATCACAACAATTAAGAGAGCTAGGGAAGAATAAATGAATTTTCTAAGGTGACTCTTTATCAAAATTACGTTCTATCATAGATATGGTGTCTCTCAACCGCATATTCGGGAGGTGCCATGTCCGATTAAATCTACCGAGAAAGATAAAAAAATAAGAATAAACCATATTAATTTATTTTTATATCGGATTATTATTCTCATCTTTATTAGTTATTGTTTTCATCTTTATTGGTTGTTGTTTTTCACGACGTTTCGGCCAACTATTCCTCTGGCCTTCGTCAGATGATAACCGCGACTGATAGGAACTTCGAATCTCCTAACTGCATTCTCATCAATCACTACCATCCGTAGTTGTTGTCGTCTCACCACGTTTTGGCCAAGTAAACCTCTGGTACGCTTTGGGTAGGATTGAAACTCTACGGTTCCAGATGGGCATTGCCTGAAGATAGCGGTTTCAATCCTACCCAAAGCGTGCCAGAGGTTTACTTGGCCAAAACGTGGTGAGACGACAACAACTACGGATGGCAGTGATTGCTGAGAATGCAGTTAGGACATTCGAAGTTCCTATCAGTCGCGGTTATCACCTGAAAAGGCCAGAGGAATAGTTGGTCGAAACGTCGTGAAAAACAGCAACCAATAAAGATAAAAACAACAACTAATAAAGATGAGAATAATAGTCCGAAATAAAAATAAATTAATATATATAATACTCATCTAAATAAAGATGAATTCCAATTAATGAATAATATATAAGAATAAACCATTTCCTTTATATGAGGGTCTTTAAAATATTTGCAAGAAAACAAATCTAAGAATAAAACTCGAATCTTTAGGAAGGATATTTGATTAGAATTTTGAATGGAAAATTGTGCACTACATAGGTGTGATGTCACTGGAATGTGTAAGTGCCACAGAAGAATAGCCATGAAAGTCCAAGGAGGATGGAAAAAGCAAGGTCAATCAATGCCTTCGTTAAAAGCTAACTGGGAGTATTGTAATGGCCGTTATAAGCGAGAAATCAATGGTAAACAGATGTTGAAAATACGCTTATAGAATGACATGGATAGGAATGGAAATTTCAGGAAACGTGTTGTCATTCAAATTGCAGGGAAGGCCAATTGTTCTTATCAATTATTACCAGGTATGTGCGTGACTATATTCGTCTTCCAGACCGTCTACTCGATCAATGCCAAAACTGAAAGTTTGATGAGAGGAAAAATGATGGAAGGAGGGAAAGAAGAAAATAATTCTGATATTCTGAAGTTCATGAATCATTTACTACCTGCAGGACGTGATCTGGCAGAAAATGGTCTACACATTTGTTACTAATTTACTAGACATGAAATGGATATAAATGATCTTCACAATCTTATTATTAGTTGAAAGGTACGCAAACGCCAAAACTGTTTATGGCAGCACTTCGAGAAGCATTGTTTATCAAATTAGTTTTATTTTCACTTTCGTGGTGCAAAGGGTGAATTGTCATTTTGATGTATCTAAAACCAAACTTTTCTATTTCACCATCGACATTAAGATCCTCATTTCTTCACAATCGAAATAAATGGCGATGAGCTTCTCTTCTTTAATAAAAGTTTGACGCTGTTCCATTTCTTTTTCTGAAATGGAAGAGCGTCACACTTTTCATAAGAAAATTTTCAAATATTTGTACTGGGGTTTTTGTATTTTTAATTTCATTCATCAAGAGGAAGTATCGAAATAAAGATGAAACGTTGATGAACACATAATCTCTCTCTCTCTCTCTCTCTCTCTCTCTCTATATATATATATATATATATATATATATATATATATATATATATATATATATATAAAAGTGAACGTGTCTGTGTGTGTGTCTGTGTGTCTGTGTACATTTCCCTACGCAATAACTCTGTCAATTTTTAGTCTACAGACTCGAAATTTGATATACAAGGTACTGAGATTTGAGAAAATCGATGTGATCGGTTTTTGGCCAGAAATTTGGCGATTAAGGGGTGAAAGTTAAACTATTTAACCTTTGAGAACTCTACCAAACTCCTCCTACAATTTTGGGTCTACGCACTTGAAATTTTATATATAGGTTCCTTGGACATTGATCTAACTTAATAATTTGATTTGAGCCCAAAACAATAAATTTTAAGGGGTATTAATAGGGGTCGAAGTTTTAAAATAATTGACCTCTGCGGTCTCTTTCAAATTACTCAGACAATTTCTAGTCTAAATATTTGAAATTTTACATAAAGGGTATTCAGAGATAGGGCAAGCTTTTTCATCAGTTTGGGTCGAAAATTTTTTGTTACCAATATATATGTATGTATGTATCAGTTTGCATGTCTGCCTTAAACTTTCAATAGAGGCGACGGAGTTTACCAAGATCAGTATCGTTTTTAAGTTCGACCTTTCATACGACAAATATCGAAAAATTGGCTAAAAACATTTATATCTTCACCTTCAACTAGGCACTTTTCTACAGGGGAGGTCACTTTTTCGCCGATATTTTTTAAAGTTATCCTCTCCTTTAGATTGTCTAGCCTTAATTTTAAAAACTGTCGCTTCCGGTTTTGCGGTGGTCGTAACAGCATAAACGTTAGGTTTTACCCCGTTCTTTTCCTCCTTTGCGGTACGAGTTCGAGCCTGCCTTCTTACCACCACTTTTTTTTCTCAACATACACATCACAACACCCGAGCAAAGCCGGGCTGAAATGCTAGTATATATATATATATATATATATATATATATATATATATATATATTTATATATATATAATACAGTTTATATATATAAAACTAGATTACAGTATATATCTATATATATATATATATATATATATATATATATATATATATATATATATATATATATATATATAAGTGAACGTGTCTGTGTGTGTGTCTGTGTACGTACATTTTCCAATGCAATAACTGTCAATTTTAAGTCTACAGACTCAAAATTTGATATATCGAGTACTGAGATTTGGGAAAATCTATGTGATCGGTTTTCGGCCAGAAATTTGTCTTTTAAGAGGTCAAAGTTCAACGATTTGACTTTTGAGAACTCTACCAAACCCCTCTGACAATTTTGTGTCTAAACACTTGAAATTTTAGGTATAGGTTCCTTGGACATGGATCTAACTTAATAACTTGATTTGAGCCCAAAACAATAAATGTTAAAGGATTATAATAGGGGTCAAAGTTTTTAAAAATTGACCGATTTTTTTTTTTTTTGCTCAACATACACCTCCAAACACCCGGGCAACGCCGGGATGAAATGCTAGTATATATATAAACTATATATATATATATGAACTATATATATATATGAACTATATATATATATGAACTATATATATATATATGAACTATATATATAAAACATTTGACCGCTACTTTTACAATGCTCAATTTGTTTGTTTATTTACGAAGATGTGTGTGTGTGTGTGTGCGTGCGATACAAAAAAAGAAAGAAAGAGATAATTCACAAGGAAAAAGAAAAGAAGAAAAACGGTAAAAGTAAAGAAAGTTGGAAAGGAAAAGAGACAGTATAAGCATGGTTTAATTGATTTCTAATACAGTAACGTCATATAGAAGATATAAATCGTTTCTCATTTTCCAGTAATTTTATTTTGTTAGTAGTTTTTTTTTTATATTATTCATGTAGAAAAATAGATTAATCAGATTGTGCCCTTCATTTTTAAGACTTCGAAAGAGATAACATTCTAGAAAGAGTTAAGTTCTAGAAAACTATTTTACTTGCCCTCTCTCTCTCTCTCTCTCTCTCTCTCTCACACACTCTCTCTCTCTCTCTCTCTCTCACTCTCTCCAAAATATTGCCGACCCGTACCCTTGCATATCTTAGCTTCAAATTCTGGTATTGTTCATTTCATTTGGCTTTGGTTGTAATTTAATTTTGAAGCAGAAACTAAGCATGGTCATATTTCGGTTGAGTTAGTTAGCCGAAATTTAATCCCGGTGAGTTCAGAAATGAGTAGACGCTTCTAAGCACGAGTAATACTCTAGGCGACGCCAGCTCGAATCGTTATTACCTCTTTTACATTAAACAACAAAAGAAAAATAACAAAATAAGAGCTCGCAAACAACAATGCTGAAAATAAGAAGACGAATTCAGTTCTGTCCACTATCGAACGTAACGTCTACTTTTGGGTGAGATTGATGTAAGTTTCAGAAAATTTAAATTGAATATTATTTAATAACTTGACCCTTGGACGAGGCACTGTATAACTATTTAACCCTTCTCACAAAAAAACTTGTTGATCCCTGATCATGACATAAATAACGTAACTTAATTTCAAATTCAAGTTTTATTTGCCTATTTTGTTTTTTTTCTTTTTACAAAGAAATCACAACTTGTCAAGGCCGGAAGGCCACTCGAGGATAAGGGTTAATGAGTGCACGGTGGTCACCGGGACAACAGCGTAGTGATTGTTAATAGTGGGGATTTGGTATAAGAACTTGTTTACATTAGACTTAAAGCTGACAATATTGTAGTCAGCTGGAAAGCAGGACAGCGAAACAGAGTTCCACCGGCTGGTAGTTCTAGATAATAAGCTTTGTTCATGGAATCTACGTTTCGATTTAGCCTCAGATAGAGAGTGGTAGAAATTGTTGATAGTGGTTGTTTGTAGAGGAATGTTTTGTGAAAGTTTGGAAAAGGGCTACTATAGATTGGAGCTTAGACGATCACTTGCCATGAAAATAACGATTAAGCAAAGCAAAGACAAGTTTTTTCCATTTTATTTGGCTGTTTGTCATTTAACATAACGCCAATTTTACCAGTTAGTTGCAGAAAATTTCATAAACAGCATAGATTTTGGGTTAATACCATCCGCGCGGTATTCGTGTAAAATATTGAATCGGCTTTCGTCAAGCAAAGCTTGGTCGAATCTCTGATGATTAAGCAGAAATCGAATTAAAATCTGGATGACTCGAGAGGCAAACAGCTGCTTCCAAGTATGCTAACATATTATACGGTATATTGGTTGGTCCGCGAAACCATGTGATACAAAAAGAGGTTCTTAACGAAATCAAACACAACAATGATTAATTGTATGTCAGCCATGTTCGTAAGTGAAATCAATAAATATTTTACTTTCTTTTTTCCATTCTAAGAAGCTTACGGCATGTAATTCCAACATATCGACTGAAATATCATATTTCTCGCAAGAGAAAATGAGAATTCTTCATTTACTTTTTTGCTGTTTTCGCTAAAAACGCAGAAAAAAACTCAACTAAAACGGCAGCTGGAAAATTAATTAAGTAATGGTTATGAAAATTATATATATATATATATATATATATATATATATATATATATATATATATATATATGAGAGAGACAGAAAAAGAGGAGTGAGAGAGAGAAAAAAAGAGCACAAGATGTCGCCTGTTGTAATATATGTAATATATATATATATATATATATATATATATACGTACATGTATATCTAAGTATATATATTTTGGATTCTCTCTCGCTCCTCTCTCTCTCTCTCTCTCTCTCTCTCTCTCTCTCTCTCTCTCTCTCTCTCTCTCTCTACATATATATATATATACAGAGAAAGAAAGTGAGAGAGATGGATATATAGTAGACACACACACACACACACACACACATATATATATATATAAATATATATATATAAATATATATACATGTATATATATATTTATATATATATATATATATTTATATATATGTGTGTGTGTGTGTGTGTCTACTATATATCCATCTCTCTCACTTTCTTTCTCTGTATATGTATATATATATATATATATATATATATATACATACATATATACACTTGTGCCCGATATTATTCATACCCCCTCTGGAAAATTAAGTTTATTAGGTGTAACTTTGTAAGAATTTATTGTTTACGTCCATATTGATACATATTCTTAATAAACCTCTTCTGATCATTTTCGTCATTTTAAAATCTCGGGATACTTGTAATAAAAGAAATATACAGCTATTTATAAAATCTGCAATGTTCAAAAATAATCATACCCCCTTATTTTTTCAGTATTAATCGAGTTTATGACTGTTTGTTTCCTGTTTGATTCTTATTTTGAATGCTTTTATACAACCTTTGATTAATTTCATTTCGTTTTTTGCATTTTTCAGAAATTAAAATGATATCAACTGAAAACCAAAAAAAGAATAAAAATTATTAGAATGGGGACGAAAAAAGAGCTTAGTAATGATCTTAGGACTAAAATTGTGAATTCACATAAGGATGGTTTAGGTTACAAGTCAATTTCCAAGAAATTTGAGGTCCCTACAGCAACAGTACAGAGCATCATCAAAAAATTCCAGAGCCACCACACAACAAACAACTTGATTGGTAGAGGAAGGAAAAGGAAACTGTCTGCTAGAGCCACCAGGAATATTGTAAGAAGTGTTAATGCAAATCCAACCACCACTACTAAGGACATTTTAGAAAATCTGGAGTCTTCTGGCATAAAAATATTAAGGCAAACATTGCAAAGGACTCTGCATGAAAATGGTCTGAAAGGAAGAAGACCAAGAAGGACTCCATTGCACACGGAAAACGCCTTGCAGCACGTCTAAAGTTTGCTAGGACCCATGTGAATTCTCCAGAGTCCGTTTTCTCAAGTATTTTGTGGACTGACGAAACAAAAATTGAATTGTTTGGCCATATGGATGCTTCTTACGTTTGGAGGAAGAAAGGAGAAGCTTACAACCCAAAGAACACCATACCCACGGTGAAACATGGTGGTGGTAGCCTAATGTTTTGGGGCTCCTTTTCGGCTAGTGGTCCAGGTAGTTTGGTCAAGATAGATGGAACCATGAAGAAGGAGCAATATTTGGAGATACTCCAGAAAAACATTAGACAGGATGCGGAGAAGCTCCATTTAGGACCAAACTGGGTCCTTCAACAGGATAATGATCCAAAACATACTACCAAAATAGTCAAGAAATGGTTTGAGGATAATCACATTAATGTTTTGGAATGGCCTAGCCAGAGTCCTGACCTGAACCCTATCGAAAACCTCTGGCACATATTGAAAACTGAGGTTAAAAAGCGGAAACCTAGAAATTTGAGAGATTAAGAGAACTACTGCATTGAAGAATGGTCAAAAATCAGTGTTGATGATTGTAAAAACCTTGTTGATAAATATCCAAAACGGTTACAGGCAGTTATTAAGAATAAAGGGCATGCTATTGAATATTAGTAAGAGAGGTATGAATAATTTTGAACTAGTGCCATTATTGTTTTTCTTAGTATAATGCTTCAAACTTTCATAATTTATTTATTTGTTGAGTTTAAATTAAATGCTTATGCTTGATTTATTGTTTGAAATCCCTTTAATATTGTCTATCTTCTGGTTTGAGCAATATTCTTATAGAAATCTCAAAGATCCGAGGGGTATGACTAATATCGGGCACAAGTGTATATATGTGTAGAGAGAGAGAGAGAATACAAAATATATATACTTAGATATACATGTACGTATATATATATATATATATATATATATATATATATATATATATATTACAACAGGCGACATTTCATTTCATCAAAAGTCGCCTGTTGTGTGCGTTCTTTCAAATACAAACACCGGATCACTGCTCAACATTCAACAGGCTCCATTTCACACCAGACTCAGTTCAAACACAGAAACCACAATTAGTTAAGGGCTTTAATTTGCCACATAACCCGTAAAGATATAAATCATTGCACCTGCAAAATTTCAGCTGGATCAGACAACTGGAAGTGGGTCAGGGGCATTACTTATTGCACGCCCTTCGTATTTGGTAAAATTGATTTTCCTTAGTGTAATATGCAAATGAGGTTACCTTTAATCCTATATTTTGCAAACATCATACTACGTATAGAAACAAATGAAATAGGAAAGTAATTGACATTTTGTATATAGTAATACAATTGTGAACAAACAAATAACAGACAGGAATACGAATTTATATATATAGACAAGGAATGGTTTTCCAGATGGACAAATTTGCAAACAAAAGAAAAATTGAATAATAATGATATTGTTATTTATCAAATTCCCTGTTGTTTGTTTACAATATCATATTATATTACAATATCGTATTATATTACGATATCATATTATATTTGAGCTCGACGATTTTAAACATAGTCTTCTTCTCGTATGGATGAAAATATTACAGGGG